>NC_064671.1:72536722-72899222 GCF_943734685.1 Anopheles coluzzii
CAAACAGATATTCCGGACAAATGGTAAACGTCGCCGCACTGGACAGATGGAGAAAGTTTTTTGATTTGGCAAACGCGGTTGGGCTTCCCGCACCAGGATTGACGCACTCTCACACACACACATCCCCACACCGGATCCTGAGTGGACGATGGGATGAACTAACTTATCGTTTCGGCGCTGAGAAGCATCCACTGAATGCAAACCCAGCCATCCGAAACCGGACCTTCGGTGCCAAACGTAGCGCGCTGCTTGGTCGGGATGCTCGGGAGCTCTTTTGTAAGCGAATCGGGCGTGCCACACACACATAGGGATGGGGGTGCCTTTGTGTGTTGAGCACATGCTGGAGCATCACTACCGGAGGATCTTGTGGCAATCTCCCGAGAATGCGATTGTGAACGGTTTCGGCCGGCTACCAAATGGTGTATGGAGCGTTTGCAATGGAGGAAAGTCCTTGATAGTGGAGTCGCTGGTCGACGACGGTTCATAAAGTGGTGAAAATGATAACTGAATCGGTCAAGTGTATTTGACATGGAATGGTGCAGATAGGAACGAGCTTGTAACCAAAATCACACTTTTGGAAAGTGTGTCAATGATGGGCCGGTGGATTAGGTGGGCGTGAAGCAAAGCATTAATTATATCATTATAGCATATTAGATAAGATATAAATGGATGTAAAGGAAAGAAATTCTATTGTGGTGTACGAGCAGGAAAAGACATATGGTGCGCAGTGGACCTTTTGAAATGTCCTCAAGTAGTTTCAATAAAGTGTCAAAGCAGAAAGGAAAAATTCAGATTCAAGGTGGAATAGTAAGCTCTATGTATCAAACGCGATCTACACAAAAGTTTGAGATTCGTAAAACGTTACTGCAGGAGGTCAATTTATAGGAAACGTTCCATTGCAGAATTCTGCTATTTTTCGCCTTTTGTATAGGACCTCATATTGCACCTGAGAAATAGAGAATATTCTACTTTCCAACTACATTGCGTTTTATTAGAGATCTACGGATCTTTACATGCCAGAATAGCTCATCTCAAGCTAATTGTCATAAATATCTTCTCGTACATTAACACATGGAATGGGAACTTCATCAGGGCATTATCATATCAGCTTCTTTACCCCTTAAACTACTAGTCAGCCATCCGCAGCTGGTAGACGAAGTACTAAGGCCTTTTTTTAATTTGATCCTAAATTGTGGTGCTGTGGAGTATCAAACAGACTATCTGTATATATTCCCAACAGAATGAAAGCCCCCATTCACATCCTAGACACATTCCAAAGAGCTCAGTTTCGCAAAAAATATTTAAATAAACATCTCTCCCAAGCACATCAAACAATTTCGCCCGATTTGCTCCACGCACACACACACACGCAGTGATATCATTGCAGCGCATTTACACACAAACGATCTGCTACATTCCGGGACAAGCAGCACACACACACACACAAAACACAAGAAAAGGGATGAAAAATTTGTCTGTTCCGGGACTTTGCAGTTTTATCGTCGTCATGTAATCGGTTTCTCGGCTATCATTTTACACAGACAGAACACCATCAGTACTTGGCCGAGGGGATGGTGAAGAATGGGAGCAGAAACCGGGGGATACTTTCTGCAGCAACCGGAGCTGGAAGCTGATAACCGACACGGCGGGCTGTGAAACGAAGCCGGAAAAATGTCAGAAATCCTTTCCGAACGAATGTTTGCCAGCGCACATCCCGCACCATACAGAGGGCAGCATCCAGCCAGTGACACAACGCACCGAGTGCCGGATGTCACAACGTCAAAATACCGACAGCCAACAGCAGGAGCCCGTACAATCGATGTGGATCTGAGAGGGAGGATCAGCGGGAAAAAGTCACTTTTCACCCTCTCCTTGCCATTGGCTGCCGTTTCAAAGAAAGTCGAATGACTATTGTTGCGTCTAAACGAGGGCAGCTTTTCTTGTCCTCCCTTCCCGCTGAACACACATCTTGGATGCTCGGGAAAACTCCTGGAAGCGGGGCAGAGGTGCCAGCAGCAAGATTGACACAAGCACCCAAGGTTTCCGGTCTGGTTTCGGTACGGAAAGGGCGGCATTGTGTGGCTGTATTTGCACAACCGAACAACATAATTTCGACATATTACATCCCTCGGCACCGGTTTGTGCGGACAAGATACGCAATTTTGACGCACGCATTATAGAAAATTAAAAAAAAAAAACACACGCTCTCCGACTGTCATATGAATCATTCGTCTCCCGAAATGACATGCTAACTGGTTGCCGATGGGGCGAATAGGGACGAAACTGCGCTGTGCCGGGTATGGTGACTCAATAGAGGGTGCCGTGGATGAATGAAATTACGAAGTGAAAGTGTCATGTTAGAAACAAACTGTCGACTGACGGTTTTACGGACTACTTTGGCCGTTAAAAGTATCGCAATGATAAATAGCACAACGTCAATGAATTAACGTACAGCTTAACTATTGATTAAAAGTTGAAGTAAAAGCTTCGATGGTTCGATAAATCATATTATTAAAATAGCATGAAAGACATGTTCTGCTTGAAAGAGTTTGGTATATTTGCAAACTATGCTGATATTCTGACCACCACCCTTCAAATGGACATGCTATGTGGTTACTACAACGCGTTTCCTATCCATGTTTATTCATTTGAATTGATTTGAATTTTCTCCTTAAGGTTTCTCCTGAAACTTAAACTTTATGAGGCTAAAAAACCCTAGATAATAGATTTGTATACTACATATTGTGCTTTTTTATACATATTTTTGGTCCCTCAAACAACTCTCTAGAATTTAATTTACTTCGTTGCTTTCTCAATCACCTCCGAAACAAATAAATGCATCCAACAAACGTTTTACATACCATAAGCAAATACACACACACACACACACACATGATTCCGCATGAAAAACTCACCCTGAAAGGCAATGTATCACACATTATTACCATTCACAAGCATGTGTCATTTACCTAATGGAGACATCCATCGAAGGGAGCGAAAGAAACCTTTGGTAGCAAAATCACCCTTCCAGAAAATGTCTGCACAATTTTCCGGTTCTCAAACAACTGGGTGGGCAGGGCGGGGCCGGGTTGGTGGACTTTCTTCCGCCTCAATGTCTCGTGAAACCCCACCGGCCAATCGAACAAAGTGCTCCATTTATGCATACAAACAAGCCTATTTACATATCGCTGAGGACAATTTTGATTTATCGTTGCTGAATTGCTTCATTTCGGGGTCGATTTGGTGTGCCGCCTTTTTACCGTATCAACACGATAAGGATGGTCTTTTTTTTGCTGGCTAGCGTTGCACACGACTGTCACCCTTAGTTTGATTTGTTTGAAAGGAAAGGGAAAAGTAGTGGGACCAATGTGTTTAGTAATAATGTATGGTATCTTGGTGAAGCAATCTATGCATTGAAAGGAACATTTGCTAGATGTCTTTGTAGATTGAGATGCAATATTGGCGAGGCATAGGATGACGATAAAAGGCTCAAACCAAATTTCATTTCAACTGGTTGTGCGAAGTATTTCCTTACTTTAAAAACATTATTCTGGCGACAAATTTAAACATATTTGACAACATTTAAAGAAGGGATTCTCTTTGATACTTTACCCCGACTTGCGTGTTGCTTTTAATGTTGCCATCCATTATGCAAAATGAACCACGATTTACACACCAAATATCCATTATAATGCTCTTCATTTGATGATACTACTAAGAACTAAAACATTTCATAAATAAACCATAATTATAACCCTTAAACTAACATTACAATCACTACCAACCCATTCAAACATAGCAGTAGAGCTGTTTAAAACTTCACGCCCAACGTCACCGACCAATAGCAAAGTCCCAACGCAATTCCAACACACAGTTGAATGACAATTTAAACTCCCGCACAGCAGCACACATCCACACAGCCATTTATGCTTAATCGTGCGTACGTGCTTAAGCATTAATAATAAAAATCAAATTAATTACAATTAAAGCATTAACACCTACGCCACTTGCTGTCTGGACGATTGCCAGCAGCAGCAGCAGCAGCAGCAGCTGCTGTAAGACCGACCGCTCACCGAGAGAGTGGGCTGCATTTCCGCATACCAACCAGTTAAAAAGCGTTTTATTTGGCCAATGATTCAACGGGTTTTTGGTGGGTGCGGGACCAATGGGCCCGTTGGGGAAAACCCACCCAAAAGTTACGCACCGGGAAACTGTACCAACGGGGCGCGATTGTAACGGTAGAGAACAATCCGTTCGCTACGCTGGCTGCCCGTTTTACAGTTTGCTACGAAAAAGGGAGATTTTAATGAAGGTTTTTTTTGCGGCATTTTGAACGGTCATTTCGAAATCACTTTCACTGTTGAGATGAACGTTTCCAAAAAAGCGCTTTCGATTGTTGGTTGCAAACCTCATCTAATGTAAATTGAATAACGTTTTGATGCAGACGCAGAAGGAGGACTGAACGTTCATTTTATATAAATTTTAATTGAAAAAATTAAGTTCATTTTAATTGTACAGCGGTTCTACTCGGTGCCCGTGTTCATGACCATTGGATCCACTTCAGAACGTTCCATCTCAGTTGTTTCGTGAGTTTTCACCGAAATGCGATTATTACCAGACTGTGTAAACACAGTCCAAGCTGCCGGCTGCAGCGTCCAGACCGTCGTCATTCTTGCTCAAAAATTTCGTTACACAACGCTAAGCGAAACCATTTGCCTGTTCGGTGTTGGGCTGATGGGGCAAAACGGCGAACTGAAAATTACGACGGGCTGACTGACTGCAGCCCGCTTGGCTGTCTCGAGGTGGATGGCCACCCAGTCGGCGATGGTTTATAAAAATGCTATAAAAATAATAAAAACAACGCAAACGAAAATTCGTTATTATGTTTATGGCCGCTCCATCTTATCGTCAGCAGTCGCGTCCAACGATGTGCATATTTTTTCCTCCTCACTCTCGCACTCTGTCTCAGCCATTACATTACTTTTTACTACCAGCCTCTGCCTACAGAGTGTCGCGCATGTTTGCATGTACCCCCACCGTTAGTACCCACTGCTCGGCTTAGTACATCCTGCGGGGCTCTATTTGCTGCTCCTTTCTTTTATTGTCTGTTGTCTTGTACCCCCACGGCGCATGAATCAATAGAGCACGGGAGGGACAATAAGCGATAACACTACGGCGCACATGTGCTGCCTGAAGGACTGCCATTCGCTGTGTGCTGTGCTGTTATGGTTTAATAACTTTATGCTAATTGATGACGATCGCTTTCGGGCCAGCTTTCGCTGGGGCGCGCTGGGATGACATTTTCGCTCGGGCATGTTGCCATGTTTCTTTTTGCACTGGCACCGCAAGGCACCGCCAGGCTGGTGGGACGGCCCGGCTCCACACTGCTTAAACGGTTTCGCTCATAAACTCGGTGTTATGTAGCCGAGCGCGCATGCAATTGCCAATTTGCGCTCGCTGTTGCTATCAGTGTAGGCGCTTCGTCGGCGTTATCGCCTGGGGCAGGTCTCCATGCGCTCTGTTCGCCAGCAGCTTGAAAGGCGGTGGTACAAGTCGTGGTTTGTGGAGGAGTACGATCGTCACGTGCGGGAAATTGTAACACACGTTTGCAAGTACGATGGAACGTTTACGCCATCACTATTCTTCATCATCAGATCATCGAAACGGTTCGAAGGGCGCCTGATAGAGGTGGCGCAGGTGTTTATTGGAAAGGTAAGAATGGAGGGAGCGTTTGTGGTGATGCTTAGCGTGTGGCTAAATGCAGAACGCAACAAGTGTGTGCACTGTAAAGTTTAGTGTGAATGGAATGCCTGTTACCGAATGATTGGCTTCCACCGATTGATATTGGCTGTAATGGGATTGGTTGGAAATTATCGACCAGATTGTGAAGGTTGGTAGAGTTTTATGTTTCTCCAGCAGTGTGATGCATCCAAAATGGTCCATTTAAGAGTATTAAGGAGCAAAAAAGGAGCAACTACCATTTTGTAACATTTTCAGTTGTACATTATTTTCTTGATATTTTATAGTTCAAATTGATGGCACAGAATTGTTTATTTCATTCCTCAAGTTTGAAGTATCTTCAATTATTTAACATCAAACTGGTAATATTTTTTTTTAATTATAAACGTAGATATCGACGCTTTTTAAGGAAGCACTACGGAACAAAAACTGTTTTTATCGCTAAAACAAAACACAACTATCAAACAAACAAACAACAAACAAAAGTGATACATTATGATTTTAGAACAAACCTAGCCTACCTCTAAAATCCTAGATTTAATCAGTTAATTTTACAATCATCTTACAAACAACGTAATGGAATCGATAAAGTTATCAATTTATTAGCAAAGCGAACATGGACTTTAATTTTATTGCAAACCTCTCAGCTCCCTTTCAGAGCAAATTTAAATTTTAGAAGCCCTTTGCGTGAAAGCAACGCTAATTTAATGCACTATGCGAAATCTCTCCTTCTAATCCCATGCCTCTTTCCTCCAGTTTTTTCAACCAGATGAAAATAATTTACATCATAATATGCCACTTTCAATTAGCACCGTCATAGATTTGGTTTCGGATGGGGCAAACGGGAATAGTAACTTTCGACTGTTTATCGTCCTTTCCGCCCGTCATCATTTTTTTTCCTCCTTTAACTTCACCCACCAAATCACTCCATTACGCACATACACAAAAAAATGAAAAAAAGAATCGAGGGAAAAACAGCCTCGCGCTTGCAGCACATGGCGTTCATGGTGCGCGAAATTATTTCCGCTCGCCTCAGGCCATTTAGCGCGATGGCGATGGCAGTGATAAGTGCAGGAGCGGGGTTGCACCATCGACGACCATCTGTGCAATTGGCTGCTAAACTGAACGTTCATTTATCGGCGCCTGACAATTATCACTCACCAGAATGATGACGGCAGAATGATGCGTATCGCCGTAGTGCATCACCATGCACCATTTCGTGCGTACGATTGTGATCGAGCGCATCGAAGGACGCCGCATGTGGCGGCTGGGTTGATGGACCAGCTCGCAAGAGCTTCGAAAATGCGCGCACGCACAATGCTTCCACAGTGCACGGGAAGGCCCGTATTTCAGCGCAATCCGTCACTCCGTCATAAGTTAATTAAGTCCCGAAAGATGATTTGCGCATCCTAAGGCACCAGCCCGTTTCCCAAACCCATTGCCTGTGCCCTATAAATAGCCCCCGCGTTGATGACTGAGGGAAAGAAATTAATTCCACTGTTCCGTGCGAGGGTGCCTACGAACTGCGAAATTGTGTTGCTAATTAGTACGAAGTGCGGAGCGAAGACAATGCGTTCGCATCGGGTTGGATATTAGCATATATTTTCATTCATACGCGTCCATCGATGAACAATGGATTCCCGTTGCCAATTTATTGGCGCGATATGGAGCATATAACTGTCGCTGGCTTTGTCATATCGTGGCGAACGGTTTAATTGACTGCAAATTGTCAGCATTGACATATTGGAGAGCTGAAAATGTGTGTTGATTTATTAGCGAAACATATCGAAATACGCAGATAATTTAAATTTACATTCAAGGAAAAGAATCTATTGGACAACCAAAGGCCCCATTTACACCACACTTCTTGTAAAGGTAATGGTATGGTTTTAATGAAATATTTTTTTATAAAGCAAATCTTTCATATTTCTCATGTTCAACAATGAAATTCAGCTCTCAAGCAGTGTTTGCCGGCGTTTTTCGTTCACCTCTTCATTGTTCAATTTTGACACACTCCAACAAACAACATAATGAATCCTGTAATAAACCACCGATTCGCAGAAAAAAAGGGGTGGAACTTAAAGTGGAAAACTTCAACCCAATATCAAGCGGCACAAAAATACAATGAAGACATTCTTGGATGCGAAAAGCAATGGTAGCTTGGGGAGCATTCTAAGGGGAAAACTGAAGACGAAAACAACATCAACGACGATAGGCACAAAAAAAAACCCTTTTCCCAAGAAGAGATAATAACGCGAAAAGTTGCACAATAATGATTTATTGTTTATTAAACAATCAGGGATGAGTTTGGGAAGTAAACTTCTTTTTTCACTGGCCCTTTCTCTCTCGCTCTCTCTGTTGCCTTTAACTCAATACTTTTCACTCGAGCCACACAGCTCAGGGTATCATCGTTGTAACATTTTCCGGATTTTCCTCGCTACCTTTTGGGCCCCGGGAAACAAGGGGTTTCCGCGCTGCAAAAAGGGGAACCACTCGACAGCGGAAGCGAAGGTAGAGCAAAGTAACTTAAGTACATCCGAGACAATATCGGTAAGGCGAGACAATCTTGGCAAACAACTTATTCTTCTTCCCTCCGGGTGCGGCAATCGGATCAGATCGTAAGGGGAGAGGGGTGGTAAGAGTGTACGTAAAATTTCAAAAATGCAAGCACCGAAGCTCAATTGAAAGTTTGCCCTGCGCTTTCCCGCACTACGGGGTTTTACCCGACCGTCGACCCAAAGGTTTGAGCTGAATGGCACAAAAGGGAAGCACTCTTCGCGTTGACTTTACTTTCAATTTGTACATTTCCTACCACATGATGCACACACACACACATGCACATTCAGGCACACCACACCACACCAAGGCACCACAAGGAGTGACAGGAGCGATCTCGGTATCAACTAAACAAAAATTCCTATTGTGTATCGTTCGACAAGTTGCCCGAAGAGTAAGCACCACTGCGAAGTATGTCGAACAGGAAGCCCTTCAATTTTACCTCGCACATACACACTCTTTCCACTGCTTACATCGGTGACGTGTGTACGAAAGCTGGCTTACCAGGCATCCGCAGCCATCCGCAAACCGCACTTCCAACGCGTCAAGCTTTCACGTGTCAACTTTGGTGGAAAGAATTCTTCGCATTCGCCACTTTTCTACACCGCAGCGGGCGAGCAGCTACTCGAACGTTCGCATCGTGCATTGGCATTTCTGCTGCTCGCTATTGTAAAGGGATTAAACAATAGTAGGACCTCATGCTAGTGCTTTTCAGTAAAAAAAGAAAAAACAAAGGACACGTGTTTAAAATCGATCTGGAGATTTTACTCTGGCCCTGCTCACTTCAGCACATTTGGCTCGCGCTGACTTTTCGACCGCACTAAAACCGATTTTTCCTTTTTTCGCTCGTTTGCACTGCTCCACGGTAATCGGTAGCAAAAGCTGGGTGAAAACGGGAAAATAATATTGCTTCGGGCAAGAATTCTTAGCCCCGGCGGAAAGCACTACAAGTACGGGCGAAACAAAAACAATATCAAACTTTGGCTGTGCGCACAAGTGGCAGCTCAGAGGGCAATTTTTCATATTTTCCCCTTTGTCCGAAAGCAAAAGCGCCCGGCGTCTACAGACAAGAACAGAGTGAGCGAGTGAGCTGACAAAAGCTTACCCAATACACTTCACTTTTCAGCAATGGCAAGTGGAGCGGGTTACCAATCGGTACGGCTGTAGTTTCGTTCTCGATCGGATCGGCACTGCTCAATGTGCGGGGAGGGCTGTTCATGCGAGCTGCTCCCGTGGCAGAAGACACATGAAATTGGAAAAGTTCCATTTCCGTTGAGGTCAATTGTTTGAAACCGACCGGCTAGCAGTGCTTGTTATTATTTACCCAAATTGGACAGCAGTGGAGTCGAACAAATGATGATTTTCGAAGCATTTCCATCCCATTGCGTTGGAGGACATTCTTCGTATGGTAAGGCGATTGTTTCTATGGTCGAGAATGTTGGAAGAAGTTTAACGAACTCGTAACACAATTTCTCTACTTCATACCTTATATTCAAACAATATCATTACTTCATTACTGGTTATCATTTCTTCATATCAATACCATACGATTAAGTGTCACAAAGGTTCTAAATGACCCAGGAATTCGCTTAATAGTTTCGTTAAATTAGTAAGAAATCCTTCAAGAAGTATTAGCTTTTGTTAGCTGCTGGTCTCAATGTCTGCGTACTTCAGGTGTTGTGTATCTCGACAATCACTTGCAAGCAGGTCATAAAACACTGTCTAATCATTCTTATATGCATGTCGATAGATTGGGACGACTCATTGCAAACTCAGTTCAGTTCGCAATATTGCGATACAAAAAAAACAATCTTTTAATTCATTAGAATCGTACCACAGATCGTAACATATCAGATCAGCATCATATGTTTTTAAAAGGATAATTGTTTCTTATTTCGTACAAAAAATGGTTTAAATTTAAGATTTAAGTGTTGCTCCATTGCCACACAATCTGTCGTTCTCTGTCACTTACTGACTCCTTAAGTGGACTTCTACGCCATTAAAAAGCCTCAAACAAACATATCCTCTGCCATCGATGTAAGCTGTTTTAAGCTAATGCACATAACCATGATCAAAACACAATCTACAGCGGCTACCGTTAATTGATTACAGCTTATAAATGGCCTTTCCACGCCGACAGTATGCCGGAATGGAGGCGAAATTTTACGCCACGTCAAATTAAGAACCAGCAACACGATAATGATAATTTACCGTGCTGCAAAAACAAGCCCCAGACGCTACATGCAGGACACGCAGCGGGTCGTGTGTCCAGTACGCAGCGAAAGTAACACCGACCGTGGCTTATAAATTATTTTAATTTATTTGATTATGCAAAACAGCTTCCCCCCGGACTGTAGGCGAACCGGCGGACTCTAATGACGACGCTTACGGCGGCGTGTCAGGTAGACAACGCGGCAAGCATTTTGCGCCCAAAGGAACATCCCCCGGAACGCCGACGGGAGCTTCTTCACGTCGGCGAAAGCAGTACACCATACGCCCACCAATACCACCCCACGGAGAGACGACCGCATGCAACTGCAACATTGCACATGCACATGGTTGTGTGTGTGAGAGACAGTGTGTATGTGCTAATATAAATGTATATCGCCATCATTTCTGTCAAGCGCTCACAATGGATGGCCATTGTTGGAGGGAAGCGCTCGAGATGCGCAAGCATTAGCGTCGTCGTGCCGTCGTCTTGCCTGAACCCGAACGGCAGACGGCCGACGCGATGCACACATTCCCGACCCTCCCCACGATCCCCAGCTGATTTATAACCCCCGTCTAGTCACATTCTAAGGTAGCAAATGGGAAGTCCTGCAGTGGTAGTTGCGCGTACCATCCACCGCGGAAGGAAGATGAATATCGGTGTCCTCGAGATGCCGCGAACAAAGGACAATGTTTTTTTTCTCTTCACATTTGCGTTCTCCTGAGCCGTACGTTTCGCGTGCTTGATCTAAATTCTTGGCCCTTCCGCGAGAAGCGTAGGCCTCGGGAAAAAGGCTCCACGGCGCAACGTCAAACTCATCAGGACCGTGCGAATTTCTCGCAAGAGCCCGATACCGAAACTGAAATGAATGCATCAAATATTCATCCCAGCTCCCGGGGAAGAATTCGTGCCTGGGATACGTGGAGTCGTCGGTTTTGAAGGATTCTCCCCATGGGGTAGCAAGTTTCGCAATACCTTTGAACCCCATGGCCCAAAAGATGTATCTCCCAAGAGTCCTGAGTCAAATTTTGTTGTGAAACAGAGACCATCAAATAAGTGTTTCTAAGTTTAGCTTTTCGAAGTAAAAACAGACATTTATAGTGTTATAGTTTACAACATGATCAAGAATGTGACACAATATTTCGACAGCTTTCTTTCCTCTCAAAAAACATAAATCCTTCACCATTCCAATGCCCTTTTTCGTCCGTTGCTGGTCCGTAAGAGCTTCAGTTTTTGACCGACATCTCACATCAGCAGAACCACCCGAAGCACTCTGGCAGGAAAACCGGCAGTCCTAGTTATTCCATGCACGCGAACCTTCCCGCTTTGGCGAGCCTGAACGGGCGACGGATCGGTTAAAATTCAACGCTATGCTGATTTTGGTCGCGAGGCCACGGCCAAGAGCGCTGGCAGAGAATACGGTCACCATCGCCCTTCGACAGCGTCGTGGGCCGTGAATGCGCTACCCGTGTGCACTTCGTATTTCCTCATTATAATAATAAATTTGTCATATCAAAGTTTCATATCTTGGTTGGTCGGGTTTTTCGCTCATTCGCTCACCGTCACCCGTGAAATCGACCCACCAGCACCAACCAGCAAACAAAACCCATCGAACGGCTTCCTTCGTCCATCTGGGTTCGCCTCCAAGGCCCTGGAAGCTGCAGACGATGCTTTGGTTTTGTTTGCAAACCGTTTCGTTCGCTTACCTCTTTTCACATCCTTGCTTTAAGCGGAGCGTTTGTCAGGCATCGCGCCTCCACCAGCAGCGGGCTTACATTAATTCAATATTAACAATGTCATTATTAATCGGAGCCCTTTTTTCTCATTTCCATTTTTCTTGCAACATCATTATTATGGTTTCGGAAAGCCGTGCTGTGTATGTGTATAAGAGAGTGTGTACCATCGCTCAGGACGACGTGTGGCACTCCGAAACACTCTCGGTTTGTCGTTGCTGCCAGGCGAAGCACACGCCACCTCACCGGTGCAAAGCAAAAGAATGCCTATCACGAACGCCATGGCGAACGATCCCGGGTGAATGGGAAAATGATGACGCGTGATAAAAGACTAAAAACCGTGTACGTACCATGTCCGGCCTCGTCATCTGCATCAGCCAGACGGTGCGCGGCGGTCGGACCGGGACCGGGCAGAAGACGGGCCCGCGAAAACACACGCGCACGGTGTGTCCCTCTATCGTTGCGACCATCAATCGTCAACCGGAACGCGCGCTCGCCGTGGTGGAAGCTGCAAGTACCTGGAACGGTGGCAACATCTTCATCCCATCGCACTTCGCCACGGGCTCCAGACGGAGTGCATCTTTCCCTCCCCGGTACGGATGCGCACAAGACAAAAGGGTTGTCATGACTCTCGATGGTAATGCACTGCCAACCGCGGTCACCCGGCCACCGTCTTTGCCCGGTCGTGCCTCATAATCATCGGCCGGTGTGTTTTGTGCTGTAGCGTTTCCGTGCTTTCAATGTGTTCCTTCGCCGTGCTGCAGTCAAGTCCGGAAGATGCCGTGAAGTACCATTGCACAGGGCCAAGCAAGACGAGCCACGACGCTCGTGCCTGTTTACAGAACGTGCGCGCTTCCAACTGCTCAAAAACCTGTGTGTGTGTGTGTGTGTCGCTTGGGCAAAGAGCGGGGGAAACGATTCGCGCGACCGAGCCGTGACCTAGCCAAGTTAGCAGCACTTTAAGCAAATGACACAGAAATGGTGATGTTTGGTATCTGCTCCATGCCATCCATGTCGCTTTTGCAGAATGTGCAATGTGGTACCGGGTGGCAAAATGGGAGGATTTGTGCTAGGAAGTTGATGAAATTATTACGAGTCAATCCTGCACGAGTGTCGGAAAGCATTACTGTGGGGATGCTTACTTTGCATACGACCGGGGATAGAGGCACACAAAGTAGCGGTACGTTTTGAGAACGGTGTCTCGATGAAGCTGGTACTTGTAACGGCACACTAAAGGGACGTATCGTGACGGCAAATAACGAAAAAAAACCTGTGCCAACTTCCGATCCAAGACAACCGTGGAAGCATTGCATGGATGCATTTGTAAGTTTTGTTTTCGCTTTGCCTCTTCACTGATTTCTTCTGAATAACTGTCTAAAGTGAGACATGAATCAGTGGCGCAGGAAGAGGGAGGAATTATTACAAAAGGGTAGATGAAAGAGGTCTCCAACATCAAGTAAGAAAATTCTGGATAAGAGAGAACTTAACAACTCATCTTTTTAGCTAACAAAGTATCATTTTGATGCCTTGTTTTTCGAGATTTTTTGAGATATTGAATAAACGCAAATGTTGAAGGTTTGATAGAATTATCCTTCTTTCACTGATTCCGTATTCTAATGATTGATTTTGGTAGTTCAACACTGCAGGTCCAATCACTTATGCATAGAATATTTTACAAATTATATAAAAGACCATCATTTGAACTCAATACCTGGTAGTAGTATAGCTGTGTGGCCATTTTATCGGTGAAGTAATGTGAATTTCCACTTGGGTACCCAAGTCCATCAAATCCATTACTAAAAATTTCAATACATAACTGCATTCTGTGACCAAATCAACAAACTGCATTGTACAAAAACTCTAGAAACAGTAAATGAAAATTGATTTGAAATTTTGGCAAGTAATTGTTTATTTTCTAGAAATTCAACAAAGCCATGTCCAGGCTTTAGCATGTTCCTACTTGGACGACGGATAATGAACAAAAGTCTTACACCAAGTAGTATTTGATGAATGGAAGTTACTTAAGGAATCCTATGTCATGAGATATCTAGATATAAAAGAAGCAGTTTGTATCACATCAAGTGCAAACTCTAGTATTTAGCCATTAAGAATGAGCTCCTGAAAATATTGATAACAATATTAATTGAATGTTTAGTTATTGGATTAGATTGAATTACAAGAAAGATGTTTATTCAATTATGTTAAGATAATTCTTCATTGAAATGATAAACTAATTCAGCAAAGTGTCGTCGTAGGACGTGATTATTGTTTTTTTGATAAACGATCGATGTTTTGTCTGAGTAGAAGTAATGGATATCATTCGCCATAAAGAGTGTCAACCAGCGCACTAGTACCATTTCCCCACCAGACCCATTATCGATTAAACCACCAACAGGGCACAATCCATCAAGTTCGTGGCACAGAACAACAACTGCACAATTAATATTTGATGCGAAACTATAAAACACGTGCTGTGCACGATGGTGGTAGCGCATCCGAACGCCACTGATCCAAATAATCCGCAAGGACGACGGTGTTATACCCATTCTTTCCCAACATCGCAACACCCGCGTACCGGTATCTGCTAATTTTTTAATCACAAGACCACACACACACACACATTGGACATGGCACCATGCAATAGTACACAGTAGGGTCATCCGCTAACCGCAGCAGGTAATTTGGTGAATGTTTATTCACCCCACGGCCCATTAACGATCTCGGGGTGCCACCCAAGGATAAGTGAGGGAGGGGGTGATCCCCCTAGGAACTGGTCCAGCAGCAGACCACAAAATTTTAGTTGAACATATTGTGCTTCCGCGAAAATAGTGCATGCTTGTGGTTGGACGGCTGGGACGGGTGGCTTCGTGTCGGTCGCACCCCGGCTTCTGCATGCAGGAGCGGGTGAATCTCATTTCGCTCGTTAGCGCCAGCTAAAGGGTAAAGAAGGTGGTGCCGGAATATAGAGGGGGAAAAGGAACTCTCCCAGCGAGCCCTACCCTTTCGCAAACGATCGTTCGTAGTGCAGTGTTGTCAGGGGCCATTTTACAGGATATACTCCTGGTGGACTTGCGCGTAAACACGTGACAACAATGCTGCTGCACTCTGACCACACACACACAGTTACACACAGAGTCTATGATCCCGTGCGGGTGCAACTGGTCCCACCGGTACACACTGTCCCCAGCACCCACAGCAACACAGCAACGAAACACGAGCTCCCTGTCATGTTTATTCAATGCTCCCGCTCCAGCAGCAAATCCCGGAAAAACCACTTTTCATATGGGATGCAAATTAAATGCTGCCCAATTCCGCTAGCCACAACCATTACGCCAAACCAGTGGGGCTCTGCCATCTCGGGAAGGGATCCGCGTGCGCTCGTTAGCGACGCGCTTGGTGTTATCACATGGAAGAAAAAAACACAACACCCATAATTGTTATTTAGCTAAAAATGCAAATATGAACGGGACAGGAAACCGAGCGTGTGTGTGGTTGAGTGCGGAAGTGATGTAATAAACTTGTGATAAACGCCGTACATCTCGTTGTGCTAACAATGTGTACCTGTCCGGGGGTGACCAAGCTTTACCGTTGACACCGCTGTCATGGTTGGTGGGATTTGGAATTAAACAATTGACAAACATTAACATCGTTTCTTTTTTAGGGGGAGGCAATGAAAAAGCGACAAAGGATGCTGGGGGATGTTGGCAACATCAAAGGTAACCACAACCATGTTATTCATGTTATTTAAGAGAAGCGAGATTAATGAGTTGGATACAATCGTAATGTGTAGTATCACTTTGTATAGAACAGCGTGAACTTGTGCACGTTTGGAAACGGGAGTATATTCCCAATTCAGAAGACTGATCAGATCGTAGATAAGTTTTTGTTGGCTTTCTGTAGATTTAGCATCATTACAAACGAAAGCCATCTCCAAGATCTTCAGATAGAAATCCTTATAGCTGATAACCTAAATTTAGTTCAGAATGTGTTGGCTTTGAGCGGTATTTTAAAAACTATTCACGGATAATATTATTGTGGGATAATAGCTGCTAGACTCAACAGTTTTAGCCCCAGCAATTGGTTATATTTCTGTAACTAATGTCTAGTGTTATGTGAAATCATGTTTTTTTTTGTAAAGGAAATGACGTCTGTCACTCTACAGATGATTGTCGTAGGTCAACTCACTAAATATAGTTTGGTACGCTTTATGTGACTGATAACTACATATGAAAAAGAATTCTAAATCAATCCACGAAGTAAGAGATTAAGAAAAAGAAGAGAGAGAGGGAGAGAGAAATAGAGACATGGAGGGGGGAGAGATAATAACTTTCTTCTACCTTCTTAGAGTTCTCACTTAGTAGATGAGAGTACTTCAACTAACTCTTGCACTTTGTACTAATGTTGGGAGATTCGGGATTCGAAAGATTCGAAGATTCAATCTCTAGAGAGATTCGATCGGATCGGATCCCGTTTGTAGGATTTGAATCTCTACAAGATTCCACTGCGATTCGATTGGGATTGGGATTCGTTAGGGATTCGATTGGGATTCTGATTGGGGTTGTGATTCGATTGGGATTCTGAGTGCTATTGCGATTGCGATTGGGATTGTGATTGTAATAAGAGGCTGTCTCCGAGATACGCTATTAATGGGGGTCGAGAGAGACCACATATCTCTAATTTCGGAAGTCGAATCACGCAGTTTTCAGTCAAAATATAGCAAATGTTCGTGTAATGTAGCATTTATTGAGAAGTGATAAAAAATAAATAAATGAATAAATAAATAACTAAATAAATTATTTGATTTGATATTGCATAAAGCTCCACTTATCTCAGGGATCTGTACTGATTATGATGTAAGTACTGAAAAGTTTATTAATTTGAAGTAAAACAGAATGACCTCTTATTCCAGCTATAACCAAATCACCCCACCCCCCGTTGCAAACTAGACTAAAACGCTATATCACATTGGGATTGGGTTTGGGATTCAAAGATTCCAATCTTATCCAGGATCAGTCAGCTACCAAAAATTAAGAGCCTGTGACTGATGATCGTAGGGCCCCCGACGGCGTTCAATCTCCCAACAGCTAGCTACCCCCCCCCCCCCCCCCCAAACATCATTTACCATTTAGGGGGCCTCAACTCGTCTTACCGCCTAGGCCCCCGATACCCTTAATCCGCCACTGCACACGATACTTATCTTGTCCTTAGTTTACGATGCGTTAAGAAGACGCCTAGAATAAATGGAGACGCATCAATGCTTGGCAGAAATTTCTTACGCAGACTGTATTAGCGGGTAGCGAATTCAACCAGGAAACTGATAAACCCATAAAAAAGTAACTAATTAGTTTACACGATCATCGTAAAAATATAGGTATTACACGACGATGTACGATAACATTACTGCAACCTACGATGATAGAGTTCAAGATTACGCAGAGTTCTAGATTACGAGTATACCTGAGATAGAGAGCATACATGGGTGGAACCAGATGCCTAGATAGACAGGTATATTTAAAGAGACGAATATGCTTAAACACTTAAGCATGTACTTGCTAGCACTGTCTTAAACCTCACTGTAAAATGCCACACAGCCTCCAGAGTGATTCCAATTGTTTCCACACAAACCGTACGCAGAAAAGAGACTCCACATTGAATGCTTCCCAGAACGTAAACGCTGATTGCTGCTGCCACCATGTCAGCTTAAATCGAAATTGATATTTCATCCCCAAGCTAGCAACAGCTGCCTCGATCAACGACAATTATTATAAGAGTTTTTGCTTTCGCTCCCATCCTTCCCGGCGATCGATTGCATGCAAGCGAGTTCGTCGTTCCGCATGCGACCATAACTCAATTTTCTTCCAAAGGCCACACGCACGCCAACCACAAACTGCACACACACACCCGCTTTGCAGCTGCAATTATTTTGCAATCCAACATTTCCCACTTCGGGCAAAGGAGAAACAAAAAACACTGCCAAGCACAAAAGTCACTGGCCCCCATTGGTTCTCTTTACCATCCTGCCCCAGACGGTTCCCTCCAAAGTGCATCCCCTTTCCGTTGGGCAGGAACGGAGACGGGAAAGACTCGGTGCTGGTAAACGACCGGCGCCTAACTTCGGTTATTGTTTGAGCACGTTTCTCGTATTTATCAAAAGCAGTTTAATTTTGACATTATCAACAAGCAGCACTAGCGTCTACACACTCCTGGGAGAAGGGGAAGAAATTGGAGCAGTACCATCTTCACTATCAACCGCCGCATCAAAGAGCATTCCAAGCCGAACCGGACAGACGGTTGATGGCAGTCGTTTCTACTTCGTTGACGATGCACAAGATGATGCGCCTCGATCGGATGTTTCCTCGCTCGTGATGCTGGAATTGCTGGCCTCTGTTCCGTAGCTGCTGCGCCTCCATTCCATTCCGCAGCAAATGCGAGTAAAATTTATTATTGCACTCCGGTACAAATCACAGCATACCCTGGTTCAATGGCTACCCTGGCCAGTTCTTTTTCACACTGTCTCTCTGTCTCTCTGCCTCTGTGAACCAGACAATGGTTTGCGAAGAATTTTTCTTCACTTTTGCCCGCAAGCATAACAACGAACGGGCACGACTGCTGTGTCGGCGGAGCCCGTCGCCCTCCCGTTGATGGAACCATGCAAAGTGGGTAAGAAATTTACTTAAACATTCAATGCCCGTACATCGTGCAAACAGATTCGTTACAGCGTGTATGACAGGCTGTGAGTGTGTGTTCATGAAATACCACAGCCAGCTGCAGCCACCGCCTATGCTGAATCAACAGGCGTAATATGAGAGCGTGCGGCGCAACTGCGTCAGGAATAAGTCAGCGAACGTGTACCCCAGCCGTGTTGACAGGCTGGACATGCTTCGGAAGCCATTTACATCTCCTTGACGAGGTACTAATTGAAACGTTTCCAACTGCCTGCAAGGATGTGTTCTGTGTGTGTGTTTGAGTTGGAGAAAATAATTCCTGGAAAGAAATAAGTCCAGTAAACCAAAAAAGCTTACAAATTCGTTCGCAAATGCTTACTGTTTACTGCTCGAGAACGCAATTCTTTGTTTGTATTTTCTTTCTCAATCTTGCAATGCGGTTCATTTTATGCCCTGTTACACTATGCAACCAAATTTCTTCGAAAACCACAACAAAAAGCGATCTCTTTCTTTTTATACACTATTTGTAACAAGACAGCCGTCTCGTAAGTCGTTGCAAGATTGTATACTCCCTCTCTGTACGGTGTGATCTTGATAGGGTAACCTTTTACGGAGATGTTTTTCAGAAATTCTACTCGCCAGAAATTCCATGGAACGAGAGTTTAACAGTTGTACTGCATAAGAATCCAGCCACTCGTGTGTGAAGTGTGTCGAATGTGTGCACTGTAAACGCAGTGTCCCAACTAAACCTGAAGATTCCTTGCACTGCGAAGACATCACAAGGACACGCTGCAGTGTGAACATTGGTTCAGTGCATGAAGTTCAGGTGGAGGGCTTCGGTTACCTTTGGTCCGGTTTCTTCGAGCGTAACAAGCTAAACAACTGCAGATAACTTCAAGTGGAAAATTGGCCCTCCCAATGCCTGGCTAATGTGTGTCCTGGCAGCAACAGTACCTTAGTAGGGGAAGTTCTACTTAACTAAAAGAGGGAATGGAAAGCGAAGGGAAAAAGCTCGTTGTATCCTGGTAACCATTTGCTACGAAATGCTCCAGCAATGGTTACAAATGCAAAGAATGAGAGCTCTGTTCACATCCTTTCCAGCTTGGCATTTAAAGTTCGTCCACCAGTTTTTCCAACGTTCCACGTACCACCGCACGACGTTATGGTGCTTCAAATATGTTTATTAACCTGTCAGCCAGCTCGAGGTCAGCGGCCAAGCGGGTCAAACCCCCGGCAGGTGGGTGTGTTTTGCGAAAACCCCGTTGGCAATAGGGTGTGCCGGCGAACGTTACACATTTATTTCAAGTTGCTACAGATGGAACATGTGCGGCGGTAATGTTCCCGTTTATACGGCAACAAAATCTCAACTCAACGTCACACGATTGTATTAATTAGACGCGCCAGGAAAAGATGGGTCTGGGCGGTGGGAAGGGAGAGGAACACAAGTTAATCCGTTGCCTCATTAATTCCACCTGTGTGCGCTGTTGTTGCTGTTGCTGTGTCGAGCACAAGCATTATGGGCGTTGTTTACCGAGGCAGCGGTGACACTTGTTACGCCCGATAACGATAATTAAGCCGCGTCTCGATACAGACAGCTTCAAACCTTACACGACTGCTCCACAAACCGCAAATGGCGGCGCTTCCTGCGGAAAAACACGAGCTGCGGAACGGCAGGGCAAAAGTTATCCCAATTGTTCCCGTTTGCACCTGTACGCCGAGGCACACGAGTTGGAAAAATAAGCATCACACACATACACACACACACATACACACACACACACTCACAAACACACGCCAAGCTGTCAAACTGTTTCGACATTACCCAGAAGTGCCTGGGAAATTAAACTTCGCCCCTGACGCTTTCCGCCTTTCCAAATGGAGCTGCCCATTAAATTCAAATAAGCGTCGTCGAGCAAGACATTTTCGCACGGAAGCACTTTTTCAACACGAGCGACACGCACGTTTTCACAAACGTCACATGAATGGGCACGTCCAGCCCAATTTAAAGTGCCAAATTTCTCCAACGTCCAACACCAGCAGACCAAGTTCAATAGCAAAAAAGGAGGCGCAAACCTTAATTGCGTGTCTCAAGTGTTTCGGTCGGCTTTTCACACCTCTCGGACGATGTTGGCCACCCTACTACACTCAGAGAAAAAAAAACCGAGCTGTCCTAGGGCATGCCAGGTTTTGGAAACCACAAAACGGACTCGTTATGGTTCCCGCCTCCCCCCCTCTCCCCCCAGCCAGAAAAGCCTTTTTGTGCCACATTTATTGCTCCAGACATCTTTTTCAAGCCATCTTCATCGGCGTCGCAGCAGCGTTCGCTCGGTTCCTCCAACCAAACCGAAAGGAAAAGTGGAAGGTGAAAATGATAGAATCCATTATGGGGGTGTCGGCCAGAGGGAGGCGGATTATAACGCCGTCGAGGCCGCTAAAGCAGCTACGGCGGAACCAAAACCGCATTGAAAGCAGCCGCACGAACAGAGCGAACCACTTGAGCGTTTCCCTTCTTCTCTGGCTCTGTTCTTTTTTTTTTTGGCCTTACAACACAGAAACCGTAAAGTTACACCGCACACAAAGGCCCACCGTCACCTAATATCTTCTTCCCCGAAGCTCGGGTAGCTCGGTAGAGCGCTCACTCTCCTATTATTACTTAAAGATGAACCACCGAGGACTTCTTCACCGAGCCCCAAAGCCATCCCGCATCGGTCCCGCAGGAGCACTTCCGGCAGGCCTTAAAGAGTGTTGAGTTGCCGGCATCCCGGTACCGGCCAAAGCGCTCACACCTTGCCACCATTGTCTTGGGCGACCTCCGATTGTTTAGCCGGGCCCGTGCCGTTCCAGATGAGCAAGTTACTGTATTTGATTATAAATTGACTGCTTGGTAACCGGAAGGTTATGTGGCAGTTATGGGTCGACATAGAGCAATCCTGCAAGCTAAGGAGCAATGCCCGCACAGCCCGAGCTCGTGCAGGATCTTAAAGTTTTCCCAACCCCTTAGCAGCAAAGGTAAGACTGTGCATCCTGGGCTAACATAATACCTGTTGTAGTGAAGCTGCTCCCACAACGACCGGTGCAAAAAGGGCGAATCCTTTAAGCGGTAGGGAAGTTTTGCAATGATATTAGATACCTTTGCAGCTCTTGATTTGAGCTCAAGGATCGCTACTTGTTGGGGTGATTAACATTCTTTCGAGTGTCGTCTGGTGAGTGAGTTTGTTGGTGGTGGTGGAGCTAGATTACAAGAAACAATAAAGGTCTGCTGTGTACTGCATCCTGTACGCCAGGCTAAAGTTCTGCCTACTTTACTTAAGCAAACATTGTCTCACCGCTACATCAAGTACTTCCATCGTCTCTCGTGCACACACACACACGCACACAAACAAACCCTCCCAACAGTTTCATCAAAAGAAGTCATTATGTTAACACACCAGCGTCTCCTAAATAATTCAATTGCATTAAATCACTTTTCCGCATGATAAACAAACATCCCCAGCACGACCGCCAGCGCGAAAGTACGGCAACGAACGACTGGCAGTGGCTCTCCCGCTTGCCATCCTCCCATGAAACCCCGACCCACTCGGGCGTAAGGGATACTGGCTGGTTCTGCTGAAGTGGGGCAGCCCTAAGCAAGTAGCTATCATGTCACCCATCACAGCTACGTCCGTGTGTGTGTCAATCGTCTCAATGGGACTCTCATTCTCATTCTCCCTCGAATAAACAACGCTATGATACCGAAAATGCCACACCACCGCTGTCCAGTCCAGTGGGTAGGAATGCGGCAGGCGGCGTGTCGTCCTGGGAAAATGCGGAACTTTCCCTCCGTGCGAAAACCGGGGCCAAAACTGTTCGGTTCCATTACTTATTCATAGCGAATTATTTGAACAACAACGGAAGAAACAAACGTCACGGAATCGACGTTTTGTCGAAGCGCCGCCCGATGACGATGAATGCTGGTGAAATAAATAAATAAATTGTACACACCATCGACACCCACCGGCAGGACCGCAGCGCCATTGCTCGAATGGTAAGGCGAATGGTTTGTCCTTTTTTTCTCCTCTCCAGAGTGCTTACAGTGACGGACATGCTGTTGGAAGGTTCATATACCTTTTTTCGTGGAACGGGCTTTCGTAAAGACTTGTAATGTATGCTGCTATTTTCGTAATAATTCCTTAAGTTGGTTTAAAATGGAAGTCATGCAAGGTAATTGCCTACCTTTAGGCGCTTTTCATCAAACGAACGTTACTGGAACCAATTAAAATGTCACCAGAGGCACTATTTTTCGTGCATGTTTCCACACTTTTGACCTTCACTGTACACGTAGGCCTTATTACTGTGACGCATTTTCGACCCTCCCTACACTAATCCCTTTCGCTCTACCATTGCCCTAACATTGCCAATTACAAGTGGGTTGAGTATCATAACTTTTGCTTTCTCGCTTTACGCCATCGATTCGATACCAAACGACGCGGCGGGACCACCGGCAGCGTCCTTTACGATTTCTATCGCGCCACAACAACCCTACCCCATTCCATTCCACTTCCCACCACTTGGCAAAGGCACAGAATCACCATCAGAATCCGGCCCGCTGCCGTTAGAGCGATTGCGTTGATACCGCTGCCAACCCGATCATAATGATGATTGAAGCCGAAAGATGCCGCACCCCGGCACTTAGAACACATGAGCAAAAGAAGAAGCCCCCGCAAATATTGCCCCGCACTCGAACGCGGCCCGTTCGGTGCGCTCCCTTTCCGATTTCGGGCATGCACCGTTCTGGTTCTTGTTTCGCAAATCCCTGTCCAACCCAGGGCAAACCTGGCCGGTCAGGATCACCCCGCCTGCGAGCTACCAAGCTTACGCGCACGGGAACGAACGGCGTCCGGTTTGATGGCCACACGACCAGCACCGAACTACACGAGCCGCTTTCCGCCGCTGTTCTGGTCGCCTAAGGGTGGCCCCCTTTCGATTTCATCGCTTCCCGAGCGCCTCCCTAACTGGGGCGTAATAAAAACGGACAGATGTGAATTTATGAAAACATTCATCAAACATTCAACATCAATTATGATTATGGTGAGTGTTTTGATTTTTATTCCACCGTACGGGTCAGACAATCGGTTCCGGCCGCCGACGACGACGAAAGGGGCTATCAATTTTGCCGAACCGTTCATGATGGAAATGGACAGTTGAGATGTAATGTGGATGGGATGTGTGTGCGTGTGTTTATGTGCATTTTTTTCCTTCATCTGTCTATCTTAAGACGTACTTACATGAGAGCGGAGAAAAAAGAATTCTGGAACACGCGTTCAAAAGGGCCGACCAGCGGGAAGGATTACAATTTGTTGTGGTTTGATGTATGGGTGTCTCGTTGAATTTTCCGGGTGGTAAACAACCCAAGTGTCATGCGAATAAGAGAAAATCCTTTACCGAAAGATTGATTAGAAAAGTAAAACAAAATCACAAAATAAAAGGGTAAGAACCTACTTCAAGAAGAACATGTCTAAATTCACTCTTCGCCTTACTATTCTTGATCTCTTTTAAGATTCTTTCAGTGTAGTGAGCCTACACTTATGATATGATGAGTCGTTGACGGTTCTCAATGCAGTAGGATGAACTGTTATAACACTCTCGAGACTGTCTGTTGAGTACACTGCAGAATGTGAGTAATCAAGGAATTTGATTGTTATTACTAATTTAGTTTTTAGTTAAATACTTTCAAATTTTCTTCACTGCCACCAACGCAAAGTTAGTTTACCAAACAACCCGTTGATTTATTTTACCATGTTAAATGGAAAGGATACAGATAAAGAAATGTTAATTCCAATAAAAAAAATCAAACCGAACGATTATTACTTTGCAGTGGCAATTCATCTAAACGAACATACTTTTCCCATCAACGCTTGGACAGGGCCTTCGTCCATTTGCCTTTTTGCTGCTTATAAAACACAATCCGCACACACAAAAAAATATGATCTACGAGGGCAAAGGCTGTTTATTTACATAATTTATGTTACCACCATACGCGGCCGGTGCCTGTACAAATCCTTTGGCTGGGTTTGATTGCCCATACGCTCCGTTTTACGGCCACTGATCCGCAATATCACACTTCCGGTCATGCCCAAATACATGCCAAACACACACGAACACACAAGCTTAAGAAGCGACGTTGATCCTTTGTCCGTTGAGGCATACTTTCTATTTCCGGTTTATGTTTGCGGCTAAATTTTCTTCTCCATTTCGAGACGATACTGTGTGAAAAGTATTCCCCCTCTCGTTGGAGCAATTCATTCGAAGGATCGCACACACGCCCGCCAGGATTGTTTTGACGCGCCCGCTGTTATTGGTGGTGGAGAAAGAAAGCGAGCTGGCGGTATGCATTACCATCAGCGGCATCCAACTAACCCATAATCAACTCAGACATTGCCACTCATTGCCACTGCTGCTGCTGCACGCGAACGCGACGGATTCGAAGCAATTTTCGCCGCCTTTCATGTTTGCTTTCAGGCGCAGCTTGTCGCACGGCCTCACAGCACCATGCCTCCGAGCGAGTGTGTCTCGCGTGCGTTATACTCTCATTTTTATGTTTATTATGAATAAGGATTCAATAAGATAAAGTGCTGATGTGATCTGAATATTTGCCGTCGCTCCTGCCTGCCCGCTGTTGTCAGACAGCCATGTTGCCAGAACCTCCAAACAACCCGGCAAAGACGCTCGGGCGCAAAAATCTCTGCGTATGTCTTTGCCACTCGCACCATCCACTACCGCTTCCGTCATTCGGTCACCCAAGAAACCGAGAAATTCGAACGATGGTTTGCTGTTCTCCGTGCTCCGTCGTTGGACGACCCACCGAAGATGCTGCTCGTTTGACTTAACGCGTTTGGAATGCCAATTTTCTCGCCCGTATGTGAAACCGCCGTCGATTTCCCGGTCCCACACACTACTCGGGGGCCCGACCCGCCTGTTTGGCGTGTACAAGAAGGAAGCTCACGAGCACTAGCAGCGCTGTGCGGTGGAAATGGAAAAAAGATTTAGTACCCTGCATGCTAACAAGGGCTCCAGCATATGCGCTTTTATCTTTATCAGTCTGGCGCGAGGGCGACGGCTTGGGTTGTTGCTGTTGGGACGCTGGACGCCCGACCGTACGCGGCGATGATTCTTGCATGCTAAAATGGAGCTTAAATTGATTGAACAACCTCAAGAAAATGTGATCAGTGGCGAGTGTTTGGCGTGATGTTTTCATTTTTTTGCCTTTTTTCGCTTTTTTCTTGTAGAAGGTGGTAAAAGATCTTTCACAAAATGGATGAAAAAGATGATTAAAAATTCACACCATCAAAGAGCATGTTTTGAGAAAAGAATCATAAAAAAACCGATTTTTAAATTGAAATCTTGAATATCCAGAACATCTTGAGCATGAGTCAATGTCCAAGAGCATTCTTTACAAACAGTCATACGATCTGCCTCCGCACCGGGGAACTCACTTTCTTTCGATTACATTTTTATGACCTTCTCTCCCCAACCACCAAACGCCCCACGCGTACAATTAGCCTCCCGAGCATTAGCATAATGATTATAATTCAATTTAAAGTTAATCCCGCAAAATGAAATCTGCCAGCCGGCGGGGCGCGTGCCGCACCAAAACCAAGACAATCCTTATCGCCCGGATAGCCCTAACTGCCCCCAAAAACCCGGCGTGCCAGCCTCCATTAGGCCTTCGAGCGGTGTGCGTCTGCCACCGGATGTTCCGGTTACATAAATTCCACCCGTGAGGGGTGCGGGGGCAGGCCAAATGGTCCGGTTGTAACCGAATCAACAGCTCAATAAATTAACCCACCCACCGGGCTCTGGAGGTGGGCTGCGCAAAAGCGAACAGAACATCCCCACCGTAACTCGTTATCGGAGTTGAGCAAACTTTCGCTCGGAGTGCTTCCGAACTCTCGGCGCGCCAGTATTGCCCCGAAAAGCGGACGCCAATTAGTACTGTCAATTAGCGTACCGGCGTGTTTCGGCGCGACGCGAGTTCTGCCACCCACCAGCGGTAGACCCACCTACCGACAGCATCGTTGAGCGAGGGGAGGGCCAATAAAGCAAACTGTTGGTGGTGTATTAGCTCAAAACTTTGCCCACCGGGTGAACAAACTGGCCAAACCAAACTTCGCGGGAAGGAAAGTCGCTTTTCATCTTTTCATTTCGTCTGCTTTCATCTCTGCACACTGTAAAGGTGGTAGGCTTTCGGTGAAAAGGGAAAAGCTAAAAAGTTCGACCACTTGAGCTAGAAACACTGCTGCTGCTAGTGTGCGAAAAGTGTAGTTTGAAGCGTTGAAGTTAAGCTCGCTAGTTCATTTGCACACAAAACACAATAAATGATTATTTATTTGTGTCGATTTATGCCTTTTTTTCGCTTCAGGAGGGAAATGTTTTGCAATCTGCACACCGGCAGGGAAGCAAATTGTGCACACATGCATGAATTCTTGGTGCACTTGCTACTGCATTACCCTACGAGAATGGAACAAAAAACAATAAACAAATGTTGCTGACTTGGATAATCTCTTCGATGCGGCTGTAGTGATGAGAAGGGATTAATACCGATAACAGCATCCTGCTGGTACAGCAATGCTCATGGAAGCGTGCAATTTAATTTGAGGACAGATCGGTTGCTTAATGTATATTTACAAAGGGAGTATATTATGTTTAAGCCCTCCTCATAAATAACAGAGTGATGCAACGTTTGCAAAATTCCTTACACAACAATTTCGTTCTAATGACAAACAATAATTACAACCCTTTTCTCACTCGTTTTTTTTTCTTTTTTCCCCCTTGCCTCTCTCTCTCTCTGTCTCTGTCTCACTTCATGTCTATTTCGTTGCCTTTAAACGAAACCAGCAGAAACGATTTTGTTCATACATATCATCAAATTTTCATCAACCATACATCGGTTCCATCTGCACACCACAGCAACTCGGCACGGCTTCAAATGAACAGTCGCAGTTGTGCACTTTATTTGGTCGTCGAGCCATCGTAAAATATTGCAGCAAATGTTGGAGTTCCGCTTGAAGCCACAGTCGGTGTGTGTCGCAATATCGCAGCACTCATCATTTATGCATTTCGATTTCAATCCAATATTGGCTGGCACACTCCCCTTGGGAATGCAACTGGAGTGATTGGAAACCGGAGCGATACCGCACTTAATTAACCAATGTACTGTGATAGTGGCGGCAGAATGGGAAAATCAGAGAGTTGAGTTAGTTGCAAGAAAATAAATGTTAATAAATAGTGCGATTTTCTTACAAATGAATCAAAATGTGACTTCGTATGATCTTTCCTGTTATGGTGACTTATATTTTTCAAATCATCGAAATGTTAAGCAATTCTAGTTATTATTATTTTCTATATACATCCAGGATCATCGAATAATAAACATTGGATAAAACATTGTATCATTGAACTAAACATTAGACAAAATGTGTCCCAGGCGAATTATCTTCTACGTAACGCCTGAAGTTATGCTATGTAATACAACAAATTAACGAATCCCGGTTTGTTGCAATGCTTATTTTCCGCGTTGCATACATTCAGGCGCTCAACCATTAGAAATTCAAAAATCCTCCCTTTTTAACACAAAAAGAGCTTAAAAAGCGTACAAAAAAACGTTCAAACGTTCCAGCCACAAAAAACCTTCCTTATCACCGGATGGACAAAAGCACGTTAAACAGTAACGTACACAACGAACAGATTTAAACGAACAGAGGAGAGATGGCTAATCAATCGTAAGCTCTCCGATTTTCGTTAAACCACCTCCCATCCGCTTTGATGAACCTCCCGAACAACGATACAATCATACCGCTCGTAATGTACCGCTGTGATTTGTTCTACTTCTGTCAAAACTTCAGCAGATGACGGTTGCGCAACGTGGGCCAAGGGTAAAGGCAAACGGCTGAATGAATTTGTTTTCTTTTTCTTTGAATTATTTTGTAGCCGTCCTCCCGTCACACTCAAGATGAAAGTGTTCCATGTGCACGTAACGCGATGGGATGCTGCGGAGCATTTGGATGAAAGTCACACCGGAGCAATGCGGAGCTTTGGATTTGGTAGAAACCGAAACGTAACAGTAATGGGGAATCAATGCTTTAATTTTTCACCATGTCGCATGTCTAGAGGATAATCGTGCTCACTATCAAGGGTAATTTGCCCAAAATATACATACATTTTGCAATGTTTCATACCTTTCACTGGCATTTTGCCTTTGAGTATGTTTTTTTTTTATCGTCCCAGCTGAGACCAGTAATTAGCCACCGAACCTGTGGGCAAACATTACGTGCAGCTCAGTAAAAATGACAACAAACCAACGTTCCTTCTCCGACCGTAAAGTTGACGTAAGTTGACAAGTCGCACTTGCTCATTACTCCATACGCAATGCCTCTCGCAGCTGTACCTCGGAAGCAAACACATTAAGACCGTTGAGACGTACGTGAGCGAATCATCCCGCAGCGCCACTGCCGCGCCACCAGAGCAGATCGTTTGATGGAACGTGACAGGGCCCGCCGAAAGTGCGATCCTTTCTCTTTCGATCGCACCAGCCCCACGTGCCGGTGCCGGTGAAGGGCTGCCGGTGAAAACGAAATTGTAACAAACCCAGAATCGGCGTCCCCTCCCGTGTATCGGAAATGGAGCAAGTGACAGTCGGCCTACTCCGCAGTCGGCCGTAAGTGCATTGTGCTTCCCTCGCCCGTGCTGTGAGATCGCCATCACATCTTTACCCCTTCGGTAGTGTCAACCCATTAAGTAACCCACCTCTCCCATCCCCAGGTGGCGCCCGGTGGTGACGTAACCGTACGCTGCCTTCCTTCACCCGGGCAAGCAAACGCACACACACACACACAGCGGGCAATTTGGGCACAGCAAATTAGATTAAAGATTTGGTGCGCACAACAATGAGGTACTTCCCGTGCGCGTTAGGGAGCAATGTGTTGCTTCGATTTTCCTTCACCCCGTTTGGCGAAGACTGGCGACCCGTAAGAGCGGTGCGAGTGGAAAGCCAAACGCTGAAGTGTCTTTCTCCGCCGCGCGGCAAAGAAGTTTAATCGGCGTGCAATCGCTTTCCAGCGTCGGCCACCTCGGCTCGGGCTGTACCCAATGTTGAATAATCGGGCTGTTTTGGTGGGGAGGGAAGAAAGGAAGGAAACCAAATTGTAGCCGATTACCATTAGCTCGGGCGGGTGCAGCAGTGGCAGTGCAGTGCAGTGGGCCAGGTAACGCAAAATGGCACGTGGGCTTTGTGCCCGAAGTGCTTCGGGGGGAATGGAGTGGAGATCGGTGAAAGAAATTCGACACCTGTGCAACGAATTCGCATTTCGGAGCCACGGTGGTGCTGCCCTCTGGTGGAGAGGGGGTGATGGCGTTTTTGCCGGTCCGGGCGCTTCCCATTTCGCTGCTACCTGGTGCTATAAAACGATCCATTTCTTCGGAAGGAAGCATCAGTGATCTTTCGACAGCTCTTGCAACCACACTAGTCCCGAAACCACTAGCCATGAAGGTAAGCTGCAGGAGCAATTGCAACCAGCACGACATGCACTAAACTTGCACATTCTCGCTTCTCCAGGTATTAATCGTTCTAGCAGTGAGCATCGCCAGTATGGCGGCTAGTGGCTACGCCACAAAGGTAGCCACCGGCCAGCAGAAGACGCTGGACAAACGCAGTCCCTGGGGATTTTTCTACGGCGGATTTGGAGACAGTTTAGCGCGATCGGACGATGTACATGGGCACGGGGTAGCATCGTTTGCGGCGCCACAACAGCAGTACGGTGGTGGCTGGCATCAGGAATATCAGCCACAGGGGCATCACTGGGTGCAGGCAGACCACGAACCGAAGTCACTAAGTCATACTCCGGTGCACGAGTGGCAGGCTGAGCGAGCGGCTGCACCTGTCCACTACGACGAACATGCCCAACAGCACCAGTTCCACTTTGGAGGTTCGTTCGAGCAGCCGAAGGTGGAGCAATCGTACGGCTGGCAGCAGCAACAGCAGCAGCACCATACCCTACAGGACGAGGATGCATCCAAGGACTGGGGACTGCAGCATCAACAGCTCCAGCAGGGAGGCTCTTCCCACGAGTGGAACCACGACGAAGGGAAGGAGAAGGAGCTGGCTGGTCATGGTGATTGGGCACCGCTGTCGGCCGGAAGTGTCGATCTGCTCAAGGAACACTCCGCCCAGTCGGTGACGACGGAAACGAAGGAAGAACATCACCAGGAGTGGGCCCCCATCGAGGGAAAGGCCGAGGAGCACAAGGAGGAGCATCACCATACGAAGATCATCAAGGTGCCGTACCCGGTGCACATCGAGAAACCCTACCCCGTGTACATCGAGAAGCCGTTCATCGTGGAAAAGCCGGTGCCACTGAAGCTGTACATTAAGAAGAAGCATCATCACTAGACATTAAGGCAAACAAAGTGTAAAGTCAACTAGGTTAGGAACGAAACATTTGTAACTGATAAGTGTTAAACTAAAGACACACCTGTATACCGTAAATTTGTGGTTGTGAGTTTGATTTTCTTCCGAAATTGTTCTTGCCAAGTATTGAGTGATAAGAAATCAGGGTATGAGATCATCTCTAAAGGAAGTAAAGCTCAGATCAAAATAAGGATATCAACTTGGCCTGAATGTCAGTATCGATCCCAACAAAAATATGGAAATTTCCAGGATTAGTCATTTAGGTTTAGATTGAATCCAGTCTCGTTCCGACTGTAGACTAGTGGCAGGTTCTGAGGGACGCTACCATGCTTCGGCTAAAGTTCCAAATAGAGTGATTCCGACAAGCCAAGTTAAAAGCTTCAACTCAAGAATCCTATGGAATTGTCAGGAATCGTCGGAACCTTTGAAATCTTTATTAAACATAGGAATTTTGAGTAGTACTGAACCATCCTGAGCCATCGGAAACAGGGTTTTATTTTACTATTATTAAAGTGGATTGTTAAGTGCAGTTTGTTTCAGATACAAATGCTAAACAGGATTTTTTACAGTTCTTGATGGTTTCGGAAAGAATCCACGATTCCTAATGGTTACGTTAATTTCATCGGTTCTGAACGCCAAAGACGATTCCCGATGGTTTGAAATATTCCATCGGATCTGTTGTCCATTCCAGACTGTTTCGGACTATTTAAGATGGTTTTAGACAAGGTTTTTACTTAACATACTTTAAGGAACTACATTTACTAAAGTTTGGAATCTCCCGGAACCAAAATCGTACTTCTATCAACCATCAGAAACCAGCGGTAACCCTTCCGGTATGACGGTTTATGAAATGAACACCTACACTTCCAGCAATATTACAACAACATCACAAATAGCACACCTCACAAGCAACAACGAAACCATTTCTTTTACCCGAGCTGAACACCCGCCTCTCCACTGTTCACGGTTCACCAGTGCAGGTAACAAACACAAACACACTGCAATGCAAATAAACACCACCAAAAAACCCTCGCCGGAAATGGTTCTGCCCCATCCCGATACCAACAACGGACATCCTACTGTCGCCAAACGGACCGAACGATGCTTGTTTCCGATCTCAACACCAGAGAAGAGGGAAGCAACCAAAAAAAACCTCCAAAATTCGCAAACAAAAACTGTAACGTTCCCACTCCAGGGGATGGGGAGTCTGCCCCCAAGTGGGCCGTATCTCGGTCGACAACAAAGATTGCCGCATTCAGCCGCATACGGCCATCAGCCATTGATCTGGGCAATCCGGGCGCAAGCAGCCGGAAGACCCGTCCAGTCGTGCGTGCGATTTCATCGAGCTTTGCTCGTTCGATGCTGAACGATTGAATCGACGATCCGTGGACGACTACGACGGATCTGAAGGAGCTTGGTCGAAAAGGGAACGGCGACGAGTGTAACGGAACAAAATAAACGAAAAATATCTTCACCTAAACGATGGAAAAAGAACACACACACACACACGTCTTAGGCTGGAGCAACAAAAAAGACACTAAAACCTCATAAATGGGCGGACCAGCAGGAAAAAAGCTGGCCCCCGGACGTTGGTTTGCGTTGGAGCATCCAAGTTTTTCCAGCTTGTTTGTTCCTTTGTTACAGATAATTGAATATTCTTGGTTTGGTCATTTTTTTGTACGAGTCGTCCTACTTGCTTCATTTTCCTCTGTTCCTATGGCTTGAAATTTCCTCTCAGCAGCGAATGATATTCGCTTCCTCTCCATCAAAGGCCCGAACACTTTTCACGGCGTTTTACTATTTCCCGACCCAACGCTAGCACCACAACGACAACCGGCCGGACAGTGAACGATGCGTGCGATGGTCCCGCAAGCCGACCTTGGGAAATCAATCAGATTTTGACAGGGAAACAAGGAGCGAAGGTCATTATCTGTGCGAGCGTTCCGGAGCGACATGTCGATCTTCTGCGGTCTGCTGCAGAAGGCAATAATTTTCATTCGAACGCACAAATTTAATCACCAGCCCGAAATGGTCCACACGCTCGTTAGCTTCGAGCACGGTTTGGGCCATTCGAATGTGTGTCCGTGGATGATAATTTTGCGCCGCACCCGAATTCCATCGTACAGGCACGAGCTGTTCGGATCTGTTGGTGGGAGTACGAATTGCACGACGAATAGACAGCGCTAGCCACAGATGGAGACAGTTTGAAACGTCAAAACTCGGAGATGCTTATGGATTCGGACTGCTCCTGAAGTAGGGAAAAGCATACGGAGAATGACAAATCAAACGCACGAAGTGCTTTGACGGTTGAAGTGCATAATTATGCCAGCATTACGTCGTGTGGCTGCAGTGTAGTGAAGGTGGATTTTTGGTGCTTTACGGTGTATCATTAAATTAATAAGCGATGCCCGTGTTTCCCATCATCCTCGGTGACCTCGACGGATCAGCTGTCAGTGAGGCTCGTTGCTGGTTTGATGTTTGTGGGAGCGTTAATAGGAATCGATTTGACACCATTTCCGATCGACCGTCGTCAATCCGTCCAAATAGGTACTTGCACGATGTTTATTTACTCACAAGGGTGACGGTAATGTATGTAGCCTAACGCAGAACTTATTGAGGATTTGACGTTACTATGTCATTTGTTGACCAACGCGCTTTGATGTCTTAAGCGGGTTTGAAATTGCGTGGATTTTGAATAAGATTTCTTTCCAGAACACCACGAGCTTCATTCTCGATCTCGTAAAGCTAAACGCATGCGACAAACGAGCCAAGATTAAGACCTGTACCACGGCCCGTAGCACGCAAACTTCACCATTAGCTTCCATTGTCGCGGGTTCGCCGGGAGCCAATTAAAAACCTGCCAATCGCTAGCGGCACGCAATGGGCACGCTTGTTCGCTAATGCAACGCGCTGGAATTGCAAATTGCTCAATTTACCACCAAAGTGACCTCGCACTCCTACCTGCTGTAATCGCCATCGACCATCAAATTAAGTCACGGAACGACTCCAGCGCGGCAGCGCGTGCATCGTTTGATTCAGCACCAAAGTGTGGCGATGGCCTGCTGCGACACCGAAGCATTCCAACAGATGCTCGGAGCAGTCAACTGAAGTGCGTGAGCCCACACCGCAGCGTGAGCCCACACCGCGTCCTCTGGTGAGCGGGTGCGTGCTATTCACATCAATCGAAAAAAAGAGCCACAGGAGTAATCTCACTTTCTTTCGGTTTCCACCGGTCAAGTGCCTCACGGATGGCCCGGTGTTTGGTAAGCATCATCCAAAGCCGAACCACTTTCTTTCTGTGGGAAGAGTGGGAATTCTTTTCCCCTAAACCGGGCAGACAGAGGAATGTAAATCCAGGCACAATAAAACGAGCATCAGAGTCGCAGCTTCGTCGCTTGGAAATGATAATTAACTTTTGAATCATACACGAATACGGCTCACGAGCTTTGATTGATCAACTCACCTGTTCGCTCGGGTTTAGCCAAGCTTAGGTCTCTTCTGTGTGACCTATTTCTCAGACTCAAACACATCGTGCCCATCAATGGGAATGAAAGCCAACACATCTAGAGATTTTGTTTTATTTATTTTACATTTTCTGGGTCACAAGTAATGTGATTGATTCGTTGCCTGTGGGCATAATGACTGCTTCTACACTACGTTCAAGCTGGATGAGAAGCAAAATTAAATCAAAGGATAGTTTAGGACCGCTGGCCAACTATGAAAGCTGTCATTACCTATTACATTTGATTTAGTGACTATTTTTCAGATTGCGATACTGCGATTGAGATTTTGAAGTCCTGACTATTGTTTTAGATAAGATATAGTTATTGTTTCAAGAATATATTTATATTTTAATAATACCAACTCCAGAAGATAGTAAATGTTAAGGTATGATGAAAGATGCAATACTCAGAGCTGATCGAGAACGCCCGGAGCCGTCCAGAGCAGTCTAGAGTCGGAGTCGGAGTTGGAGACGACTGGATTTGTTGGAAGTGGTCCAAAGCCAGAATTCGATCCAAAAGTAATCGGAAGTCTTCCAGAGTTGAAGGCGTTGTTTAATCGTATTTATCGTAAATCGTATTCAAAATTATTACAAAACATGTTTGTCAATTGTCTAGACGACTTTTATGGCTGTAGCGCTATCTATCTAATTTAGAATACCAGCCAAATTTTCCGAATAACCTTCTATTAAACGAGATATGACGTCAGAGAGAACACACAATATATAACCTCCCTTAACAGTGAACCAAATATAACTCAATTTAGCCGGTACCGCATACTCTAATGCGAGCAGATGGTGCAGCAATCCCTCACGCTAAACAGCTTCACTTGGTATCCTTACCAAACCGTCCTATTTACGTTGCACCAGCTAAGCGAACCCATCCGCTTGATTCGATCAGCGATGGAGTGGAATACAAATTTTGCCCACAAATCGAAACTATCCCTATCTTGCCACAATGAATCTGCACATTCGGTAAGATATGCATCCTTTCCATCGAATCGGTTTTGATTGATATGCCTTTCGGAACGCAACCCCTCGACGCAGCCCTTCCACATGCTCTATCGTGAGGTAGGAAAAAAGATGAAATATCTTTATCATTATGGCGTAACCTCGCATCCAGCAGCAGCAGCAGTAAGCGAGAAGGCAAAACCGATCCGGCTATCGATGCCCGAGTGGCGATACGGGAGTGGCCGGAACTGCTGCCAGCTGTTACCGATAAGAGCTGGTGAAAAATTGACTTGAGCTCATTTTTATCGCAACCTTTAACCAGCCATTGCTCACCTCACCGGGGAGCAAGCTGTTTCATCCCCGTACCCGTGCACGCAGCTCTCCTCCCCTCCCTCCCCTCTAGGCAAGCATCCTTGACCAACCGAGTACGTGCTGGAGTGTGGGCACATGCCGGAGGTTCACTTTATCGTGGAGGATATACGAACGGATCTATTCGTACAGAAACCCGCTGGTGAGCTCGGGCGATTTAGCTCGAGTAGGTAGTGATTTTCTTATTTCAGTCTTTCTTGCTGTTGGGAAGTTTGATTTTTTTTCTTCTGTATGTTACCATCCCCTCCTTGCGTAGTATGTTAGCTCAAGCACCACAGTACAAAATGCTCTTATTTATCATCCATCGGCTGACCGTGAACGGGGCGAGTGGTACACCCCGTACCAAAACAGAACCCACGAAGTCGACACCGCAGCAGGAAGGATAACCATGTGTGTGTGTGTGTGTTCACTAAAGGATGGCCAAATATTGCAGCCCACAGTGAAAAGGTGGCAAACCTGCCGGACGCGAACCAATTTATCATAACGAGCGCCCTACCGCCACACACACCCCATTGAGCCTGTGGTCCGGCTCGGTGGTTTGGGGATGTGTGAAAATTGAAACGCAAACGCCACTTCACTTTTACCACGGCGGTCACCGCAATTGGAGTGCCAAGGAGGCAGGGGGATTTCTTCTACAGCAACATTGTGTTGTCGAAAGGAGGAAAAAAAACTTCGAGCCAATGTGAGGATGCTGGTACTGCTGGGCCAGCCTTGCAGATGTGAGGTGGTAAACGTGCACTCATTTATAAAGGAACCTAACCGTTTCACCATACACGTGCATTTGCGGTGTATGTTTGAGAAGTAAAAAGGAAACCCTTGCCTTTGGGGGTAAATGTTAGATCATTTTTATTGCATAAACTGAGGCAGATGATCAGAAAGGTTGCTCTTAATACCGCAGGTATACGAGGCTATATGATACGTTTTTGCAAGTAGAAATGTTTCTAAAGTAATATTGTTGAGATTCGTCCAACCGTCCTGCGAACCAATACTTCAGGACAGTATACGAAGTAAATTTATGGTGAATATCCAGAAGAAAGGACATTCTTGAGCACCTTAGGATAAGGCCCAAGAAACTGACGATGAATAAGTAGCGTGTTTGAACGTGCAAATTTGAACATAATGACCTCCCTATTAATGAGCCATTTAAAAGGACATTGTGAAAAAGAATAATTAGGACTAGTGTTGTAATTCATTTATCTTTCTTCAGATTAGATAGAGATCTTCGGTAAATTTCTTCACATGCATCGAAAGTAACGATTCGTTCCAATTACAAACTAAATCTTGAATCTAGAATTTTGAGAATCATAGATCCTCAAAATAATGATTTTCTGTATTTTGTTGATTTCATGAACCATGAACTGCATCAAGAGCAGACATTGGTGAAAATTTTGGGAATGAAAGTTGCGTCACGAATGTTCTGATGACTAGGGGAAACTGAGGAATCATTCAAGGTGCCAGACAGTGGGAGTGGATATTTAGGGACTACGATTAGGTTCATTCAAGATTGAAGATTCATGAACCTTCATATTTGTGATTGATTGCCACTAGCTTACTTGATTCATTAAGAGGTTTAATTTGTATTCAAGATTATGATTCTGATCCATCCAACAGTTGTAAAGAGATATCCAAGAAGTTTTGAAGAAGTAAAGTTCAAAAGATAGGCACATGTAGTATCAGAAGAATTAAATATTTATGAAAATCACAGAAAACAATTCAACTTCTTAGGTAGGTACTGCATGTGAATGTATATCATCCAAGTAATATCCCATAGGATCTCAACTGTAACTAGTAAGGCACATTTATGAGGCAAGTGTCTGAAAATGAGGACCTGATGATTCAACTGAGTTATTGGAAATACACAAAAACTCATCGGTATAATAAAATGAAAGCTCCACAAATTTACCTTCTTATTCTCCAAATTTAATAATAACAATCGACGATGTATTGAACAACCATATGAAATATTGTCAAGATAATTAAAAAACGGAGAGAAACCCCCTTGTTTTTGCAGATAAATATACCTACCACAGCTCGTACTGTACACAGCAAATTTTCTCATCCTGCTTCAGTAAAGTTTTTTTTACTGAAACGGTTCAGTAATAGAATATTTTACTGTTTTTCAGCATGAATGTCATGGTTTTACTGACTTTCAGCAAAATAATTTACTGAATTCATTTCAGTAATACGCATTTTACTGAAAATCAGTAAAATAAGTGTCAAATTAGTCGTTTCACTGGATATCAGTAAAACAAATTCTGTCAAATCGACCTGTCAGTCAGAACATCAAACCAAAACAATACGGAACTCACTTGCTCGTGATGTGCAAAAAGTTTATTTTGTAGGCGCTTACAGGCACACTAGTGAAATTGCAGGTGATATTTCGGCTTACGCGATTGATTTCAAACAATTGGCAGCCGTGTTGGTGTGCAAAATGTTTGCTACAATCCACTGTGCTTGCTGAAATTTCGTGGTGTCTGTGAGCGCTTATTGAACCATCTACACTTGCCGCGGCAAAAACAGTATAAAAACTGTATAAAACAACACAAAACATGTATGAACATGAATTGAGGAACTGGCAATCTCGAATCATAAATAAAAACTCAATTTAAAAGAAATATTTCGTCATTTTTTAATCGCAACTAACTACTGAAAAATCAGTAATATAAGAATGGCTTTACTGCGATTTCAGTAAACGAGCTGTGATTTTGGTGAGCACCGTACATTACTGAATGATTCAGTAAACATTCTTTTTACTGAAAGGATTACGGAAACTTCAGTTAAAAAAAATTTTAGTAAAATTTTACTGAAGTTCAGTAAAAAATGTTACACAGAAAAGTTTTGTCCTCCTTCCAACCTCCAAACAGCATTACTGCCATGCCTGTAATCAGATTCATTCCGCACCATTAAAACCCTACATCGATTGTCCACCCTGCATTTAATTCATTCCTGCAAATCAAAAAGGTACAAAACCGCACCAACTGTTTTGTAGACAAATCCGTTTAATCTTTACCATGACGCTTAAATTATTGTGTTAGTGGCAGAAAGTGGTAGGATTACATGCCATAAAACCTCCGTACCCAAAACAAAAACGATAACCACGTGATTGTCTATTGACTCGCACCCAAAACACCCCCTGAGCCGCCGCTGCCACCCTATTGAAGGTCATCAGCATCATGCGCGTTATGCTCGAAAGCTTACGAACTACAAAATCACCACCGCAACACACACGCTGCACGCTGTTGTTATTAATCGGTTTTGTTCCATTAGCGAATAAAAAGCTAACAATAACTGCAGCGAACAAAAATCACATCCCATACCCTGCTGCCTTCTGCACCTGCACCCTTTCTCGCATGCATAAATCCGCTTTCTACAAACTGGCCAATCAACATCAGCCTGCCATCCTGTGTGGATGAGTTCGCGGTGCCGGTGCTGAATCAACGGATTGGTTGTGGGACTTTTTCCCCCGCACCTAGCGATTGTGTGATTCGGATTGCATCGATCGTGCTCAATGCCGGGCTCGGTGCGTGTGCTTTCTTCTGCACAATAATAAAAGCCACCCAAAATCCCACACGCTCAAAATCCACGGCCGCACAGGCCTGCCAATTACTGGCCGGATCACGAACGCACTTGACCATTCGCGGGGGGAGGGACCAGCACAATCCGACGCCGCATTCCATTAGTCGCACCCGCGGCTAGGCCGAATGTCGGTGTCTGATTTTCTGTCAATCCGAACCATCCGCTCGGGGAGTATCGCACCAAAAACGTACATACCGGATGGATTGGTTGTTCTTATCCACTCCACCGTTGTCATCATTCTATTATTTTTTTGGCTTTGTTTCTTTCACTTGTTTTGGGTTCGTTGTGCAGCCAACAATCACATAGCCAGTGCCAGAGTGCCCACGGGAAAATACAACAATGAAAGAAATTGTGAGCCCCAGCGCTTATCGCAGCCCTCTTTCGCGCGATGCAAAGGGGTGCAAAATGCAAACACAAATTGGCGTGTTGAATGGCAAGCCCACCTTCATCCATCGGTGCCGTTGCTAGGTGACTTTTGGCATTTTTCCGTTTTTTTTTTTTGTAGAAACAGCTCAAAACCTTAATCCTTTCGCGGTAATCAAGCAGTTGCGCCTACTAGAGCTGGCATCGAGGAAGGATTGTTTGATTCTGTTCACGTGGTTGTGGTTTTCCCATCCCTGGAAAATTTCACCATCTCGATCGCCGGATGTAGATGCAGACACACCACTCAAATGGAATATTAGATTAAATTATTAACACAATACATCCATGGCCAATACCTGTGTGCCACCAAAGAGCACGTTGTATATCCTTCCTGATTCGGTTGCGTTTTGGTCGTGTAACATTTTCATTCATCGATGCAAGGTCTTTTACCGAAAAAACCTTGATAACAGCAATCAATATACGCTCGACAATTAATCCAATTTTCTGTTTTGTTTTGTAACAATGCGAATAATTTCAAAATATATTTTAAAAAAGTATTTTACATCACTCAAACTGCAATGACTATCGAGAGGATTACCAATCCTTAATGGTGACCGTTTTGTGGTCGCTTCAATCTACTCAGCCAACGCTACACACACGCACACAGCTGCAAACCAAAAACCCTTTCAAACACTTTCGTTACGTTCCCTGCTGTCGTTGTGATACTTGGGGAAGGGGTGGAAGTGGGGGAACCCACCCACTGGAATGGAAATAAAACGTTGCCATTGTTTTAATCAATTTATTGTTTTTGTTCTGCACCGTTGATGTGGTTTCTTTATGCTTGCCTCCCCGCATCGCTTCGATGGCCCCTTTCCGTGTGCCACAGTCACAGTTTTCCCCTCAAATTAATTTCTACCAGCCGGCCATTCCGACTGTGCTTCTGCCAGCAATTGTGCAAAATACCGATGCGGTCGTCGAGCAAATGATGGATGAAAATCGTTTCTACCAGCCCAGCAGTGGTCTGGGAGCGCTTTAGCTTTAAACGTGCATTTTTATTTTTTTCGTTTCAATTCTCCCGCGGCTACTGTGATGGTTAAAATCGTTTAAATAAAACATCAATACTATGTGCACGTTCCGGACACTTGCACCCGCGATGTGATGTACACAGCAGTACGGCAATATGGTGGGCAGTCTAGCCGAGGCTTCGGAATCCGTTGGACTGTTTCGTCTGTTTTTTTTTTTCTTCGGTTTCACGCGACCATAATCGTGACAAATTGTCGAATGTATGTTACGAATATTTATCACTTTCATTCGTCATTGCACGGCCACCAACCATGGGACAGAAAGTATGACGTTTGCGTTGCTTCATGAGCCGTGCCCTTGTTACGTTTCATTTCATTAAGTTTTTCTGCTGCGAATCGGCTTGGTTGAAGTAATGAGATGCTTTGCCATGTTCAGTTAGTATATTTGCACCATTAAGTGCGTTTCGAATTGTCACCAAATGAGTTAAAACTTAATGAAAAACTATGCCTCAAAATTGTTTGCAATTCTACTAAATCTGCTTGTTCAAACTTCCAAATTGTTCACAATATTTGTTTAACCTTTACTCCTAGTAACTTGTAACAGCTAATGCACATAATGCCACTAGGACACAACACCCTTTACTTCTATTGGCAGGACATTCGACCGAAGCTAACCTTCCCGCAACAAAACAAAATAGACCAATAGCACGCACCTGACCCATCGAACGTTCCTACCAGCGCTGCATGATCGGCTATTAGCATCTCTCTCTCTCTCACTCACCAAAAAAAACATTATCCTTACCTGAGTTATGACCGGCATAGAAAAAGGGAAACTGTCGCCTAAGCACGCTAATGTATTCATTCCATGGTATGTTACGCGGCAGATAGCTTCCTGGCAAGAAAAAAGCCCCAAAAAAGGTCGACAATCTGCAGAGTCTAGCAGCAGATATATCCCGAAACAAAACAAGTTAAAAAAAACCTACCATTATCCCCACGGGAGAACTTGACACGAGCTCGGCATTGCGTTTTGTGACTTTTTTCCGGTTGGTCGTAATAAATACCACCGTAGGGGGGAAGTGACTGTGTGAATGTGAAGAGAGGTTTTAAGTGGTCACTTTGGTCACAGGCTTGCCACCCTCCACTAAGTTTGTCATTTCATGCTGCGTTAGTTTACTAGTACAACGGCTTGATTGAACGATAATACAAAGCCGTGATAATTCATCTATTTTCAACAAACTAGTTCCTTCTTTTCGGTGGTTCGGTTCCCTGTAGACGGGTTTATACTTCAATCCACAGTTTTATTATCTTTCAATGCTCTCAAAGCCTATTCTGAACTATTTTCGGCAAACCAGCACCGTAATTTCAACCACTTGACGCACAGGAACCGTTCATACAGGCGTCCACTTACTGTAGAAAAGGAAAATAAAAACTCCATCTCTTGTGCCGAAACGATTACGCGTTGTGCCCAAAAGTGTCCATTTGTGGCACGGCGTTGAACCATAAACGCTACACCACTGTACACTGAATTTTCGGTTCGACGGGAAAAAATGAGCCATGAAATGTTGCTGGTATTACCTTCCCATACCATATCATGAGTCCAGGCGCTATGTCCCCTCTTAAAACAAACAACACCACACGGCACTGTAACGATTCATCCTGGAAATTCCTGAAAAATGTAAAAACCATCCCACAATAAGGGAGTTCAAACAGTGTGAAACAGCAAAGACCAAAAACCTGTATCTATTAATGTTAAGCAATCTCCAGTTCCATCCAACCGGGCACATTTGCTGGACCTTTTAATCCAATTAATTTTCATTACATTTATTTAGGCACTTTTGGATATGTGTGTGTGTGTGTTTTTTTTTCTATTGCTTTTTTGATATACCCTCATCAAGAGTATGTATTTTGGTGTGACTAGAGACAATTGTCCTATAAAGGTGGCTGAGAATAAGAATTGACATTCTTCGCAAGTGTAGTATAGTTGTGACCTAGTTTTAATTGGTTTTAATTTAATAATAATTTTAAAATAATACATAGGTTATCTCATGAAAGTAATCTTGCAAATCTTAACCTTTCGATGCTAGACTGCTGTTAGATATAAAAAAACAACACAATTTTACAACGTATTTGCAACCAACTTATGCGCTTCTCGACCCTTTTTCAACCTTTAAATCAAACCAAATTCATGCAACAGTAGTATACATTTCACTTGTTTGTTTCGCTCTTTCAAGCTTCTCGGCACGTGAACGTTCAGCTAATTTTCTCCCCTTTTCTGTTAATGCTGTACCGCGCAACTTTTCGCAACTGCCGTAAAGCCTTCCACGGCCGGATGCGGGCTGGCCAGTTTTTATTTCCACCTCGATGCATTTGCTGTTGTCCGGGGATGAGAGATTGTGCACGTTTAATCTTTCACTATGTGAGTGTTTTTTTTTCCACAGCATAGAAACACGGCTGCTGCTATTGAGCGATGACGCTGGCAACGGTTTCTTCTGATCTACATCGTCACCACTACCACCGCCGCCAACGGTCCGAAAAGGTTTTTCCCGGATAAAAATAACCAGCACGCTAACGCACCAACAGCGAAAGGTTGCAATGTTTCCCTCGGCCCAAAAAAGGAAAATGATAAAATTTACGAATGTTTTTGTTCATTTTCATTCACCAGCCTCATTTTTTTTGTACTCGGTGGCTCTTCAGCAAAACCAGAGGCCCATCCCGTACAGCCCGCACATCGCGTAAGATTTGATTGTAAGTCTTACGGTCCGCTTGTCCGCCTCCATGGCAACGGGAACCCTCCGGAGTTTTTCTCCACCGTTTTGCTTCCCTTTAACGTTCCAACGAGTCTATCCCCTTGAAGCGCCATGGTGCGGACCGAACCGACCCGAGTCCCCGCGTGATGGTAGTTTAATTATCGATCGGCCTGAATATCCTGCAGCCGTGTGTTGGCTGCGTGTGTGTGACGACAAAGACACATACACACAGACACGCACAGATCGATGATGGTTAAGACTGCGAACGGGGGCAGCAAAAAAAAAGGCAGCCACTGTCGACGTTTGCGAAATGTGTTCTCCCGCTGGCCGCGAACACACCGATAACAAATTGCATGCATATTAACGCAGACGTGACGATAGTATAAATTTTCACGCCCTCCTTCGTTACACAGGCGCGCGGCAGGATAGGAAAGCATTCAAAGGAGGTGGAAGAGAGGGTGAAAATGTGTCCCAAAGAATTTGGCCAATTTTTCATCGCTCCACTGCGATGAACTGCCATATGTTGGGGATGTTTGGTTGGCGACCGCGTTGTCGATCAATGCACAGGAGTGACAGGAGTGTTCTGTTAGACATGTTTTCTTCGTGAATTGCTGTTTAGTACTATATTTGGCAGCAGTATCAACGAATGAATTAGCATCTTTCCCGAATAGCAGCCGAGCTACTTTTCGGCTAGTGTGTTCGTGCTGTGTTCAAACGTACGAAGCGAAACGATGTTGCATCCTGACTGTCGAATGATATGGTTCGTTCAAATTCACGCAGGTTCATTTGAAAGCTTTGGCAAAAAGGATTCGATTGCTTTCGGAGGAAAGAAAGCTTTGTGTAAAAGGTTACCGGTATGGTTGAGAAAGTTTTATCAGAGCGTTTCACGCATTCTAGGTTTTCACTTCGTTACGAAATGAAATCTCGGTGGTAATGAATGAAACTCCAATAGCTTTATAAGATAATAATGTGAAGAGAATACAATAAGAATGGACACTGCCAGAACTACATTTTATTCCATTATTCTTATTTATTTAAAAGATGAAACAATAAGGATATCGTTACATCAACGATCAAATTGAAATATTAGCCGGGACAAGAACCATGACCGGGACAATAACTGTTCTAAAATTGGGAATACAGGCAGTCCCCGAGATACACAGTACCTCTTATACGCGGATTCGGAGATACGCGGTTTACTAAATATGACCATTCTTTCAGAAAATTGTACTAATTTGACACATCAATTGTAAATTGCCAAATAATTGCAGTTTTGAATGTTAGAAACCATTCCAAAAGGTTTAAAACTGTTATATTCAGTCAGAACCATATCAAATAATTCATAAAGTGTCTAAACCCATCCCCTACTTGCAAAATTACACGAAAATGAGTGATGTTTTAGCTGGAAATCAAGAGATTCGACTTACGCGGAAAGCAACATTACACAATAAACTAAGGCAGGGTAGGGATAAAATAACCCTCTGTCCTTGTGAGTTTTTTAAACGATCCTGTAACTTACTTTCTCGCTAACTTCCTGCTATTTTTCATATCCGACCCGTGCATTATTTGTATGTGACCCAGAAGTATGTAATACCATTTCTGTCATCGCGTTTATCGTGAGTGTTATGAATAATTATTTATGACTATCTTCAAATGCAATATTGTTCTTTGGTTTTGAGCAGATACAGTTTGTAATTCAATCTTATACATGGAAACAAAATAATTCAGAAATCGTTGTCCGAACCTTTTTCAGGTCCTTGATATCTCATTGCATACCATACAGGGGTACATTTTATTGTATGCATAGCATGCAGGCGCATAATGCAGCGTCATCTATCTTTTAGCACCGCAAGCTAAGTGCCAGCGCCACCTATCTTTCAATGTAAAAAACATTTTAGAACGCCCTCTATTAGTTAGATCTAATGCAGTAATGCAGGGTATGTTATGCAGTTTTTACAGGGTTTGTAGCTGACACGTGCTGAATTTGCATCGCAACACTTTTCCAATTCTTCCATACGAAAGTTGTTTGTAAAGTGTTGATAGTCAAATGGAATATTTATTGTGATACAAATAAATGTGAATACGAGTAATTTTCCTAACACAATTTCAAAGTAAACGGCTGTCAACTTCATTTTTTATCAGGATTGCGATTAAGCTTTCAATTTTTATTTAATTGTTGTCTAGTATTAACATTAAAGACTTTCAACGACATCTTCTGCTCATTATATTTTTATTTATTTTAACGCATTGATTTTTTGATTGGACCGTTCCTCCAAAATAAAAAAAAAACTTAGATTTATTTAAAAAAATAAATAAAGATCTTTGTGCAATTGCTTAAATAACGAATGTAAATAATATTTCTTCTTCTTTTGGCACAACAACTGTTGTCGGTCAAGCCCTGCCTGTGCCACTAGTGGGTTAGGCTTTCAGTGACTTACTGAATACACAAAGCAGGATAGCCAGTCCTGCGTATGGGGGCATGGTCCATTTGGAGCTTGAACCCATGACGAGCATGTTGTTAAGTCGTATGAGTTGATCTGTACCACCAGATAGGCCCTAAAAACAGTAATATTTCTAGCTCTTATTCTTATTCTACTAGTTATCAGCCGACACTTTCAACAATTATTAATGGTGTTTCTTCAACATCGTGTAGACCACTGTGACCCATAATACTTCAGCGTTTAGCTTCAACCCTATCTACAATATCAGATGTGAATTTTAATTGGTATGCTTCTTGCGATATTAAGCTTTAAACAGTATTGCCAATATACGAATAGACAATAGCTTCGATAAGCCATACGCTCGGAAACCTCAAGCAACACTACTTTGGATGATTACATGTCTTTATCATTCTACCTTTTTCATTAAATGATGTAGGAATGGTCTAAATGAGTGGCGATATTATCAGATAACGATAACCTCTTGAACGATTCGTAACATAATCGGAGTGAAAACGATTCCCGAGTAACGACCACTCCCGAGTAAGCCCGAGTAACGACCACTTCCATAGAAACGACAAGACAAGAGGACGTATCAGGCAACATCAGCCCGTAGTGCTGGTAAGAGCGAACTGGCTTAAGTGTTGATACGGAATGAATTTAATGTTTCGTGCAATTTTTCACATTTGGAAAGAGTTCTGTGCAGTGCTGCGAAAACATTGAACAACAGTACAGTGACAACAGTGACTTTTATGTCAACCTTTACTGAGAGTTTCATTGAAGATCGTTGTTAGAACTACCTCAACAAAAATTGTGTGAGTAAAGGTTCAACGTTGTACCAACAGCGTTAAGGGTTCTTTTGTGCGATGCGCTTATTTTTTCTTTCTTTTGGCACAACAACCGTTGTCGGTCAAGGCCTGCCTGTACCACACTTGGGTTGGCTTTCAGTGACTTTTAGGATTATCCCCCATAGCAGGATAGTCTGTCCTATGTATAGTGGTACGGTTCATTCGGTGCTTGAACCCATGACGGGCATGTTGTTAAGTCGTTCGAATTGACGACTGTACCACGGGGCCGGCTTATTCTATGTTGTGTTATATTATTTATGTTGAGAACTTTTGGCTGGGTGTATATGCATTTTCGAATCTACTTATCTTTGAAGCAGGTTGTTTTATCGCGACTGCATTTGTCTCTAAAGATAAGCACTATCAAAACGTTAATACTAAAGGTAATTTGAGTAAAGTTGTTATAAAGCAGGATTCAGGGCAAGCAGGAAAGTTCAGAGCATGACAGTCAATTATGGACAACTGAATTTCATCAATTCGAATTTTTAGATAATTCCTCGCCATAAAACCTTATCATTGTTTTCTCCTACCTTCTCTCTATGAAAGCATACAAAAACAAAACAAAATCGAACCACTGTTTGAGCAGTACAAAGCAAACGAAACTGTGTATTTTGTTGAAAAAAAATCAATTTTCTAGTTCGTTTTTAAAATGTACAGTGACCTTCCCAGATGATCTTACTCAAGTCGCCCTTCACATATTTTCTATCCTATCTATCCATCCATCTAAGAGCTTACTTACTTACTTATCCGGCGCTACAACCGCTTTGCGGTCTTGGCCTGCCTCAGGAGTGTCCGAAACCGCTCACGGTCTCGCGCCTTCGTCTGCCAGTCCGTTATCCCGGCCTTAATGGCGGACGCCTCCACGCCATCTTGCCACCTCAATTTGGGTCTACTACGCCTCCTCTGTCCTTGTGGACGGCCTAAAAAGACTTTACGGGCTGGGTCGTCCGTTTCCATGCGTATAACATGGCCAGCCCACCGGAGCCTGGCGAGCTTGATACGCTGTACGACAGTGGGGTCGCCGTACATCTCGTATAGCTCGTCATTATAGCGGCTCCTCCATTGTCCTTCCACACATACGGGGCCAAGTATCCTTCTGAGCATCTTCCTCTCGAACGCGGCTAAGAGGGTTTCGTCAGATTAGGACAGTGTTCATGTCTCAGAGGCGTATGTGAGTACCGGAACTATATAGGTACTATATAGTCCCAGCTTCGTCCGTCGCGACAGGTTCTTTGAGGTGAACTGCTTTTTCAGGCTGTAGAATGACCGGTTGGCAGCCAGCATCCTTGCGCGCAACTCAGCTTCCATGCTATTGTCGTTGCTGACCTTTGACCCAAGATAGATGAATTCTGGGACGACTTCAAACGTGCGTTCACCTATCTGTACATCACGCCTACGTAAATTCTGATTATTTATTGGTTCTGATTATTTAAGATACTCTGCAATGGGATGGGATCCGAAGCCCCCTCGAGGGTTAATACAGGCTCTCCCATCCAACTCCTATTCCGACACGTCCTCGCCGTGCAGAGTGGTAACGTATGTGGTAAGCTTGGGTACACGGGCTTGATCCAACCCCTTGGGCGGATGGTGGCATATGGCAAACCAGGAGGGGGGTGGGTATCCCGGGAAACTGGGTGCCTGAACGTCGGGGGGGGGGGGGGCAACCCGACGCTAAACAAAACGGTCACGTGGGCGCGGGGCCAGTCACCCAGTCCCATCGATTCATAGACTACGGAAAGCATCAGGAATCATCGAAACGGAACCAACAATACCGACCCATCTAAGAGCTAACATACGAAAAAGCTATGCATTCTTTCAAGTGCATTTTGGTTGCTGATATTTATTTTACTGTACTTTTAGCAAAAACTAACAAAACATGTAGTTGGAAGACATCAACACTACGACGGAGTCAAACAGCAGACAAGCTGTATCCAGTGGTGGTACTAGACCTGCGAGTAATACAGTAGCGAGGAATACCTTGCACGGGGTTGCTTACCACATTCGGTTGGCCATGATCATGCTTTTCCGTGCAAACTCATTGTACCGTCAAGGAAAACTTCCTCAATTTGAGCTGAAAATGGAGGTTGCAGATGCAGGAAAGTTTGACGACCTCGTGTTTCGCTATTCATCGCCATCGATATCTGAAGGTACTGTTTACATACAAGCTAAACACAAACAACCGCCCGAAATTAAAAAGCGCACGAAATCGAAAAAGATCAACCCAAACTATTCGTACACCCCTACGCAGAAAGAGCGACCATCAATTACGGAAGCAACGCTGCTCACGAAATGGAACTCCAATCGTCGCTTTTCTATTCCCATGTACTTTATTTCCTTCCTTGAAGGATATGAAAAGTTATCCACTGGTTCGCATACATACCTGCTGTGCACTAATGCAACGATCGACAGCAAACTGAAACAAAAATTAACATTACGGAACCATGACAGCAACGATATTTTGTTCTTTTGCAACGACATAGTGGCAACAAGCTATAGCTTTATCTTCGAAAATGAATGTAATGCTTATGTGGCTGCACTGCGGCAAGCTAGTCTTGAAAAGTTAGGACAAATGATCGTACTGCATTTTCGATACAACACAGAAAATAAATCGAATTATTCTTCCTTGAACGCATACGTCGATTTAATTTCTATGTGTGTCGAGGAACTTACGACAGGAATAGGAATGTTTAAATTTAGCCAACGACTACTCACTGCATGTGAGACATCCATCATGGGGAATCTTCGATCAGTTCTTAAGCGTGAATATGATAGGCTTATACGAGCGAAGTTGAGTGAAGATAGTTGCGGCAGTTGGGAAGAGATGCAATTCATGGTCGATAAGTCCTTCTTTGAATCAGGCACTAAAGATACATCAACTTCAACGGAAGATGAATCATTTTACTACCAGAAAGTTGACGGTGTTGTACAGCACTTTTTCAAAGAGTTTATGCTTGTTTGTGGATCTTCAAATGAGAAACAGCTTCACAACAGAGTTCTAGAAATAATGCCACACTGGATCGACGATAGAGCGACGACGCATTATATGCTATTTCTGCGACTGTTTGATTTGATGAAATTGGTTAAACCAACTTCTATGGATATTTCATATTTATAAAAACTATTCATCCGCATGAAGGTGAACTATTATTGTACTAAATTTCCATTTTCATCGCAATTTGATCTTAGACTATGGAAATTTGATTATATATACATTGTTGTTCGGTCAGATCGGCTTCGAGACACTGAGCTATACGAGTTGCTCTGCCAAACCGTTGCATTGCTTCGCTGCAAAGCTTTTTTCATACACTTCGCAGCGAGTGATTTCGATGAGAATATATGTGATGTTCTCCGTGTCCTATTCGAGTTCATTTCAGAGGTTGATTCATCCACGAGCATCATTATAATAACCATTGATCAATCGAAAAAAACGATCTTGCCAGAAATGCAAAGATATGCTAAAGTATATAATATAAAATTAATAGTAATCGAAGAAGTACTTGAAGCACGCCCGGATGAAGATTGTTTCTACGTGCGTGATCTTACCGAAAAGGCAAGGAAAAAGCTGGACAAATTATTTTGCAAGCCACCATTAAATCTGTTTGGAACCACAATATCACTCAGTGAAATTGTAACACATGACGATAGCTTAAGCTTTATATGCAAATTTTTAGCCAATTACTATGGGTTCGCTAATATTACATATATTGAATCGAAACAACAAAACTTTGATGTAATCAAGCCTAGGTATATTTCACGCACCGTCGTTCCTTCTTCTTCTTCTTCTTCTTTGGCTCAACAACCGATGTCGGTCAAGGCCTGCCTGTACCCACTTGTGGGCTTGGCTTTCAGTGACTAATTGATTTCCCCCCATAGCAGGTTAGTCAGTCCTACGTATGGCGGCGCGGTCTATTTGGGGATTGAACCCATGACGGGCATGTTGTTAAGTCGTACGAGTTGACGACTGTACTACGAGCCCGGCTACCGTCGTTCCTTACATGGGAGAAAATGACGAACATATCAACGAACAAGAGGAAGTCCATTCCTTTAAGTACCTGTACAAACATGAAATACTATTGGACGATATTCGCTTCCGTAGTCCTAAGTTTTCTCAGATTCTTAAATCCTTATCATCTACAAATGATGTACAATACACCATTCCTGATATTTTCAAGCACAATGACGAAACAAAAGTACATATTGTACTTGATGAAGCTGGAACAGGAAAGTCAACATATTTCACATGGCTTGCACATGCCTTATCAATCGATGAACCTTTACAGTACGTATTTCGAATTAACGCTTCACAGTATTGTTTTGATTACAAAAGATGGCAAACAACCGACATTAAGCTGCTTGATGACACAGCCATCATTAGATATCTGTACCGTTTAATCCATCTTACCCTGTACGTTTCTAACGTTTACAGTTTTTCGATCAAAACAACAGATGTTGTAAGAAACCAGGCCGATCAAGCTGGAGAGCTCTGCACGTATACCAACGGGAAAATTTATGTGAACACATGTAAATCAAAAATTTCAAAATTAACATTTGCACAGTTGATAGGGCTCGAAGTATTCCAGGCAAAGTTCAACCAAAAACAACTCATTATCTTATTCGATGGGCTTGACGAGACTGCTCCTTTTTATAAAGAGTTCGTAGTGAATTTTTTGGGAAAAGTTGCAAGACTGAAAGGTATTAAAGCTCTGTTCCTCTCAACAAGACCATACGATTACATGCAAGAGTTAAAAAATACATTTTCTAGTAGTAAAATTCATCGTCTGAACCTATTATCACAGTCCGACCAGATACGATTTGTCCACAATTATTTGATTCAGGAACTAGAAGATTATAAACAATGTGGCGTGAAAAATCGCCATACAATTTTGGGCCTTCAATATCATCAAGTAGTAAATTTTTTAGGATATGTAAAGCGAATTCCTTTATTTCTTCACATGGCGTGCGTCGTACATCTAGCAATAACAAAAAAACACATGGACTTCAAACGTCGAACAATACCAAGAACGATACTGACGCACACAAATGCAGATCTATTATCGCTAATCGAAAATTTTATAAATCAAAAACTTCACATCTTAGGCATTCAGAAAGCAGGACTGACTGATTATAACCTTCAATATCCCCTCATGCTAGCAGAGCATATTAGGTTTTGTGAAAACATTAAAAAAGACACATTTTCTTGGCAATTCTAGTGATGCTGGATCAAACACAAAGAAAAGCACTGCTAACTCCGCAAGACATCGAAAAAATCCACAAAATGATTCAGGAAGTTCTTAAAGGAATGGAAAAGACTGGTATCATAACAGGAGCTCACGATAGAATCCCTCAGTTTACCCATCGAATATTTGCTGAGTATTTTGTGGCGTGTTGGATGAACGACAACAAGCACCGTATGCGGGACGAGAGTTTCTTCCGTTCGTGATCATATTGAAATGATGAATTGGATCCAATGCGTGACTTATTAAATTGATTTATTCTTAGAGAAAGCACTGGCTGTGATCTACATAAAGCTGTAATTAAACAATAAAAAACAGTGGTTCGCAAGCTACTGTCAAACAATTCATCAGCTGCATTAGTCAAAGATGCTGTTGGTCGATTACCTTGGCTTTTACGTACCCATCTATTACTACTGTCGAATTGTTAGTCGATAAAATGTCCATTCAGTCAATTAACACAACAGATAATCTTTTTGGATGGACCGACTTATAATACCCATTTGCCAGTCGTTACAACGAAACTGCTCGAATAATAGTATCAGCCGGAGCGACACCTAACGAACACGTACTTTTTCAACAGATACTTTCTAACAGCTTAGCGCAATTGTTGCCTTGCGTAAGTTTTCATCGAGCACATCTTCAGTCAAATGCGAGGTTCAAACCAATCGCGAATCGTCTTCTCATTCGTGTGGTCAATGATTTACTCAATGAACAACGCGTCGACATCTTCTCAACTCTCGAAACACTAAAATCTAAAACGGTTCTTGAGTATTGCATATCTGAAAATTTAGTGGAAGTATTCGAGCCGTTTGTAACACAAATCAACGATTCATCCAGGATTTCTGAGACTGAATTCCATCGCTTCCTAAAGTTAGCTTTTGAAAACAACGCTCATGAAATTATTGTCTATCTTATCGATAATCGAAACATTTCTCTACAATCAATCCACAACATTGCTGCACTCATTTCTTCGCTCAAATATACAATACAAAACAATAAGCTTGCCGCATTCAAGGCTATCTTTCAACAACTCTGTTTTCTACAAAATATTACTATAAAGGAGGAAATTGATGATCTCGACGACTCTTCCGTTCAGATATATCAAAACAAACAACTACCTGACCAAGACCTACTTCCTAAGGTTTGCTGTGTACTTCCCTCTACCAACGTTCGACTATCTTTACCTGAATATGATGCCAACGATATCCTGTATGAAGGATACGTTCTCGAAGCTGGCTTATTCAACGCATGAAGGGAACATCATCATGCTCAGATACGTTCACCTCAAGGCCAACATGACTATCACTAACAGACTCATCGCAACAATCATGAGGCTTCTACCGAAAGAGAGAAAGGTTTATCACCAGAAGTCGATGTCTGCATTTCAATATCTTCTTGACAATACTACCGATCTGGACAGCGTGGATGACGAGGGTCGCAACCTGCTCCACATGACTGCTCACAATGGTTGTTTCTTCATGCTGCATTGTCTGATTGCTAGAGGATTCGACCCTGCAACAGTGAACGTCACAAATGGCTGGAATGTGTTTCATTATGTCGCGTTCAATAAGGATAAGGATAGATCAAATAAAATCTTGGAATATCTGTTAAAATATTGCAACTTGATTTGGTTTAACATGTTGGATAACCTGTTACACTGTAATAACCTGTTACACTGCAACAACCGCGAGATAGCTGATAGCTTCTCCATCAATATCAATCCATCGCAAGATACAACAAATACAAACAAGCTAACTAAACGACAATATGGTTTGTTGGCTTGGTTGTTTCTGCTTAGCAAACAGAATACTGCTAAGCTGTTGAATGACCAAGAGCAACAGGAAGCTTTCCAATGCGTCAAACAGATAGTTAAGAGCAATCAAAAGCCTATGTTCATTAAAGGAGTAGATGATGACGTTCCCCAATTTACTCATCGAATATTTGCTGAGTACTTTGCGGCTTGCTGGATGAATGACAACAAGAACCACGTCAGAAACGGTGGCTTCTTCCAATCATGGTCATATCGGAAGGGTGAATTTAGAATTATACGTGACTTGTTAGATCGAATCATTTTTAACGAAAGCAAAGGATGTGATCGTCACATGGCTGTTGAGAATCAATCCCTGGATTTGTTCCGTTAGGTACTGTCAAACAATCCATCAGCTGCATTAGTGGAAGATGCTGTTGGTCGATTGCCGCTTCACTTGGTTGTTACATACTCATTAATTGAAATAGTCAACTTGTTGCTCGATAAAATGTCCGTTCAGTCGATCAACACAACAGATAATCTTTTTGGATGGACCACCTTAGATTATGCGTTTGCTAGCCAATGCAAACACACATCTGAAATATTGTTATCTGCTGGAGCGATACCCAACGAACACATGCTTCTTCAATAGATACTTTCTAACGACTTAAACCAATTGTTGTCTAGCGTATGTTTTTATGGAAAAAGGCTTCATTCCAATGAAAGCTCCAAACCCATTGCAAAACGACTTCAAATGCGAGTAGTTGATTATATACTGAATGAACAGGATATAGATATATTTTCTAGTCTTGATATATTAGATTCTAAAACGGTTCTTGAGTTTTATTTGACTAAAGATTTTCTAGAAGTATTTAAACAGTTTGTATCGCAAATTAACGACCCTTCCAAGATGTCTGAGGTAGACTTGCATCGCTTTTTTACACTGGCATTTGAGAACAATGCATACGAAATTATAGTTTATTTTATTGATAATTTTAACATTTCTCTAAACCATATCGACAACATCCCTGGGCTTATTTCTGCACTCAAATATACCATACAAAACAATCAGCTTAACGCATTCAAAGCTATCTTTCAACAACTCTGCTTTCAACAACTGATTCCTATTAATCTGGAGACTGATATTCTCGATGACTCTTCTGTTTAGATTTATCAAAACATATTGCTACATGAAATAGAGCTTTCTCCTAATATATGCTGTGTACTCCCCTCTATCAACTTTCGACTACCTTTGCCTGAATATGATGCCAACGATATCCTGTTTGAAGGATACGTTCTCGAAGCTCTGCTGACTTATTCAACTCACGAAGGAAACGTCCCCATGCTTAGATACATTCAACGAAAGGCAAACATAACCATTACTAGCAGACTGATCGTAATGATCATGAGATTACTTCCGAAAGGTGAAAACATCTGTCACGAAAAGTCAATTCCCGCATTTCAATATTTTCTTGACAATCACTACCGATCTGGATAGTGTGGATGTTGAGGGCCGAAATCAGCTTCACATGTCTGTTCAAAATGGTTGTTCGTACATGGTAAATTGTTTGATTGTAAAAGGATTTGATTTGACTATATTTTACACGTGAAATAACTTTAAATTTTTAAATTAGCAAAGAAAGTAACAAGAGTTATGCTCTAGTTCATGGTATAAATCATCAGCAGAAATAATGCGCTCTGTCCTTATATTTTACCATTTCAGTGATACATTTTATCACAGCCATAAATCATCGAAAGGTTTGTTTTACATAAATTCAATGAATTTATTTCATATTAATAATCTATATTCGATGCAATAAACTGTGCCATATTCAATCGTAACGAAAATATAAGATAAATAAAAATTTATAGCACATACAAAAAAAAGTTTCTTGGTAGCTTGCAAGTCACAACAATAAGGAATTGTAGAAAACATATAATACAAATGGTATGAGACAAGGTAGCATAGTTCATAGTAGCTTTGATGCTGTTCACATAAATTTAACCATCGCTCAGTGTTGGAAATCCCAAACAAATTTATCACAATATAAACAAATAACTATTTTAATAAACCATCAATCAATACAACAGCTATTTCGATGTCAAAAAAATTATTCTTCATATTGGCACGATATAGACTACATGCGTTCTAAACAGAAAGTAATGTTTGTAAACATTGATCTGTCAAGAGCAGATCGACCTAGCTCTCACTTTACCCGTCAGATGGCGTACTAGATACACCGAAAGGGACAACTGATTCGCACAACTGATCGAGAACAGGGCGCCATCGCGAAACGCAGTTAGTTGCAAATTAGAACGCGGAAAGAGAGCACCAATTTTAAAACTGCTTGAATAACAACAGTTTGAAAAATTATCTTTACCGTTTGCGACTCACTTAATCGAGTACTACACACGTAGCAACACTTCAAACAATACGCAAACCAAAATAAAACAGCAAATGACACATATTTCAGAACCTATGAATCTACATGATTTCTTGCAAATGGACCTGTTGCAGAAGCATTTTATACATTCACTTAATATCCTAGAACACAAATCAACATTTTAGCAAGCCCTATTTCGTTCAAGTATCAGTAAACATCAATGTAAGATTATTGCATAGTTCTTCACAAAAAAACCCTTACTTTCAACAGCTAAAAGGCGAGCTGTTCTTTATAAAACCCATAGGACAGTAGACTGGTAAATGAAGAGAAATTAGGGACTTAAAATTCAATAAGTTCGACCATTAAATATTACACGCCTGCACCTGAACTGTTATACTCATACCGAAGGGGTTGAAGCATGAATTATGTGCGAAAGTGTTTGCCAATTTTCACTGACCCTTGCTATTTTATTGTCCCTGTTGCTGATCAGTTCTAGCGTCATCCAGCAAGAAGGATTGAACAACTAAACGATACAGCCTCTATATCTTCCCGTGGTAAGCATTAATAACTGACACGATTTACAAACATGCCACTTCGTACAGATGAAGAACCTACTCGATCGAAGGACTTGGAAACTCGAATAATCGACACCATTCGGAGGACTGATGCTTTTTATGAACCAAACCCGATGCGGCGATTCCAGAGCGGTATTAAGGCGTCCAATCCATTTGTCCCAGTAATCGACCAAGAGCCTCAACCGGTCAGCTGCTTATGATTTATTGCGCAACCGGACAAAATTCCAACAAAGCCAAAGACGTTCGAATCCTCCAATTCAGCACTCTGGTTATACACGAATGTTTCTCCAGCGAGCAGCAAGTTGTTGGATAATTTTCAAATTTATATGATAATTGCTTGGATCAAGCCACTCTGGACAAGTGTGGTACGATGCAGTATACACCGGGTAGCTGCAAAACCCTTACAAACATGTGCAGAAGCGGCACATAAATCGACCGGTTCGGTTATTGGGCGATAATCGTCATAATCATCATCACATTTGGCCGCCCCGACAAACGAGAGCGCTTGTCGTTTGCCAGGGGTTGAAATCTCCACCCAACGCAGGAGGCAACCGAAGGGTGCCGCTATAGCTTGTCCATCTGTAACAAGCTTTACACTACAAATCCCTTCCGTCCAGCGGGTTGTAGCTGCCCTATCAACCTCATCTCAAAGGGGATGCCATTTGAGGGGATTTTTTTCATGAACATTTTTTTCATACGTTTTTATGTTTTTGTACCAACGGTTCAATTCCGTTCACAATCCTTCGCTCATTTCTGCAAAAACAAATCCTCCAAACGAAGAGGATTTGCTAGACGCAACATTCCTAAGCGTTTTCATCCACGCTTAATGATGGTAACAAAATGTATTATGACGGGTCACTTTTTTCTTGGCTGATCATCGTAAAACGTATTCCTGATTGTGCTCTTGTTTATACAATTCTTGCCTCATCACAAGCTTTGAGAACGAAATCAAGCCAATTTTCGGATGGCGAAATAGTCATTTATTGGCAATATGTGTTTTATTGGGAATGTACACGAGCCCTTCTTTAATCAAGTAAATGTCATTTGCATTCGGTGTACTTTTCGCAACCAAAAAAACACTTTTTCACCACAAGGCTTCTAATGACGCGCGCTACATGCTGCCAAATTATTATCACCGGAAAGAAATTAATAATAAATCATTGACTCACTTGTCCCCCGTCCACTAGTCGATTGCCATATGTTTGATTAATTTTCCTTTCCCCAATTGCATCTAAACATAGTAACATAGTCTGTGGGGTTGTAGGTAAAAGGTAACAGTCATCGATTCCAGGTTCATCCCTGCTTGCCATGGCCCATTTAGGGGGGAATTCTAGCATTGCTTCCGAAAATATTATCACTGGTAGTACTGCTGGTGCAATGCATCTAACATATCCAACAGCCAATTTAGACCAACTTATCAGTGACTTCCGATTGTGTGTGTGTTTGTGCGTGGCCTATGTTTGTCTACCTGTCGAAGAGAACACACACACACACGCGAGTGGCATGCGTTTGCAAGTCATAAAATGATTTATGGCACTCGCTTTGCCACTTAAACGGCTTCCAGTGGATTGATATTGTTACGATTGGCAGCGCAATCGTGAAGCGAAGCTGTAAATCATACTATTTCCATTTGCCACCGGGCTGCTGCCAATGTTTGCTCATACATTTTAATTGTTCACACGCGTTGAATGCGGTCGGTAGTTGCTGTTGGTATGTTTAGCTACGGCAGCTCTTTTCTAGCTCTAAAATCATAAGCAATGTGCTTCTAGGGAACGGTCGGGGACAATTTGTGGATCCTTTAGAAGTAATGTGAGACGATTGACTTTGTAAGTCGTAATAGAAGGTAGAGTAAGAAGCACAATTAACATAAAGATAGGATCCATATCCGTATCAATATGATCGATTTTCGTTTTTTATTTATAAAGACTTAAGATTTATTCTATTTACAGAATTTTAAGATCTTTTTTGTCAATAATCAGAAATTACACATGACCAACAGATGAGTAATACGATCTAAAGGTACTGCAACACTAGCGCACACTGTACCACAGTGTCATATTTTCAATCAGGCAACAACAATCTTTCAAACTCACATTCATCGTGAACAGAAAACCTTGCATTTCCCTTTCGACCCACAAAACAAGGCTGCAGCATTCCATAGGCTACAGCTTTGCATACTCTCTTCGACATGCGTAAACCTCTACACAACACGCACACAATACCCAAAGCCACAGTCACTCGACGGCACCCGCTGTCCGAAAATGTACACCCGTTGCAAGGCCTTTTGGACACTAATTTACGGCCTCACCGATACCTTCCTGCGCTAAGCTGTATTTACTGTTTTCCAATAATTTCAATGCACCCGGTGATGGCCGACCACGTGGCACGGTGCTGGAAACGCCACACACTTGGTTGGTCTGTTTATTTTTACCCACAAATCGTCACCCGATACCACGTCGGTCCGGTTGTACACCGCAAAACCAAAATGCCATTGCGCAGTAAATTGTACAACCCTTAATTCCCTTTTCCTAATGAAAGAGTTTAACAGTGATTGACAAAAATGGTGTGTCAACTGTGCCTCCGGCCGTCGGTCTGCACCACTGAGCGGACGGTCAATTCCGGTTCCGTCTATGCACCTACTGGACCACCTACCCAGTAGTGAACGGGATGACGGGAAAATTTACTGACACGCGCTTGACGCATGGGCTGCGTTAGTCCACTTTGCACCGGACGATTCACTTCCCGCTTCGATATGGGGTGTGTACCTGGGGTGTGCTTTGTTGACAATTCACTCCGCAGCGGTAGAGCAGCCACAGCAGCAACAACAACAAAAACAGCAAACACGAGCAAACGCATACATTGCAACGGACAAAACAAATTGCTACATTGGGCAGAACAGGCTGGCCGGAGTAGGATTACCGTAGAAAGCCGTGGTAGAAGGAAGCACCAGATAAGCGTTTGCACAAACTTTAGGTCGTTTTTTGGCATTACTCGCAGTAGCAATTGTTGTTCAGTGGAGGCTTCGATGGGACAGTAAGGTAAGTAATATTGCTTAAGTTACCTTAACATAAGATTTTTAAATTTTACGAGTTTTTTATCATTTTTTAAATTAATTCAACTTAACATTCAATTGCACACCGTGCTTTGTAGCTGAAATATCACAATTTAGATTTGCTGAAAGACTTTGTCCATCCGGAAAATTTCATTCCGACAACTCCCCCAAACGCTTCCCCGAGTCGTCGTGGCACATCATTTCCTGCCCAAACGGCGCATTTAACAGCGCATTCAACAAAAGCTGCTAAGTACATCTAAGAGCCCCAGTCAACCACCAGCCCCAATCGTCCCACCCAAAAGCGCTTCCGTTTAATTAAACTACCGAAACGAAACTCCCTTGACGGCGCAACCCATTTCTCCGGTGACATTCCGTAAGAAAACGACCTGCTGCTGTATTTGTTTTTCGTGCCATCGCTCGAGCGTTGACTGCCGTGTGACCTGTGGGGAGAGGGAAGGGTTTCATCTTTCGTGGCAATTTCCCCATCCGGATTTTCGACCCGGGACTGCCACCGAACCTTACTGAAAGCAATAAAAAAGATATCATCAGCATCGATGGCAAGGGAACGGGCGCATCGTTGTCCGAAAAAATCGTGAAAGGGGGAAACACCTTGTTTCGGGCATTTTCTCGCACCTAAAGCAACGTTGTTAAAGGGGTGTGTGAGCATTTCTTTTTTTGTGCAATTCTCTCTTATGAACGATGGAAAGCATTTTTATTTCCATTTTTCCCCTTTTTCTTTGAAATGTAACACACATTCTTTGCATTTTCCCAGCGTGTTTTAATTATCCTGATTAACGTTAAAACGATTTACTGCTCCCACGCGAAGGGGTAGACGGCGGGTTCTAAAGAGATTAAGACGTCCGGTCATTCTAACGCCCGCGGAGAAACGATAACGACGAAAAACCAAAAAAAAAGCACATAGCATTGAGGAAAGAAAAAAATTCAAGCACCCAACCTATTCCTCGGAGAATTTCCCGGTGCGTCAGTGATGCTGCTGGACCAACAATGGTCAAAGTAGAGCGGGTAAAGATGAAGATGAACGCCAGATATTAAACATTTCCCCATCTTTTAATGTGGCCCACTTGCCACTGTAACATGCTTAGTTTGTGATCCGACATTTACGCCAAAAAAATACCCGACAAAGCACAGAAGCACACAAATGAACAACACACCGAATCGTTACGTGCTGCAATCTTTATGGTAATTTCTTCATTACTTTTATGATCTCGATTTCGCGTGAACCCAAGAAAAAAAACAACAACGTTGAAGTTTTTTTTTGTGCCACTCTCGAGAACCGCCCGTAGCATTATTAACATTTAGCACCTCGTTCTGTTCTGCAAACGGGGAAAAGGACTTGACAATGCTTGGGGAAGGTTAAATCAGCATTATCTTTATGTCTCTGTGTGTTTCGCTTTGCGCTGGAAACAAAAAGGAAGAAGCGGTCGAGCATATTTCATCTCAAGTACAGTGTACGGTGTGGTTGATGTATGCGGTCTGTTGGGGTAAAGGGTATGAAGCTAGCTTTGTTATTACATCTTAGATCAATGCCTTACATAGCACTGATCTCAACACAAAAGGTTGAATATGGGTTTTTATGAGTGTTTTATTTACAGTACGCTATAAAATACAATAACATCACATTTGTTCTATATTTATCATATATTATGTTAAAACTCTGCGGAAACTCTTCCAAATTAAAAATACTCTTACAGGGTTTCTCTAGCCAGCTCAACATCGGAAACGAACAATTAAATCCCGTAAAATACATTTCAACAGTAAAAATCTCGAATGATCTGTCATTGGTTGCTCGGTATACACACCATATTGATATGACAATGTTGAATAGGGATTTCACCGATTGGAAATAAAGCTTACAGTGATGAACTGGCTGGACAAACACTGTATATACGCTTTTGGCTATTACTTTTGATCGTAATGCATTTTGAGAATATTTTTAAGTTGTATTGTAATTGCATTAAAATGCATTAAAATTATTATTTGTGACTGTAAAATAAATCAACATTTATGTCATCATGAAACCGAAGTGCTTAACTAAAAGATTTTGCCCATGTTTAGTCTATTTGCAGAGCATTAAGGACATCCCGATTTCATCTAAAACAGTTCAAAGAAGTAATTAATACGCAATCAATAATAAATCCATTTAGTTTAAACATTTTAAATTTTAATAGCTGACTTTTTTTAATGACAAATAATCATGACTGCCATTCTCTATGATGGTTTGACTGTTAGAAATTTACCTTGCAAAGATATCCAAAAATGTACAGAGTACTAGGAACATTCCATTTCAGAATAATGTTATAAGTTGTAGATAGAATAATAGTAAAGCTTGTTCCTTAGACATATAATTACAACTTACAACTTACATCTTACATCTGCTGAATATTATATGACCACTCTACCACACATCCCGGAAGTCTATAAATCACTTGCACCCGCACCCTTCAGACTGCAATAAAACGCACCATCAAACGTCCCTTCCTTTCGATTTCTTCTCGAAGTGATCAAAATATAACAACCTAGTCCTATTCTTCCAGGATATAATCTTCATAAACTGACGCATTTGCGACCATTTTTATCTTAACCTGCAGTATAGTAACCGATCACACAACATACCCCGCGCGCTCGTAAACGTGTTGACTTTAATCATTATTCCACCATTACAAGCCACTTACACGCTGGCTTGCCAACCCCTAGGAACGTAAGAGTAAGGCCAATGAATTAAGACACTAGCATCGCTTGAGAACGACGACTTTTTGTGGGCCCCGGCACACTTCTCCTGCACCAAAAACTCAAACCCATGTGTGGTTGAAGCGTGCGCACACGGTAGGAAGGAAGTTTGTCAAACAGTCAACAAGAGAGCCCGTCGTCAAGTACTGTAACTTCCCGCCCGCAACCACTTCGCCCAAACTTCCCACTCCGCACTGACTGTATAATGCAACAAATAAAGCAAAAAGGAAACAACCTGCCGCCAGCCCGTGCGTTCCTTCAAGTGGGAATAGCATGTATGGGAGTGAGAAGGTGGCAGCTGCTTGATGGGAAAATCTCGGCTAATTCCTGGCAAACTGCTCACACTGCGCCCTCGAGGGCGCTAAACCGGATAGCAATTAATGCGACCCGAATTACATGTGGTTGGGATGAAATTTGCCACAAAATTTTATGCTCCTTGTTGCTGTTTTGTTGGTGCCATTTATCGGTGATGTCGGGGAAGGAGAGAGGGAGAGTGAGCGCTTTTACTTAATTATGCCATTTCGACACCGTGATAGAATCTAATGGTCTCCCGGCTTAATCCTGGGGGCCCGGGGGTTGCCCGCTACATGACGCAGAAGGCTTAGCGTACGCTACGCTCTGGAACGCGTTGGGAGGCTAGCTGAACGCTACCTAACATAACGATTACGAGGGCTACGAAAGGATTTTTGATAAAAGACTCCACGCATGGAATACGTAATTTGAGCTTAAAGTAATTTGCGTGGTGTGGTTGGGCTTTGGGTGTTGACTCCTTTAATAAGTTAACCCATTTTTATGGGATTAAAATTGAAACAAATCTGTATAGCTAATAGGCGTTGGAATCGAGCCCATTCTTGTTATAATAGTGATGAGAAAGGCTGAATCTAAAGAAAATCATCGGATGACAATCACAGACAAATGCCAAAGAATGTAAAAGATGTTGCACAAACAAGGATAAAACTGTTATATCATCAAAATTGCTGATAGTATTTTATTTTTCATAGTATTTTAGTTATTTGTGTTAATAGTATCATTCCTACCTATTAAGATGAATAAACGATACTGAAAAGAAGAGATTAAAATTGGTATAAGATATTGCTATAAACTTATATTGGGGATTATGGTTTGGAAAACAAGAGAAAAACCAAATTGTATACATTCCAGTACAGAATTTCCAAACAGACAGAAGTTGGAAGTCTGTGTAGACCTAGTAGAACAAATAGTTCGCATACCTTTACTCCTACCATAGTATTCCTTTTATAGTCCATTGTATTTTTATTCTTATAGCGCTAAATTGTCTAAACTGCCAGCACTTAGCAAAACAATATCAGGTCCCAAATGTTCCGTCTGTAACAGTTCTTCCGTTCCTCCCCATCAACCAGCGTGTCGTCTTTTTAGCGTTTATCTGAGCATGGCTGCAAACACATGCTACAAAGGATTAACTTTTACCCTCCCCTTTCTACGACCCCACTGACACGGTTAATAGGATTGATTTGCCGTCCCGTACACTGATGCCCAGGCTCAGGCGTCGAACCTCTTTCCGGCGGAATGCGAACACTCCCTAATGTCCTCACGGCGCACCCGACGCAAACCGGAACAGACTGTGCACTGTGCGATGCCACTACAAATGATTATCAAAGTGCAATTACCTACAACTGATACAAATCGGTGCCCATTTATTTTCAACCATAACTCTTTACCTCGCACTGTACCGGCCGGTCGGTGTCCGCAGTTTCCGCATCGGTAGTGACAGTTTTGCCCAAACCATCACACGGCACAAACAACGCAAACAACCAAATTACCTAATCAATTTCACTTTTAATGCTGAAAAATTACGCCACTCGCGGGGGTAGAAACACGCAAACGTACCGCAACGTACCGGCGGCGCAGACAAAGCTCCCCACCAACGCCGGGGCGAAGAAAATGTGTGCGTAATTATGCTGTTTTGTATTAAATAAATTAGGTGTAGAATTCGTGTCGTAACGATCACACAATTAAACGCTCTAATTAAATACTAGAAAAACCACTGCCAGTGTTTGACAGTTCGGGCTCGCGTTCCGGGGCAGGGTCGGGTTGTGCCGTACGAAGGAGACGCCGGAATGTTTCACCCTTTTTTTGCTGCTGCAGCGGAATCGTAAAGTTTGCCTTTCCCCGGGCGCGCCAACGTGCCACATTGTAGCGCAAAACGCAGTAGAACGATATCCTTTCACCGTTTTCATGGCAAATGCATTTCCACCGCTTGCTGAAATGCTGAATGGAAATTTATTTTTATGATTGTTTCACCGAACATTAAGGTGAACTTACAAAATATGACACAAAGTTCTTCTAGTTCACAATACACATACAAAATGATAAATGATTTTTTTATGCAAACATCTTTCCCACAGCAGAATGCTGCTATTTGACGTACAAAATGAATGTTCATCGTGACATGTGTACTCGTAATCGCGTAAGCCAACCTTGCAAGGGGGAAAATACAATTAGATAGTCCACACGTAGGTTACTGTGTGTATTTTATCGCTGGTCAACTGCTTAGAGAACCTACTTTTCACAAATGTTTCCAAACTGTTGGCACATTAAAAAGAGAGGATATTATCCCTTATCATCAATCGTATTTCCTTTTTTATTTGTTCTGAAAATAACCCCTTGTTGAAAAAAAGGTAAACAAAACACTTTTCCGATCGATTCGACCGTTATTAAATTATCGTGGATTACTAGGGCAAATCCTTCAACCAAAACCATTCACAAACACATCGTTTTCCCCGGTTTCCCTGAATTGGTTTAGCAAAAATTGGCACCCTTGTCCGGGTGCAGAATTTTGCTCAAAAAAAGAATAACAAAACACACACAAAACACAAAGAAAATCACTTCACCGGTGAACAGTTTAAAAAAACAGCTAGCATAACCGATGGGCGGAACACACCTGATCGCATTCGCCTTACTTAACCCTCGATGTCTTGTATTAAAAACCTCAAACGAGGGATAGCGTAAAAAGATTTAAGCGTGAAGAATCCCATAGCCATAACATGTCTTATATGTCCAAAAGTATGTCATCACTGATTTGAATGGTAAACAACTTTCTTTTTTGCTATTTCTGACTCATTCAAGCTACTACAGATACTGTAAATAATCATAATCTCCATTTTAATGTTGACTTTAGTATTTAAGCGCTATTTCTTTTTTTACAGTTGAAAAAATATTCAAACGAAAAAATAACCAACAAAATTTATTATACATTTTAATTTGTTTTTATTTTTTTCATTATTATTTAAAAACATGATTTTGTAAATAAAAAGGGTTTTTTAAATACGCACCTAACTTGGTATTTTCATTATTTCCTATACGAATCTAACTGGACTCCGACGTCATAACCGTTTAGTGTATCTACCATTAAAAAGAATGTTCTGTTTTGTATTTGAATCCAACTAGAAGACTCATTCCACACACCGGGACAAGTACAGCTGTGTACCTCTGATTCCTCACTAACAACGCTCGTTCTTCATCATCGTCCTGCAAACGAGCTCATTTCCATTTGACAAACTCACCCATTTGCAAACCGGAGGACAGGGGGAACAGACCACCCATCAGCTCAAATTGTACGCGCCACCGTTTACAACAATGATGTAACCAAATACCGCGCAAACGCTTTCAACAGTGTGTGTGTCTCGGTGTGACTGCGAAAGAAGTGTTTGCTTTGTCGTTCGTTGGCGGATGTTTAATTGTGCCTGCGAAACATGCATTCACGCCAGCTCCAGCACCGTGTGCAGATCCGCTATATGAGCATGTTTGACGAAGTGATTAGAAAAAAGACCTCATTAAGCTGTTGTCAAATATGGTTGGCGATTAAAGTTAGAGAAAGAGAGAGAGAGAAAATACAGCTAATGAGATGCGCTGTGTCTGACATGTCTCGGCTTCGTCATGCGAGCATCCTTAGCGAACAGTAAATCCGTAACCACAGCGTCTTACCGTATACAGGACCTTCTCCACGATCCGGTGCCAAACACGTCACACCGAAGCATAGCTTTATTAATTTTTCCTCCCGCCAGCTCGAGTTTTGGTTTGATCGTGTGCGGTTTGATTGCAGGAAAAGTTGAGCTCCCGTGCAAGCACCATTTCCACCTTGGTGACACTTGGTGACGAGATTAAGGTGGGAAAGTTTTATCTACGACTGCTGCATGTTCGTCCCGTCGTACGCTACAGTTGCTTGATCCATCAATTCCAACCACTTGCAGATTAACAATATCGAAGTTATTGCCCCGGAATGGTGCGCCGTCCATCGTAACAACAGAATCATCAACTGCAACGAACTCCACGTACACTGTGCGAATCTGAAAACCATTATTGGTCAAATAGTAGTCAACACATCATTGTAAAAATACATAATCAATACCGGAAAACAATGGAAAAAGGTTCTTCAGTCCAGAATTGTTGTAAGATAGCTTTGTACTTTCGACGCCTAAGCTGAAATGTCCTCAAACATCTGCGAAATCTGATTTAAGGAATTACGCCTAAAAGTATGCAATATAATACCATCCATAAATTGCGTAACGCTTCAAGAGGAAGCATACATTGCAGCACTTCGATATGTTACATAGCGGAGAAAGTAGTTAGAAAAAACTTCAAAACTTTATATTGGTTACATATAAATTTTGAATTTCAGAAGAAAAGTGGTGTATACATAGATTGTTTTTGCTGGAATAAAATGAAACAAAACCGTAAGCCGCCGAACTTCGTAGATATACTTCCGCGTTCCAAGAAATAGAGAATTGTGACGTTATTTAAAATGTTGTTATTATTTGAGGGCTTTAAGATTCTCCTTTGAATAGTTGCGTAATTTATAAATAATGCCGAGGAAAAACGAGATGAATATTGAGTCTGCAAATTTATTTATTGAGCTGCTTTTTTCAGGTTATGCACTTCAAAACTATCCTACGAAAAACCGGCATAAATAATTCATTCAATATTGTCTCCACACAAATTTATTTCATTTTACCTTTCATCCTTCAAAATCCCATAGTGACTTTGACCAACCGAATGCGCACATCCTTTTGTATGCAGCCCGATTCCTTCAGAGCCTGTGTGTGTGTATGTGCATGTGGCGTCTTTTCGCCACAACCTCGATTAGATAAGTTTACATCGTTCGCACCTCACCCTTCCGTTCGCACAAGCCTCGCCACACCGGACCGAAACAGACTGATGATGATGATGTGATGCTGAAAAGTTGCCAATCTCATACGGTAACAGTTGGTCCCGTGCCGGCCCGGGGCATCATTTATCACGCCCGCAAAACATGCTGACGGGCGCTGAGCCACGTGGTTCATATTGCACAACCCATCCCACAGAAGAAGCAGGGCCAGTTGCAAAAGTTTATCAAACAACTTGCAACAAACGGACGGCGAAGGATGTGCGACTACCTAGAGACAGCCGGAGCGTATATCGCTTACCCTTCCAGGTTTGGGCAAGTGCGCCCCCATGATAACATCTAATCAAATGACTCCGGCGGAAAATGTTACATGCTCACTTTTTGCGTCGGCTGCGCGTCGTGAAGGGTTTTACAACGCTCTTTCTCCAGCGGGGTAGTCTTAAAGACGGTGAGAGCTCTCTCAACCCACCTCAACACAGCACGAACGAGGTAAGCAGTCGAAGGTGTACTACGCGGTCGCTGGCTGCACCGACCGATCCATCGTGCGCCCGATAGTTATTACTTCTATTATTTATTTTATTAATAACTTCCCAACTATGCCCACACGCAGCGGAAGAATGTCAACCGTACGTAATAAATATGATTTAATTACAATATAAATTGTGATTTCATGGCTGTGTTAGCGTGCCACTCTCCCCAGCGTGACTTATTCGCTTTGATAACTGAACTAATCCGCGCGTCTAGTTGGGCCACTCGCAGCATGGCCGGCGGGGCATGAAAAACGCAACGCATTCCCTTGCCCGGTTAGAGTGACTATGCTTTCCCGTTCGCCAGCATCGGCATTAGTTGCGAATGCTCGAAAAGATGCGGTACTGCGACGGCACAAGGTCGCGACTGACTTGTTAGGGGGCGTTATAGGGCTTGCCAAACGGTGCGTGTAACGATTTGATGATTATGATAAATTCCATTACGATATTTATTGATTACTTCTTATTACAGTGTTCAATAAATTGGTTATTATGTGGTATAGGAACTACCGCTACCAAGTACCGAGTCGTACGTGAGCGGGCCCGTAAATCGATTGTTTAGTCAATTTTGGTGCTGTTTCTTCAGCAGTGTAGCAATCGCAGTGTAGCTTATTAACAACAAACTTCACGACGTCTTGGCTCGTTTTTGCTTAACATTTCAACACTTTTCTTCTTCCCATTTTCAGTCCTGCCCGTACAGTAAAAAAACGCCATCGTTCTACAACTCCCATTTTTCCCCCACGGGAAAAAGGGGGAAAACATATGAAAATTGCTTAAATTGAAATCTCTGCAGGCCATCTCTGGTACACGCAGCACATAAGTGAATGTGGCAGAACATGTTCCGAAATGCTTTCCCAGCATGCCATGGCATGCCAAGCCGGGGCCTGGAAATATTTCACACATGATTAAGCCCCAACATAAAGTATAATTGTTACTGGATGTTACTGCTGGCCTCGCTCCCCGCAAAAACAGCACCCTTCCAGCGTGGCACCCTACCGTGCCGAAAAGCCTTTCCCGTTCCAGCCACGTGTGGGGATGGCGGGGACAGCTCCTGGCGGTTTGTTGCGAATTTAATTTAATAATAAAAATGTACATAAACATGACTATTAAAGCCGCGCAAACCACCAAACGGTTGGCGCCCTTGCTGCACCGTACGGCGCTGTGTAATAATTTCCCACCATCACCACACAAACACACACACACATACACGAAACCTCCGGCTGGATGATGAAGTTGCCCTGTCCTGCCCAGGGGAGGGTTTGCCCACTTTCTTGCCATTTGCCAGTGACATTCGGTGGCAAACATTTTGGGCACCGCAAGTACATTCCACCATCGTATGTGTGTGTGTGTGTCCGTGTCCCGGACGGTGTGTTGAAATGAAATTATGTTTTATTATTTGCAAGATTTATTCAGTGCGCACCCAGTGTAACCCACGATAAGCTTATGTGCTCACATGTTTGGGAATTTTATTTCGGGTGGAAAATTTATTGCCCCCAGAAATGCCACGGAACCGTAGAGCTGGCGGGAAAAGAGTTATGAATATTAGTTTCTATCGTTTTTACGAAAAAAAGGATATCAAGCTGCTATTTTAGCTAGTTGTCACCGTGTCAAGGTAAAGAAGGATACGATTTTTTGTAAAAAGTAAGCATTGCAAAGGAAAACTCATTACCACCCCATAGACTGTCAAAGCATCTTAACGGGCAAGATAAGGCAATGTAATTTCTACGGAAACAAAACCTCTCTACCGACCCCAACTCTCAATTTAGCTCCCAAGATAAGATTTAATATTCATCGCACCACCACACGCCCATCCATCCAGCAGGTGGTGCAATTTTACATGTCAACGAGCATCCGCACCGTTATCGCGCACCGTTTAATCAGCTTCTAATTACACAAAGCGGTACGAGCGTGCATGAGGAGTAATCCGGACAGCAAAAAAAAACGCTACCTAATGAAGTGGCGCTTCAAAAGAAAAATCTGTTCCATTTCTTTACGGCTCTCAGCTACCCGGCCCGGCTCCGGTATAAGATGCCAGAAGACAGCACACTTCAATCAACAGGGAGTGACGAACGAACGAACGGACGGGCGAGTCTTAAATTTATATTAATTTTTCGGAATTTAATTTAATCAAACCATTTGCGCACCGAAGTTACAGTGGCATTTAAAATGATCGCCCAAAATCATCGCCCAAGCCCCCGGCAGCGTCAGCTTTGGTCGCTTGCGGTTTGTTTAGCGCCCGCCAAGCAAAACGGCAATCAACCAGAGCACCCTTCGCCGTGGAGAGCGCTTGTTGGGTGGAAAAAATTACCTCCAGACGAAGACACTGGCACGATAATAACTAGCAGGAGTAGGAAGAATGGAAAAAAAACTCATAAAAATCCCTTGAAAAATAACTCCATAATACTAGCCCATAATCTTATCATTTATACAACGCTTGATAGGTGCCTTAGCGATGGTGGCCGGAAACCGGGAGAAAGTCTGCTGTCTTTCGACACCCTACGAACAATGTCGAGCAGGGGACGGTAAAAACCACTACTAGCATTTACCACTCGCGTAAGAATGCTCATTTACACTCGAGCCAGGCCCGCTCGAAGGGGAGTCCAAATGAGTGAACGATACGGACCGGCGGGATTCCGTTTCCGTCGCCGGTGTTGTTGTGTTTCTCCCCATTGCGCTCGACGTAATGAATGGGAATAATATTAAACTGATAAGTGCCCTGCACCCGGATGCACCCTAACGCGCAATTAAAAGTAATGAAAGGACTTCGCCGGAGTGGTTAGTGTGGCCTTAAACTCGAGAGGTGATTTTTTACACAATTTCAAAAAGAACACTCTTTACAACTGATTGTCTTGATTGGCAAGAATCTGTTTAAGGCAACTCTGTACCACAAGCAGTACCATCCCGGTCCATCCACCGTCATCTCTACTCCTTCCAATCAGAAACCTTCACTCTGCCCTTTTGCTGCCGCGACCCGTCATATACGGTGTGAAGGCAATTTTTCTCATTACCATTCGGTAACACATCCGCGATAGGCAAATTCGTATCACCCATTGTTCCGCAAGCGGATCAACTCGCGATACCAGCCGGTACGGCCAGCATTGGACTGCTGCAAACAATAGTCGATTTAAATATTGCAACACCGATCCACCAGTCCGGCCCTGCGAGCTGAGCGCAAAGAAATGGTCGAAGGTTTCAACCTTTTTGGCAAATGATCGCCTGCTCGTTTGTTTGTGTGCCGGAATAGTGTGCGTGCGTCGGAAAAGGAACTATGGTAAAGCGATCAGCATACCGCGCGGGAGGAGAGAGAGCATAAGGAATATCTCATAAATTTGCTTTCCGGCTGGTTTTACAATTTGCTGCGCCTCTAAGTATCACACAATAATCTGCAATAAAGGCAGAACAGCAGATCAGAACCGATCAACATCACTACAGGCAATAAAACGGGTGCTGACAAACGTTAGCCGTTACAAACGAACGGCATAAAATAGACACTACAGTGGCCTATACACTGTGCCAGCGGGATGTCATACACATCGATCAGGGAAATTTTTCCAAAATGATATGCAACTAGATCGCACCGGACCGATAGCCCATTGGTTTTGCCATTTTTCTATATGCATCCTCTGCCTGCCGAGGTCACCTGTACTGATCGAAACGGCCAGCTTCACTACGGCCGGGGCTAAACACTGCTAAATGGTTGCATAAATCAGCCTCGCTCAGAACGCTCCGACACGGCCCCTACGATGTGTCATTCATCAATCAAACCGTAGCCAGTCAGCAGCAGTAGCAGCATTCGATTTTTGTGCTGGCTTGTGAGCGAGCCCACTTGGAAGAATGAATGCTCCGTTACGGGTGTCCCGAGCTGCACGTAAGTCGGCGCATTAGCATAAATGAATGCCGGGCTTGCCCGAATTGGTCGACCGGTCGCAAGGAAACGATCGTGTGGCAAAGGGTTTTTTCGCACGAACCAAACGTCCCCAGCGATAGCATCGGGAGGCGGCAAGCGCTGGCAGAAACATGTGCGGCTTTGATGTGTCAAACCACACCAACACGAGCGCGATGACAATGTTGATAACCGTTGGCAGCACTCCTTTACCGTCTTGCTGGGGCGTGCAGTTGGGACACTATTTGTCGGGCACAACATCCGGTGTGCCGGTGACCTTCGGCCCGGTGCCTCGGTAGGCTCGGGTTTCGGACTGTAAGTAGCTTCTCAAGACGAGACGAGATACGGCTCACGGAAGAAGTCAAGTTAAAGGTTTGGCATGAAATTTGTCAAAGTACTTCAGAACTTGTGGGGATCTGCGGTACGGAGCAGGCAAGAGTATAAGATATGATCATGGAGTTTTCAAACTTATTCCGTATTTAGTGAGCTTGATGCGATATAAGAAGTCTAAACTGATTTAGGGTTTGAAACATCGAATGTTTTGAAGAAAAAAATCATCTCTACATATGTAATATAGTAGAATTTATCACACGAAAACAGCTTGATGTTTTTGGAAACTTGAATATATTTAAGCCTTGCAAATATGTTCAGGAGGAATTCATAGTTTACTAAACCATATTGACGTTACTGCAATCAACAGAAACATAACAGCTAGAAGGAACAAAAAAAGCGTAGATTGATTGTTATATTAGAAATAGGCAATTGAAATTTAAAATTAGGTTTGGGAAAATAAAAGAAGCACATAAATCCAATTAGATCAAATGTTTCTACATCATTTATATTCATAATGATCATGGGACTAGGATCACATCCCTGATAGTCGATAGTGGCAAATGATCAGGCCTAACAACATCTCAAATACTTTACTAGAATTGAAAAGAGCTACATAATTTTGAAGTTAGATTATGTAGAATACGTAGAGCGGTCCCGTGGTACAGTCGTCAACTCGAACGACTCAATATCATCCCCGTCATGGGTTCAATCCTAAAATGGACGTCCCCCCGTAGCAAGGATTGACTATTCGGCTACGTGGTACTGAATTAAGTCTCGAAAGCATATATATATATACCGGTATATTCGCGTAGTTACGCCAAATAGTAAAATACGTAGAGATTCAATGCTCAAGTCTTAGAGACTAAGTGCAATCGAAGTTCTTAATGATATTTCGCCCTACAAAACTAATACAAAAAAAACTATCAAAAAAGACTCCCTCGGATAAAGTTGTTATACATTAACTAGGTAAAATAAGACACTGGATGATTTTTTAGCCTACGAAAATCCAAACTATTTTCCAAATAGGAAAATAAACCAACAGTACCTTAGGCAAGACGTGCAAAACATTCATAACAAACTGTACACTTTCCAATAAGAATAGAACAAATCGGTTGAAACTTATCGCTCATCGTTACATCAACTACAATTATCTGACTGTAAGCTGACTTGGAAAAATTAGACCACATGTGTAACACAGGACCCCGATAAGGTACACTAATCCTGCGATTTGCTTTATTTGTTTACAAATTGCCCAATTTAAAATTTACCAGCTTTCCCAATTCAAAGCTAACAACAACAAAAACTCTAGAAAGCAAACTTAACCCGAACCTCGACCAGCCAAAACACTTCACCCACCAAAGCAACTGCTACTGCTACCCCATCGAGCTACTGTTACTTATCTGCATCTCCATACGTAATACGTTTCCTGTTTGCTGCTACGGTCGTGGCAGGGTGTCGAAATCGAAACACACTCCTCCGTGCCAGGACGAGCCTTCTCGTCTTGCTTTAAAATCCTTTTCCCCCGTCTACGTACGCAGCGTGCCCCGGCCGGACCTACTTATCCGGTCTCATCGCACACTCTCTCTCACTCGCTTTGTAGCGCACGACCTCAATTTTAAAGCCCATACCTTCTTCGATTACAAAATCGTTTATCGCTTTCGGTATTTTGCATAAATTGCTTCCGCTTCCGTGCTGCCCTCGTCCGCACCCACATACGCGCACCACATATGCGCTGCTCGAGTGTGTTTTGGTTGCTTGCTTGCAAATCCGTACCCGTTGCTCTCGTCTTTCACATTTTGCAATATATGTTGTATGCATCGTTTCGTAACCTTCGCCACCCGCCCCTAACGATGGGGGCGCTCGGGCGCTGTTCAAGCCGATAGGCACTTCACTACGCCCGGGATAGCTGCGGATGCTGAGGGAAAGTTATTTATATGCCTTACTGATTGCAACGATATTTAAAAACCTGCTGCCGCCGACGCCGCCGCCGCCGGATCATTGCTACAGCATCAAAGCAGATTTGCAGGCACAGATTTATGAACGGAACGAGGCATCCGGAATGAGCAGCGAAGTGTTACGGGAGCAAAATAATAAAAAAAACACATACACACACACAGAATCTAATTTCACCTTGGAACACATGCTTTCATGCAAGGACGACTATAAAAAGAATTACAAAGGCATATGCCGGTGCCTTTGCTGAACTTTTACCTCATCCAATTTGTATTTGCAGGATGGCACGTGTAGTTATGGGAAGAAGATCCTGTAGTACTCCTGCGGGTTTTGTGCCGTTTTGTGTGATTAGAAGTTTTACAATTTCAACGCATTTGTTTGAATAATCTTTTGATTCCCAATCGATACTTAAATTTACCACCATTAGAGCAAAGCATGTTAGCTCTATGTTAGATGGAACAAGCAACCGTTTTAAAGCAAATCCGATATTTATATCCGAACCAATCTCATCACGTTCGAGTGATTAATCTATTTGAGCATTCAAAATATAACGCTTGAAATTTTGGACAATTTCTGGCACTTATGCATTATATTTCCTGCCAAAAGTACTGAGGAAATCGTTCGAAACAAACCCACCAACCAACGAATTGTAACGGTTTCCCATTCACGCGCTCAACGCACACCACGTAATACACACGAATGCTGTAAAATGGGAATTAATTTAATTGCAATTATCATAATTTTAGCATTTAAATTAATTTCACCCAAAAATGGCCAGCGCGCTCGCCGCACGAGCCACAGTAGGAGTTGGTCGATTTTTCCGACCATACACTTGGCACGTACTCTGTACGGTGTGCATGCTTTGACACTGGTCACGGCAGTGGTAATAAAAAACGGGTTCCCATTTTGGACATTCAAAGCAGAACCACAAACATTGTATCTGAATGTTTTTTTTTTTATTCCCCTGTTGTATATCCAGGTCGGGGAAAGTCTGTATTCCCTCGCACTCGTCAGCACTCACCATGTGGAGAACAGGTACGCCAAAAAGGACCAGGATATGGTGGCTCAAAATCTCTGACAAGAAAATAAATCTTGTCTTCACATTAATCCGCCCAACGGACAACATACTGCGGCGATCATTCCCGTGCAAAACGCTCTCTTTCTGATCGTGGAGATTAATGGAACATTACAGAAATGGTAGCTGGCGTAGTAAAAGCCTGAAGGTTTTGATGTTCCGAACAAGGGAAACAAGGGAGCATTCTAGCGTTCTTTTTGATTCCCATCACGAGGATATCTTCACATGACACTGTTGTAATCGAGCATCCTTCGAGAAGTACTCGGGGCTGACACTCATCCTGCTGGATGGGATGCTTCTATAAACCCCTTTTGAGCAAACAGTTTCCTTCCCGGTCATCCATTTGTTCTAGTAGTCAACACCCTCATTGCACACGCGGCGATGGTAGAAATTTCACAAACCAACCCCACACACCTCGAACCACGACGTGTCCTTCTTCCCTCACTTCCATTCCTAGCCGTAGTCCGCCGCACAAATGTTAAAGAAATATTAACATAAAACTTTGCATAATGTATTTAAATTCAATACGATGTTGAACAACTTTGCGAAACACTTCGGTTGCTCGATTTCAGCGCTTTTAGTGTTCCGATGCACTTGACTTGGTCGGATGGGCGAATGCTGTGGGTGATGGTAAAAACACTTCCCAAACAAGCCCCCCTCCGGAACACGGCCTCGGCCAGTTTTATAAAGCGCACTGACATCGCGACCGAACACATTTCGCCCACCGTTCGAGCGGTACGCGAGCACTCAAGCTTCGGGTGTAGCTAATCGTGTCGTTTGCCCACCGTTTCATCACTATTCAATGCAAATGTTTCGCTGCACTCGTTCTCTCGTTTTATTCGCACAAAAAAAAAAAACAATTTAATCCGACCGGGCTACACGCGGGCCCTTCCACGTGCATCCCTAGTCCCTTTTAGGCCGACGTTTCTGACGCTTCCATAAGCAGACTGTGCGCGAATTTACATGCGGAAAAACGGAGAGACGTATTTTGCGTATTTTGTCGGTGCGAACTTGCGACCTTACCACCACACCCCGTGGCAGGAAGCGGAAGATTCGCTGGAACGCACCCAGGGTGGATATAAATCAGGGCAGCCAGCGCTGCATTCAATATTGCAAGGCAGGCGCGGCATTCACAGTCAATTGTTTCAGTCGTCTGCTCAGGTAGTCGACATCGGTGACATTCCGGACATGGTGCCTCTGGCTCGTTCCTTTTCGCAAGTACACTAAACGCAGGACGTCTATAGGGATGTCCAAAATTTGACACCAATGTATGGTAATAGTCTGACTGTAATAATCCAACCGTCTGTAAAATGATGCGTGACGAACAAGAGACTGTCTTTGCATTACAAAACTCAGTTGCCATAGCTATTTCTTGTTTCGACCCATGTCCTTGTAGCAATTGCAGGCACGGTCTCTGTCCTTGGTCATGTGACATCAAAAACTGCAGAACCATACAGCCTAAAGCATATTCCTAACATGAAATTTGATTAATATCATTTGACGATGTAATTTACAGCATCTTTTACAGGATCCTTCGAATCCTCTGTTAATCCCATATCCATGTCTTCATCATTAATTTTCTCTGCCTGGAAGTTTGATCTTGTTATGCTTTTAGTATCTATTCTTGTCGCTGATGTGGATTGTAATTTCTTACCTTGTGTTACAACTTCATTATTCCTTTCACATCAAGTTCATGCAAAGCATCGAAGGCGAAAATATATCTGCAGCTAATTGTGATCAGGAACGAAGCCAGTAATACGAAACTACAAAATATGTGTTTCAAAATTGGTTTTACCTGCAAACATGATTAGAATAGAAATTAAGAACATCATTTCAAGTGTAGTTTTCAAGACACTTTGTAGCCAGATGACTTAATAAAAACGAATATAAACACAATCGGTCATCTGGCGAATAAAAACACAATCGGTCTTCCACAATAAACACAAAAACGAATATAAAAACGAATATAAACAAACAAAACTGCAACTCTTTTCTATTTCCTTAAAATTTTGGTATAGTACGTATTATCCTAAAGGACTTATTTATACCAATTTGAAATAATTTATCACAGAATGATAAAAATATAAAGAACATTTTGTCCGTTGAATCCTCCACTATCCAGCACAGTACCAGTGGCTACTATCATGCAGGTATGTTCATTCTTCACAAATCCGATCCTGCCGGCATTCAGCATTCGATGAAGTGTGGAAAAATTATTCAAAGAATTATCATTTTGTCATATTGAGTTACAGCGTGCGTAGTGTTGGCCGGAATCTTTTACTCGGCATGTTTTGTGTGATCGTTTTTGCGTTAGTTCAAAGCCCATTACAAACACAAATGTATGTAAATATCAAGAACACAAATGAAACACAAAAGGCATCACTTACAATGCTCCAATCCTTACAGTGAATATACATTTCAAAACATTGTTGTACATCCCTAGTGATAGGACTATCAATCCCATTGCGTGTCACCATCAATATTTTGCTACATTTTATTACCCATCTTTACCGCTTTCTGTAAACTTTTTGACAGTTTTTTTTTTCTTTCTCACTGTCGATTGGAATATCGATTGGAACTTTAAATTTAATTAAGTTTGTCTTGAGCGCGTCAAAAAACGAGAAAAAGTTGAACAAAATTGGCAAAGCAACAAACAAGCCGTTCGACACCGATCAACCATCTCCATTTCATATCGTCGTCAATTTGGTGGTGTAAAAATCAAATTCGCACAAACAACAAACCATGGGATCGTAAATTCACACTCTTTGTGACACACATCGCTGTTTTCCCCTTTTTTTTATCTCGCATCCGCATATCTCGCCCGCCATGGAATCCGGCTGCGATGCCAAATTTTATTTTGATCCCTTCATTTGCTAAAGACTAGCTCGTGTGTGTGTTTTTTTTCCTCTTTTTTTGTGAACGTTTCACACATATTTCCCTGTTGTGCTACACCCACCCCGGCACTAGAACGATGTTTAGCCATTCCAGCGACACACACACACACACACACTCGTAAAACGAGCAAAGGGACGGGCGGCTGGCAGGATGAAACGATTTGTTGAGTGTTGTTTTATAGTGCCATCACTTTGTTTGCTAAATTAAATTTACAGTTTCCAGCTCGATGAAGCATATCGTGCAGGCGCCGCGTCCTCCACACTGGGCAGGGGTGGACCAGCGGGCTAGGAAATCCCTCGCATATCGTTTGTTTTCCGTGCTCTATTCATTTTTTTTTGTATTTGTGTGTGCTTGAGCATGCTTCTTACTCTTTGCCACTCTCAGGACGACACACACTCTCGGAAGCGGTTACATTCTTCACATATCGCCCCATAAACACCGACAAATGATGACATACTCTATGGATGCTCGTGTAGAGCTGTTGAAGCGTTACGCTAGCGTGGTAACTCTGATGGTGCGGAGAGTACCCGATGCCGGAAACAATCAGAACCGTATAGTTCACACGGATTTCCACTGCGATAGGGCACACACGTCCCACTACGAGGTATGCCGACTACCAGACGGAGACAGACATACACACACGCACACACTTTTTCATTGGCAGTCAACCAAATCATTACGACTGAGTGGTGTGAATTGACCAAGGTGAAAGTGATGAACGTAATACGAGTGGCGCGAGCGTATCAATCAAACGAAATCAGCCAGGACGTGTTTGGGTGAGAGTTACTGTCTTGCCGGATAATTTACAAGTACATGCATTCATATAGCTCAAATACAAATGTCTTTTTTACACATTTCTGTGAAAAAATATCCTCGATAATGAAATGAAACAACGTTTTTCCCTAACCCGAATTGACCTTATTTTCCAGCTCACGTTACGTATGATTAATGTTTGCGTCTAGTTATTTCATCCGTTGATCTTCCAATTATTTTGAAACACAGCAACCCAACTTTTGGCATCACTGACACCGACACCCTCCTAACTGAATTCAATCAAAATTGGACAGAAAGAAACACCAACGCCACCAATGTGGTGCTACATCCTTTTCCTTTCCATCCATTCCTATCAACGCTTTGTCCCCGTTTGTTGGCCGATCGTATGTAAACAAGCTCATAAATTTTCCATTTCACCCAACAACACAAAAAAGCGGGACTACTTTACACCCGCCAAAGCCCCGCTGAGTGACACATTTTTCCTGCGATTGACAGCTATCGTGAAATGAATCGTACCGCCGCCTGACTGTTATCCCGGTAACAGATACAGTCGCTCTATTCCCATATTATGACGGTTTTATCATAACTTCAACGGTGTGGCCCCCTGCATCAAAGAATTTCGAGGCTTCGGTGCGTGCGTGGTAGAGGTTTGCGAAACGGTTTCACTTACGGTTACGTGTTACTTACTTTTCCGCGCTAAAGACACTCTTTTCAATGTTAAAAAGAAAAGAAAAACACTGTAAATCCCACCTCGGTACACCTCTTTTCGGTTGCGTTTTGCTGCTCTGTATCTGCACCCGGTTGAGAGAACTAAATCGATTCGAAACGGCTTTGGCAGCTCTTCACTCCGTATGGCCGCCAGCGGAAAAAGATGCTGCAAAACGTTCTGTTCCATATTTTTATCACGCCGTGTACATTGCCGTGCTAGAACCAATTGAAAGCTGTCTTGACACAGTGATGTGCCCAGCTCCGAGCCGAGTCGAGGCACGGCGCGTTCGCTACGGCAACACTGTGCCCATTCACGAGCCGACGTACAACCAACAATAAAAGAATGGCTCATGATTTATGTGTTTGCTACTTCTTCAAATTGATATCGTTACGGGTTTCATGGTCGGAAATTTTGTTTATTGATTATCCCAACCAAATACAAAGGCGCTTCCTTCCTTTCGTTGGTACATCCTTCAATTTTTACGCTCTTTAACTGTGCAGATACAGCGCTGAGGTTTGTCTTTTTTTCGTTTCGCTTCTTGTGGTGCTCACTTTTGTCAATATTTTGAATTCTGCTAAGCCACCGTGTAAAAGTGTGTACCCATGTTTAGCCAATTCGTTGCGGTTGTTTCACACTCCAGGTGACAGAAAATTGACGACAAAGCGAGCGCGGTGAAGAATCAACACACGCGGCTGGGACACTGTCGTCCCGTGCCGTCAAGTCAATGTTTAATGAACAAGTGACGAAAATCATTGCAGGAAGCGCAGCTTTTACTCTTATTAGGTACCCGTTTTTCATACCTGCAACTGACTATAAAGAGCTACGGATTGTAGTTAGAGTACAAATGGGTAGTTTTTTTAGATGATATTTAAGGTTTAAAACGAGTGTAAAAGCCGTAGGACACGTTCTTGCAAGAAAATGTTTAAATATCACTAATTAAACACTCTTACTTGTCCAGAAAAAGGTTTTATTTATTAGAAACGCACGACATTTAGAGTATAAGCCCAAGCGTATGACACTACACCATATGAATGCTACTGTACTGGCATATAAATAGTCCAATAAATAGATAACAAAGACTCAACGAAATATATTTCATCATTTGTCACATAATAATTCATTATTTCATACCTTTTATACGTTTTCCATTCATTAAAAACAGGAATGTGTACATTCAAAGTACAAATATATTGATTAACTGAGCAAAATTTTAGCAAAATTCGTAAGAACGTCCCACTATCGCAGCCACAGCCTTAAATGCAGAGAACATTTTATCATCACGCACGCCGTTTTCCAATTCCTTTCTTAATCACTTTTTCACGCCCGAAACGTTTCCGTGAGCCAGACACCACATAGTTGCAAGCCAACTACAGCCGAGCCTGGCCGCACGATGCTTACGGTACCGTAATTCCTTCCTTTAAAGGAAAAAATGACTGCTGCGCTCTAAATTATGGTCCCAGTTACACGTGTTTACCCACAGCAGTAGCAGCAGCAGCAGCATAAAAAAACGTACAGAACAAAACTCCAAACCCAAACTGTCAACCGTCTCCCGGCATCGAAATTCTTACATTTTCATTTCCAACGGTTGTTGGGTTTGCGACGTGATTCCGTTGCGATTCGTGTGATCAGCAGACACCCAGCGGCAGGGGAGAGTGTGTGCAACACAGCAAAAAACGGCAACATTGGGAAACACAGTCCACCCGAATGGGTTCGAGCCGCCAGGCTCGAACTGAGGTACAAACACCGACACTTGCCCAGTTGGCTGGAATTGCTGGGTATCAGTTGATAAAAACTTGTCGATATATTGATTGATGATGTCGTCAAGCTGCAACAATCAGAAAGAATGCAATCCCTGGCCGCTGGCGAAACGATGCTGTGCCGTTCCTGGCACCTAGCAAGGGTGAGGAGGGAGGGTTTTGATGGTGAATTTGCTGCGTTATTTTGCCACAAACAAACATACAGCAACAAAAAACACACACCAAACCCTTTCGGTTTTTGAATCGTTCCATAAACAACCAACCCATCACGCTGGAACTTGATCAAAGCAGTTACACACCACGCTTAAATGGTCGAGCCACTCGAGCACCCGCAGCATTGTACACAAGCGCAACAGGAGCACAAAAAAAACAAACACCGTCCAGATACGTCAAACTGGACATTGGGACCAGGGCAAGGACTGCAAATGATTAAGCCAAAGCCCCCATTCCTAACCGACTTTGCACAACAAAAGGCGAACCTCGCCTTTCTCACCTCTGCTGCATCCGTAGCAGCATCGCAGTCAGTATAGGAAGCTCATGAATTTTGCAGTAAGTCAAGTTTTCCTTGGATTGCTTGAATTGACTGCTTGTTCTTTTTTTGTTCCTGCGCTTCTCACAAAACTATCGAAACCCAATGCTATAAAAATGACTTATAGGTTAAAATTTGAGACACTTCACCATTCCGCTTCACTTTAAAGCGATCCCGCGCTGCAGCGTCGCTTTCGGCCTACGTTTTTCCGGTGACAAGTAAGCTCCCGGAAGGGCGGCAGAAGTGTCGAGCGATCGCGATAACGGGGCTGCACGATGAAACAGCTCCTCACAATAAAGGAAGAAAGGTAGGACACACAAAAAAAAACCCTAACACATCACATCAAGCTTTTGGATGCATTCCTGCTGCAAAACCCTTGCCAGCGAACGGACAACTGGAAATATGCTGAAAACGTCTTTATTTATTGATTCCTACGAAATTTTTCACCTGAAGTGATATCTTTATTATGTTGTGCAGAATGTTAAAAATGCCGCTGCTGCTGCTGGTGCTGCTGCTCCCGATGCTGGTGCTGCCGTTTGCTTGGCGAAACCACATTCTAGCGATTGTTATTGTTGTGCAAAGCGGAGCACAGAATGAAGTGCGAGGAAAAGGTATTCGCATTACCTGTGCGTTTTGAAACTTTGAGCTTCAATATTATTATTAAGTGTGTAAATGGCATTTTAAAATAATGTGCAACGCTGAAAAATTATGCCATTATAACGCAAACTGCATTTAGCAGCTCTTCTTCTTCTTCTTTTTCTTCTTTAGGTGAAGCCGCTCCTTCATCCCTAGGACGATATGGTGCGCAGCCTGTCGGCTCGGAAATTCGCTTCCAATTTTCGCACGTCCACGTCCACGGAGCCAGAGACAAGTGACAAAACGAAAATGAAATGCTACAGTTATAAATATGTATGTTGTACGCCACTCGTAGCCACTCGTCTTGGACCACTGCCACAAGTGCTAGCTGTAATTGGGAAGCTTCACCTCGGAGCGGTTTTTTTTTTGTAATGTTTTGTGTGCTGTTACTGTTCCAAACTTTCTGTCGCTTCGTTTAGCAGACACTTTTTTTCGCTTGCGCGTTTGCGCCAATGCGCTTCGTCAACGCATCCAGTCCGCACCAGTTGCGGAAAGTGTCGCGAGCGTCATAATCAGTTTGCTGCGTTTGCGTCTGTTTTGTTCCACCGGTTTACGCAACCACTCTTTCAACAGCTCCATCCGCCCACTTGCCAGCCCGCCGGAAGAAGCATCACCATCCGCTGCACAGATTTCTGGTCGATTGAGCAGCTTTCCGGTTTGTCGTTTCGTTTACGCAACGTCGATGTTCCGGTTCGATTGGGGCGTTCGGAATCAATTTTGACGACCCGTAACATAATTACTTTCCCGCCTCGAACGAGCGCTGTTGGCAAGATAGTGTTTTGTTAATATAAATACTCTGTACACTCGGTGCACCGCTACTCATTACCGACTTGCTCACTGTGTCGGCTGTGTAGCTATCGATTATTGCTCTGCAACAATGAAGGTAAGGTTGTTGCGAAGTGACGATGTTCAACCTCCCCATCAATCCAGGTGGGCAAATAAAAACACATCCCCATTTGCTATCAATTACAGCTTGTTCTGGTTGCGTTATCTACCGTGATGGTGATTAGTGCGGGACTATCGCTCAAACCGAGCCTCCGGAGGGACATCGCGTTCCCCCGGCACATGCCCAGCCTGCCGGATCCGGACCGTGACAAGGGAACGGATGTGGTGCATTCGAACCAACTCCCCCCGCACGGTGCCAAGCCGGCCAGGCTGCGTGTGAGTGATACGCGGCGCAGCAAGAAGGTGAAGCAAACGTCGAGCAGTAGCTCCAGCGGGGAACATGAAAACACACGCGTGACGGAGCGTAAACTGCATACGAAAATTGTGCACGTACCGGAGCCGTTCGTGGTGCATGTGGAAAAGCCGTACCCGGTGTACATCGAAAAGCCCGTGATAGTGGAAAAGCATTTGCCGTTGCATCTCTACATAAAAAAGAAGGAGACCAAACATCACTGAGGTTGTAGTGCAGTGAAGTAGTTTAGGTGTGTAAGATGAAACATATTTATTGGAGACTGTGTTCCGGTTTGAATAAAATAAAAAGAGTCTTAAGATATTTCTGATTTGCTTCCTTTTTCAAATAAAATTGCAGAAGGATTCCAAGATTTATTATTTACTTTATCTTTAAACTTTATTCTTCCAACATTGATCATCGCACCATTGCAGTTTCACTCATGTTTAACAACTAGAGAGTTTCGAAAGTAAAAGTTAAATTTCAAACCTTTCTGTTTAGCGTTTGCTTTAAGTCACCAAAGTAGTGATGGGAAAAAATGAAGTTTTGGTCGGAATCGTTTCCGACTTGCTCCGAATTTTCGTCGCATCGATTCCGGATAGTAAGTTCGGAATCGAAATCGGAATCAAATTCGATTTTGATGTCTTCATGAGAATGGGCGGTTGGGTCCTGTGCAGCTACGATTGTATCGATAGCCGCCAGCAACCCAAATTTACTTGTAAACGATCCATTCTCATGGAGATTACGGGAATGATTTTGTTTTTAAAACGTCTAATTTCAATTCTATAACTGACTTTGATTCCGGAGCGATTTCTGATTCTGATTCCAGGACTGATTGTTATTTCCGGATCAATTCCTTTTCTGGTGCTGATTCTGACTCTGGAGCCGATTCCAGAATCGGAGTCGGCTCCGGAATTGGAATCAGAAACCGGAGTTGGCTCCGAAATCGGCTCCAGAGTCTGCTCCGGTTTCAGAATCGGAGTTTGCCCCGGAATCTACTCCGGAATCAAAATCGGAGTTGGCTCTGGAATCGACTTCAGAGTCTGCTCCGGATTCGGAATCGAAGTCAGCTCCGGAATCTACTCAAAAAACAGCTCCGGAATCAGTATCTGAGTCAGAATCAGAGTCGGAATCGGAGTTGGCTCCGGAATCGGCTTGAGAGTCTGTTCCAGAATTGGCTCCAGAATCAGAATCAGGGTTGGCTTCAGAATCGGCTTCAGAGTCTGCTTCAGAATCGGAATCAAAGTCGGCTCCAGAATCGGAATTGACTCCGGAATTGATTCCGAATACCGAATCGGAACCAGGTACTTCCGATTCCAAGCTCCCACCACTACACCAAAGTTTCTTATTCATAATTTTTTAATAAGGTATCGCAATTTTCAACACTAAAGAACCAAGGTTTGCTTCGTTATCATCCATGTTTGTCTTTAAGTTATATACACTAAGTTTCGCTGGTTCACAATTTTTCAATATAATTTGCGTAATAAATAATTTAAAAGAAGGAATTACAATTTATTCGTGATTTTCAAAACTCCAATGAAGTCAACTACATGAAATGCACTCAGTTTTTGCCACGTGGAATAATTCAGTTATACATACATTTAATAGCCTTTGAAAGTTGGACATTCAGTCTATCTCAAATCAGTTCCAATAATACTAACTGTGAAAAAATTGTAGTTTACTGATTAAATTTTAACAGAAAAACTGTAAAATTCACCAAAGGCATCAATAAAAATTATCCAGCATCGAATGCGCCTATGGTTTCGCTCAAATTTTAATGCGAATAAATGCCTGTAATGCTTGCAATTTCTTGAATCAGACGAATAATTCCAAGTATTTCTCAATTTTACTCTTTGAATAACACTAAAATTGCACAACTATCTGCTAAAGCTGTCCAAAACCGCCACGTGTCCCGTGAAGCCTGAGCCACCATTGCACCATGTTTGCAAAGCCACCCTGCAGCCCGTTGCGGTACAGCCCTACATCAGGTGCCAGCTACTTAACGATGTATCAAAAGCAAACAACTACGCCTCCCCGTCCCTGCAATCCCGTACCTCAAAAATTAACAACTCCAAGCCTCAATCCATTCAAACATTCTCACTGTCAACCGCGCTTATGCAAACTTGCGAAACCGCGCTGTCACAGCGTCGCTCGAAATCTTCCCACCAACCTGGGTGGCATCGGTCGTCTTGCATGTCCAAAAGAAGCTGCACAGGCAAGCGGTGTGTAGCGCCGCGACGGGGCAGCGCTTGACCCAACACGGCCAGCGAAATGTTTACCAACGGAATACGAATAAATATTTATTAGAAAAGACACGCTTCCAAATATTCAAATCATTTGTTTGCGGATTGTTTTCCGCTAACGAACAAACGAATTTCCCTGCGATTATATCGCACCGTGGGATGTATGCTTAGCGTCAGGGAAAGGGAAAAGGGATCGACGGGACGTTGATAAGGCTGCGGCACTGTCCACGGCGAGCCATTTTGGGTAAGGGATCAAGTCAAGTGTTAAATGCAATCCGTCAACAGTGGACCGTGCGTGGGGCGCGTCGAACAGTGGGCGCGATAATTGGCCACATTTAAAAGTCAAATCGAGCCAGATCGTGCCACCGTCGGTAAGGGGTGATTTTTGGTTACCCGCGCACGGGATAATGCTCTATTGTGTCGAGGTGTCGGTGAAGTGACACACAAGTGTATGTCTTTAAATTATTGCCGACACTGGTGGACATCATTTGTGTGGTTTATTGTGGGTAAACAAGCAGTTTATTTGTATGTACAACTACAAGAGTCTCTCATATATCTGATTCTCTTGAATTCCAGTAAAGATTAACAATAATTATAAGTTTCTCTCAGCTTCACTTTAATAACCGTTAATAAGAACGTACAAGTATCAAATTTGAACTTGGTCTAATGAACCTAAGACATAAAAAAATGATTTCATTAGGTTATTAGCTTAAATCTAGCGTTATTATTTGATTATAATAATAAAAATAATAATAATGATAAGTCCCATCTCTTACCCCAACACAGGTTTGAGAAAGACAAACGTATCTATAAGGCAATTCTATTCTAGTAGTAGTTAGTAATTAGGGCAATTTGAAGTAACGATACATACCTTCTATTGTCCAGAAACTGAAACTTCTTCCAATAATATGAAATTCTTTGAAAATGCATTATACCAAAAGAATATTACAAATCACATGAAGATGCTCTGTAATATCTAACATGTTCCTAAAGTCAATACCGACGAGCCGCACCAAATCCCAATCTCTAGGCATAACATCAAAAGAGACAACCGTAGTTTTTGGCTCGCCCTAATAAAAGTAACAAATCCAATTTGAACAAGCTTTGAAAGCATTCCATTGCAATCCCCAAAAACACACACACACACCGATATCGGAATAGAAAGCCTATCCCAGGGAGCAGGGAGAATTTACTACCCTCGTTATACAACACTACCCTAAAACGATACGACCCGGTCGTCCACCATTCCTCCACCGAGCGAGCGGAGTCCAGAAAAGACGCTGACAAATACTAAATTATTTGCTTGTTTTGCCAAACGAAACACTCACTGCTCAACTCGAACTTCCTCAATACTCCCAAACGGTGACTGCTGGTGGCAGGGGGCCCAGTACTCCCGGGGGCCAGTGATCAACAATAACCCGCCTGTACGATTGGCTGTAGTTAGGATCGCAGCCACAGTCATCGAAGTAGCGTACACCGGTACACTGTTGTGGGCCATAAATTGTCCAAAAACCATCGTCGAAGCATTCGATAGTACGGAAACGAAACACTGGGAACACTGGGTACGTGCACACGATACCTTGTGTTGTACCGATTGTCTTGCTTTTCTTCTCTCCCCCTACTCCACAGGATCGCTGCTTTCCACGGCTTATGTACCAAGCGGGCCTGCTCCGCAAGCGGCAAATGGCAACAGATGCCATGTTCGGGTAAGCGAATACACCGTGATCGGAATTCTACCAACTCGTACACATCGTACATAAACGGGGAAACCGACAGTGCCGCCATGCGAGCTGCGGCGATGCTGGGACATAAAAGGAACTAACTATTGGATAGGATACTGGGAGGACGGTTAAACGACGACCAACGGCAACGATGGCGGCCATAGTTGGGTAGTGGTGATACTCTAGTTCCAGTCTTTCCAGCAAGTAACAAAAACGGGACTCGTTTGAAGTCAACAACAAAGGACCGGTAGCATAAACCGTACCAAATGAACCGTGCACAATCAAACGTGGAACGCTACCGGAGGGTTTGGGAAGACAACAGTTGCGTTTGCACTTGAACAAACAGAAATTATTTCTGTGACTTATGATTATTTTTTCAATAAAGGTGATTTAGAAAGATATCTGCTCTTCTGTGCTTGTAAAGCCTAACTTTTCCTCTTTCTACTAACTTATCATTGATCAATTTCATCCAATAACCCATTTCAACCCAAAACCAGCGAGATCACTGCTTGCGGCAGCCTTTGAATTGAAACATTCCAGCTGGAACCTTTTGCGCCGTCTTTGTTTCGGTCCCACCCTGTAAACATTGTACACGGAGAAAATAAAACCACCCAAATATGCTTCCAACCAAACGGCAACCGACAAGGCAACGGAATAGGTAAGCGATAGTACATAGTAGCAGCCCTGTAACGGAGCTGCCGCAGCAGGGGCAAAGCTTGATTTTCCACTTTTGGTCCGAAAGGGAGTGGTTAACAAGGTTTCCATACAGCTTCCACAACTGTGTCTATTTTTTTTTTTGTTTGCCTCTCTCCACAGAGCTCCTGTTTTTCCCACTTTTTCACTGGTAACGTGAATCGTTTTTACAACACACACACACATACATACATATATACAAATTGGACAGGAGGGAAAAAAGCCAACAGGAAAGGCCCCATAAAAGGTAACGACCATCTCGAGCTGCTCTCGTGTCGGTCATGGTAAAATCACTCGTGCATCGCTACCGGTATTATTAGCTCCGAACTCCTGGTGCTGAACTCGACTGTAGCAGCAGCAGCAGCAGTAGCTCGCCGGTTGGGAAGTTTTTCTTCTGCCTCTTCTCCCTTCCGAAACACCGCACTGTACATAAACGGGCAACGCTGGAAAGCATTGCTCCTGCCAGTTGGTCGTCGTAGCAGTGTCGGGCACTGAAATGGCGTCGGTGGGGCCGCGCAGAATGCCAGCATCGAACACGGAGGCAGACAGGCAGGCAGGCAGCGCGTCCGTTAACATTTAATTAGACAGTGTTCCGCCATTTCGAGCCAAGTGCTTAAAAGGCAATAAAGCACGAGACGAAGTGGCGATTGATGGTATGTGTTTCGTTTGAAATTATTTTATTTCTGCACAACGCATCACTGTAGTGTTACAATGTCTGTGCAAAAAACTGTATAAAACATTCCTGCAAATAAAAAATTATAATAGTTGGAGATGAAACGCATTCTACTTGACAATAGTTCTAGTTGATTTTTTGATAATTTTAAATGCATGATAGTTTAATTAAACTAACAAAGGACTGGAGATCCATTCAACTGTTGAGGAAAGCTTTACTTAATAAACAGTTGAGCTTTTCCCCCATACAATCGCTAAAGAAAAGGATAAAAGGATAATGGTATGTCCGCTTAAACTATCGTTTCAAAGCACGTGTTCATTAAAAAGAAAAATCAAATAGTTGGCACGCATTTAAAGTTCAACCAGTTAATTCAGACTATTGCGCTTGTATTAAGAAATTCCTACGTCATTATTTTCCCTTGTTGAACACCTCGTTAGCTTGACTGCTTTGGTCGTTTAAATATACTTCGAACAGTACAACAATAACACACCCTTGACACGATACTACACCCCCGACAACTGCTTTAAATATAGAGACACAGCCGGCCAAGCACTGTCCAAGTATCCGTTTACAAATTAATCATCCTAATCTCTGCACACGGTGCACACATAATAAAATGACCATATCACGATCGACTTAGCAACTTCTTCGCCCGTCGTGATCAACCTTATCGTCTCCTACCTTTTCCCATTTTCCCGCCCACAAGCTACAGCTAGCTTTCCGTCAGTCACTGTGTACAATGCGTCGTATAAATTCTTCTACCATCTTACCTAATCCCCTGCACCAAGGGGATCTCACCGAAGCCAGCCCCTTCAAACCGACTGAGAAAACTTCTAATTACAACAATTAACCAACAAACTCGCCTACCACAGCCACCGCCAGCCCTGTGGCCATTGTTTCTACTACAAGACACTTCATGCCCATCGTGCTGCAAAGAAGAAAGTCTTATCTTTTCGGTAAATACTTTCGAACCGTCGGCACATCATCAACGCCCTCAATCTTTAACCTCACTGCTCGGGCCAGTCGCCGGACACCGACACCGGGAGCAGCATGTGTGAGCAATAAATCACATTTACACTTATCCTGCCCCTTGGTTGGTTTACTAAACGCTACAGCAGCCTCAACTTAACCCGAACCCGAATGAAACAAACGTACTGTTGCCCGTGTTACAGGCTACCGCAACAGCAGCACATCCGAGGGTGTCCCAGTTTTCAGTTTCGACTTTTAGCACATCATCGATTCGATAACAAGCATGTCGTTGGGCGATTTCGGGTTAATTTTTGAACCGATCGGTCTAATCACTTTTCATGAAGTGACCAACAATTTATTGGCTAGCTTCCCCCCGGAGCACGGGAAAATGCCAATTATTTGCTGCTAGGAGTGATTTTCTCAAGCAATCTGTTGACGCAGCAGTCAGTTGACAGTTGGCGACAGTCTTTTGGTTGGCTGGTTGAGTTGTTCAGTCACATGTTTTGCCACGGAAAGTTAAACATTCTTTGACAAAGGATAGGTAGTGGTGGATTGTTTCAATGTTGCATAAATTCATCAACTGATGAGGGGCAATCTATAACACAGGGACATTGTTCAACCGAAAACACCTTTCAAAAGAGTGCAAGAAGAGTGATATTTTTAGCTCACTGATGGACTGATGAAAATATCTTCAGCGCGTTGTCTGCAAAACATCCCAAAGTCATAACAAGTTTGCTCGCTTCTGTATATTTTATGGTAAACGCTTCTCCTACAATCTCATTCACCTGATTGATTTAAACTTTGAGTGCAAAGATTTTTCTTTTTTAAATTACATTTCTTATCAAACCCTTTCATTTCAGGGGTCTCATTTCCTGCTTACAATTTATCAGTAAGCAGTTCAGATTTATGTCACGCCATTCCATTGCTTGCGTACCGATCCATCGTAACGACTTCATTTGAATCGTTCGCTTGAAAAACGCCATTACCCACAGAGAGGTCCACGATCAGCAACATCATCATCATCATCATGGTCGTTGTTCCCATGGAGATTCACACCCCGGCTGATTGCAAGCCAACCAACCGAGCCTGCGTTCGTTTTTTCTTGTGCAACAAAGCGTTCAAAACCATCCCCCGTCTAGCACCCCAAAAGGCCCCCAAAAGGCGAAGGGTACCAATTTAGTCGTGCACAGCCTTCCCGCAATAAACCTTCATCGCCGGGAAACGCGGCACTTTCTACGACGAATCAGTAACTTGCCTTCCATTATACCCAAACCCTTGGAGGCTCCCAATTCTGCGCTACATATACATATACAGAAAAAAAGAGTCCCCCACCAGAAAGAAAGAGCAACATCCCCCGAAATAAAGGGCAAAAAAGAGAACCAAAAAAGCTACAACGAAACCCCCAATACGTTCTTCAAATGTCTCCAAAATGAAGCCCGGAAAATTGCCACCCCTCACACCGGGGCAGTATAAGGCAGTGACACTCATAACACCCGCAACACAACCCAACTCACACAAATGTCCCTTGTTGTCGTACCGAACCAAATTGGAAACTTTATGTAACTCTTATCTTATAACATCCACCACACACGTCATCCGCTCCCCTCATCGTATCGTTATCGCTCCTAGAAATGGAACGAATTTTCCCTTGGACAAAGCATGATCAAAGCCCAGGCCAGCGTTTGCTAACGGACAAGAAACACCCGGCCAAAAAAAAAAAAGAAACGAGCGATGGGAAAAAGAGGCAACTGGCGGTTGCCGTCGGGGCAGGGAAATTTGACTTCTCCAATGAACCTTCCGCAGTTTCACGGTACGGACCTCCGGTCCAAAAGGTCCATCGTTCGCGCGAGGTGTATCTCGTCGAGTAGAGTGTTTCCCGTCCGGTGGCAGTATTCGTAAAGTGTTTTCTCCCCCTCCCTCCTTTCTACCACCATCTCTTCCATCGATGTGCTTTTCCGGCCCCTCTGCGCTAGGGAAAACACAGCTAGAATAGAAAATAATTCACATACCAAACCAAACGGTTCGGTGCGCCGACCGGAGTTTGTCAGTATGTACTACCACCATGTTCCACCCGGTTGGTGGAGTTCCACCCACACCACCACCATAACCGAAAGCGGGGGGGAAAGCGAAAGAAAAACGCAACGGTAACCGTGACCGTGCGCCTTGCGCTATGTACCATATAGCGGAGTAGATAGCGGGAAGCAAATTTGGAACCTACCCCCAAAAACTGAGTGAGTACACTATATTGGACGTCCTGGGGAAAACTGGAAAAGCTTACAGCAAGCGCTACAGGAACAACAGCAGCTGGAAAACAAATGGCAGCCCGTGTACATGGTGCGGAAGGTGAGGCTTTTTTTACGTTTCGATCGAACTTGAACGTCAGTTCATATTTAGTAGTGAGTTTTCTTTTTTAAATACATAACATCCTGACAGTGAATTACCGGAAAAGAGTGTGTATTTCTAACGTTTGTTTTTTTTGTAATGGAGTTCGAAAGTACAGTGCGTTGATACTAATTTTGAATAATTTTTTTAAGTAGATTAAAGTAATTTTAGAAAAGTTGCACAATTTTATAAAATAATATATAAAAAGATTTCTAAGCAAAAAATATTAAAAAAGCTCGTTCAACTACCAGGTGAAAGATGGAAATGGAGTGAACTTAAACTAAAATCCTCTGACCACGCCTACTTCGTACGAGTGCGCGGAACAAAAGCTTTGCGCAACACTCCGGGGTTTTGCTGTGTTCTGTTAGCACTGGAATATAAACTGTAAAAGAGAGATTCAAATTAGTTCTGTATTTACCGAGGATGGGAAACAATATGAAAAAGAGCTTTCTATAGTGCTAGGAATATTAACTACACCACTGTAACCTTACATTCTTGCTTTGTTCTCTTAGTATGTTCTTTGTTGGATTTTAAAATGTGTAGTATTTTAAAATAAAATAATCATTTCAGTTGTATTCCCTAGTCTTGGAGCTTTCATGAAAAAATAAATAAATTTAAAAACACAATTTTTCTAACAGTAAGATGATTATCTTCTTTAAACACGCTTACACATTCGTCTTATCTTGTATTGAATCATGTGTTTATTCTCTTCCTTCACAATAAAGATGTCCACAAAACGTTGCCCAATGTTTTGATTAGCAGCATGTAAATGTTCGATATCTTCATCGTACTCCCGTGCCGACCGTACACCGTGCGCTAGACAGAGACGTTCGTGGCGTTTGCTCCGTTCGTCCAATCGCAACGCCCCGTTGCGTGCCGCATGCGCTACGAAAAAATGGTTCCAACCCAACGTGTCCAGCCAATGCGCACCCAGTCTCCCAAAGCGGCACCGCAGCATCTGCGTCGACAAGGCGCAGCTTCAGTTCACTGCAAGTATCTGCCGCGACAGGACGTGGCCGAATCGTTGCGCTCTCGTCCGTGCGTGTGTGTCGTTCGTATGTCGTGAGTGTCGTGTGATTCCGCGAGTGATTTTGTCCCGTTGGCATTAGTTCACAGTGCCACTCCGTGTGGTGTGTATCCCGTTGAAGGAAAATACGTGTAAATCTAAGGTGGTGAAGTGTTTTAGTGAGGAAAACAGAACGTCCAGTCCGGGGTCAAAACAAACAGTGAAGTTAAGTTATTTGCAGGTAAAACTAGTTTCAAAGCTCCGAAAAAAGTTTGCACAAAAAAGTGTCACCAGAACGGTTCGGTGTCATCTGTTTCCTCGTGACGTATCAACTGCACGTGATAAACATCCGAAATTCAAAAGTGTCGTGTTCGAGTGGTTGGTGAGCAAATCATCACACAAACCGTGTCTTCTAACCAATGATTAAAATTGTGTGTGTGTGAACGTGTATCGTAAACATTACAGTACTTCAGTGTAATAAATGTCTCGTGATAATTGCGCCCCTTTACCGAAGCGCACCGAAACCGTATGATGGATAATCCGAGCTATGGATCCGCTCACATGTCCTCGCCAGCGCTGGTAGTTTTCTCGCAAGCAACGAATGGATTAAGTGACGCCCTGCGCATACAACGACCCTTTCACTCTCAAGTATGTTCTTGGGTGCTGTTGGTACCCCAATTGTCCTTTTATGTGGTCTATTTATGTGAAAATGTTACTTAAAATACGCAAATAGTTTCATTTATACATTGTCACGAAAGCGTGCACCACACTCATAAGGACAATTAACAAATTCGACAAGGCGACAAGCAATGTTTTAAATATTAAAATGGAGTTTTTACTCATGTCTTTTCTTTGTTTTCGGAAAACCCAAAATTTCGCAATATTACCCCAGAAACTTACCCAAATTACCCAAAGCTTACCCAAAACCAATGAACGATTTGTAATGTGGCAATAATAATTAGTATTGGATATACTAATCATGATATTTTATTGGAGTGTTGAGGTTCTAACACAAATTAAAATTGAAAATCAGCATTACATTATTCAAATAAGCTTAAAATTAGATTTTTTGTTTCATTTACGTCTCGTAAACTGCCTAAAATAAGCAGTTATCATGTAAATAAAACCAGTCAAAAACGTTTAGACAAACGCAAGAAGGTCACGTTTAAAATTAAATCAACAAGCTTATAGAAGACATTTAAAAGCTCCAACAATTAGATGAAACAAACAAACAACTTTTCTTAATACAGTTAAAATAGTACAAATCTTTTATCTTAGATTTATGTTGTTTTTTTTCATTTATCAATGTCATGTTTCCGTCTGTTTTGGTGTATTCATCCTTCATTTTTTTATTTTTTGGTTAGGTCGATAAATTAACCTAAATATTGAGTCATTTAAACTGTTTATGGAAAATGTATAGTTTTCGTTACTTAAGTCCTGAATTAATATTACAATATTATTAGAATTGAAATTGAATTTAAATTTTCTACGCGACCTTTTCTCCGGTAATCTCACACAAACCACCATGACAAAACTTAAAAATTATTAAGAAATACATGTAAACAGTATAATTACCCAAACTACAATAACAGTAGAGCAAAAACACTGTATGAAAACAATAGCTATTGCAAAGATTATTTGCACATTTTATGTACATTCAAAGCTCGAATGTCATGAGTAACGTGCTGACATATTTAATAAATTCTAAACCCTTTTTCCAAAACATCCCTTCTACTAACATCACTATGATATTTTATTCTTATTCCATAATATCCGTGATGTATTTATGAAACCATCCGGGCTATAAACAATCCTCTCCACTTCTAACCCGTATTTGTTCGTTTTTTCCCCCGATTCTTGCCCCCGAATCAACGCAGCTGCCCGACGCCAAGGACCTGCACCATCTTTCACTGATGAGCGGCTACGGGGCGCACCTTCTGCACGGCTTCCAGCCCCACTTTCTGCACCCGCTCAATCCGGCCGTCTCGACCGCGAGCGGCACCAGCCCGTTCAGCGGTGGCGGTGCGTTCGTGAAACCGTTCCCGTCCAACCTGCCCCTCCCGTCGGCGTTTGCGCCCCCGAAATGTCTGGGGTTCGGCATTGATCAAGTAAGTGTCCGTAGTGCCGCAGCAATGCCGTCGGTGTCGCCGGGCGCGGGAACTCGCGCCCGATCCGGCCACACAGACCCGCCACTAAATGATCATAGAACATTTTCTCCAAGGGTTTACTGTTCGGTTCGTCCGGCTCGGGTTCCGAATCCTTCCGGACGGACTCGTCCAGCCCGGCCTGTACGTCACTGTCGCCGCCCGCCAAGGATGAATCGCTAGAGGGCCAAACCAGCGAGGACGGCGACCGCGAGCGGGACCGCATCTGCACCCCGGAACGGAGCCCGGAAACGCCCGGATTTCGACGTAAGTATTCCACTCCCTCCGTTCTTTGGCCATTCCATCTCCGGGACGTGTCTCACACGAATCGGAACCAGTCAGGGCAGGATCAAAGCCCCTCTGAGGTGAAAATTAGTTTTTATTATCATCACCGAAGCGTGCCGACATTCAACCGGACTCGGTTAGCACATTTCCTACTGCTCCAGACGCTTCGAAGCGTACGCTTCGCCGTACCACACGCACACAAACATGTCGGAAGTGTAACACGATCGGTTTTACTGCGTCCTCCCTTTTTACCCGTGCGTCCTAAATTTTGACCGCCAAAGGAGCGGGAGCGGGGCTGGTGTAAAGACATTTTTCAAACTCAAATTACAAGCCGCACTTAACAGCGCTTTTAAAACTGTTTTTGGGATTGTTTATGGGATGAGGCGTTGCGTTCAGGAAGGAACAGGCTTTAACACTTTCTTTGTAACCATTAAGCACAGCTCAACACTTTCTGTGGTGATGATGGAAATTGTTGCGGCTGAATCAATTTCTAATGTTCAACATTCATTATTGTAACAATTTGCATAGTTAGTTAAACATAATTCAAAGATACATGTTCTTTTCAACCCCGAAACCAACCCGAAGACAACATTCTGTTCTCAGTTTTACACCTTTTCCTCCCAACCACCGATTAGCGGAACATGTCAACGCTATCGTTGTCCTAATACGCACTAATTGGCCATGATTTGTTACCCAACCCGACGACCCTTCGGTGACCCTTGTGCTGTCCTCGACCCGAGCCACTTAACTTCGACATCGTGCCGTGTTTGTTTTGGATACTTTGCCATGGAAAACAATACCTCATAATAACCTTTTCATCGTTACACCCGGCGCAATCCGATACGCAGACTAACACCCACCCCGGCGTTGGCGTGAAGGCGAGCTATGAGAGCGGAAATTTTCCAAGGAATTTTCACTTCCCACCCTACGCATCCTCTGCCCTGCCCTGCATAATCTGGAATTGTTTAACGTGATCTTTCCATCTTCTCCTTCACTTGCGTGTACATAATTAAGCCGAGCGTAGCCGTAAACGACACACCCGACACAGATCGGCTGGCTGTGTCCCGTGCGATCGGCTGTGATGAGCCAGCTATTTTTGGCCCAGCTCGGAGCAGAAAGCTGGTTATGGTAATCAAAACACACAACACGAGTGGACCGTCGTGCACTTGAAGGTTGGCACAACTTCATCGTGTAAACAAGGCTCCCAAAAACCAAGGAGCTCCTTGGTACGAAGAAAGCAAAACCATCAAGCAAAGGGGAAAATGCCGTCCGCTCGCGTGCTTCGCATTTCCAAACCTTTCCGGGGGCACAATATGGTACCATTTGTCTTTAAAAACACGCGTAACAATTAAATAATCGGCGGGTGATCTATTTGTGGGTTGGCGTTTTTATGGCCCTTTTTCCCTGAACCCGCTGGCCTCCAGGGCGTGTGTTTGTGTGTGTACCCTTTGAGCACTAACACGGTCTTGCACTAGCCTAGTTGAGTTATGTGTTACACACCGGGTGTGTTAAGATGGCGATGGTGAAAATTCGTACGAACCACTTGGAACTGTTTAACCACACACTCTGTCTTGCCTTGTGGTTCCCCGAAGATGGACGGGTTGCAGGCTCGGGTCGCCGTCTTCCGGTTCCGCGGGCGGGGAAGGAGTGCGGGCGTTGCGGACACAACTTCTTCACCGCAAACCACAAATCGTCCGGGTGACCATAAATTTTCCAAACAAATTCCGGGATAGTTGAGCGAATGTTTTCTGCTTTCCCCGGTTTTCGGGGCTCCTTCCCCCGTCGAGGGGGTTAAATCTTAAAAATCCATTAGGTGAGTTATGTTAATCCAAACAGCTATTTTTCAGGCCACTTTAAGACACGAGACGCGCGACGAAATTGGGTTCCATTGTGTTGAGCTAAGGGTGTTGGGCAGGATGTTTGTGGCGTATAGTACGATGAGCAGCTTCGTTTTTGATGGACACTGTTGTACAGCTGGGAAAAGACTTAAACTTTTCGAGAACATTAATTACTTAAAGGATTTTTTCCGATTGTTGTCATGGTTTACAAGAATTTGATTTAAAAATGATAACTGTTAGTTGATTTTTATTAAACTCTCATTTTTTACATATTCCTGGAATCTTTTTATCCAGATTCAAGATATTTGCGTAACCTTTTGAACAACATTATGGATACTATATACATTAATTGTGCTTCACAAAGTTGATAATGCATTAATAAATCTATTTTATTAGACTTGTAATTGCTTCATGTTGGAGTGCACAGTTGACGTATTTAAATAACGCGCCGGCTCTTACAAGGCTTATCGGGATGGATTCTCATCCGTCCCGACATCTTGTAGCAAATAATTGGTTAACAAACAGAAGTCTAATCTTAACACTTAATGCAAGAGTTTTTAATGAATTTTGCATTCAATCAATCACATCGACTGAACGAACGACTGACTATATTTCACTCAACATCACAATCACTGCACGCAACTTCACTCATAGTGTTTGTGATTTTGAGAGAATCACTTGAGAATAATGATAGTAGGTTTGATTTAATAGCCGTGTATAATAATCATGTTAACGCTCTAATAATTTGTATCGTTATTTTTTTATCAAGAACGAGTTGTCTTCCTGTGATAAAGACATTCATAAGTCAGTGTTCGATTTTGGGTGTAGACAGTTAATATTTCGAATATGAATTCAAATAAGAAAACACATATGAATTAGAAGGAACTAAACCATAAGATATAGACAAAACTACTTGACTAATTTGGGCTGCATAAAGTGAACTGCTTGAACTACACGAATGAACTTTGCAATGAATTTGGTAATGAACTATGGGACAAACGAATACATAGTTGCAAACAGCCCGGCGATTAAAGTGCACTCTTCTTATCAAATTTATACTAAGCTAATATCACAATTCAGCACTTTAGTGAATATATTTCACATTCAGAAACCCTGTGCCAAACAACGGACTATATGGTTCTTTTTATTGCTCTTTTGATTGGTTGCAAAAAAATGTATGATTACTGATCAAGACTGACTGCGTAGCATTTTACTTTGACTAAAATTAAACCAAATCACCAGTTTATGCTTCACCCGTTACATGTAGCAAACCGATAAATTCCTACATATTACGACGAAATGCCAATAAATTGGTTTTTGGCTTTGTGCACTCAATCCAAATACTCTCCCCCAACCAAAGCCAACTTTTTGTAAAGGCAGACAATTTGCTAACACTGCTTCACCGTAACCGCCTCATCGGCTACCAAATTATCCACAACACTCTTCCCAAACCGAACCGACCGAGCTTCAGAATTCAATCGTCACCTCTCTAGTCACTGTCTAACCCCCGTCCACTGCGACAATAAAATGCTAACTTCAACAAACAGCACTGCCACTTCAGTACGAGTGCCACCCTCGCTCTCGTACACCCCTGGAAAATAAACACCACCCAAGGGAGAGTTCCACTTTCTGCCCGCAACCACATCCGACGGGATCGCAAATATCAATCGAATTTACGCTTCACTCACTCACCGTTCGCCTTCGAACCTCCGGCAACTTACCACCGCGTGCAAGGAATTTTGGCAAATTGGTGTGAAAATCAGTGTCCCATCCGTTCGCATCTCTACTACTCCCATGGAATTGTATCTCAGTGTGTGTGTGTGTGTGTGTGTGTGTGAGAGGAAATTTGACAAAATTACAAATTCATCCCACTCCCAACAGTCAACGTGCCCAGGCAAAGTGGTTGCTTACACCCTTGCCCTTGCCAGGGAACTTCCCGTAACGAGATTACATTGCCTCGTTTGCCGAAACCACCTGCGCCTCCCCGCACGGGAGTCCGCAAACCCGGCTCGAAATTAGATCGCAGAAGTGCAGAACTGTGCGCGCTACGGAGAGTACATTTCCTCCAGCGCAACCGCGCGCTCGCTCGCGCTCGATTTCCTGCAATCAAACACATTTTGCGCGTCCACGTCACGTCGCGCGATGGAACCTATGTGGACCGGCTGATGGAGCGAAAGAACGCCTCGGTAACAGACAACCGGTTCCGGACGGCAACTGGCAGTTGTACGAGGCAGGCTCGGTTAGAGCGTTTTGCGAGCTTCTCCCGCAGTGAAGCGATTCGATCACACTTACGCCACGCCGTTATCTCTACGGGTGATTATGATACGATTATGATAGCAATAAATCGGACTCCCGGTACCCATCAAAACTGCGAGGTACGCCGAGTTGAGACATATTATCGTGCACCGGTAATTTGCCTAAGGGAAGCCACGATGCGAAAAACAGTTGACGTGGCACAGAATCTTGCTGCAGTGGTGTCGCCATGGGAATGGTCAGTCCCCCGAGTGAGTGGTTCAGGCTGCTGCACCCAGCTCTCGGTACCAGCTGTAATTGGTACTTGTTTTAATGGTAACAAATTAATTGCTGATTAAATTAGAAATTATTTCCCAACCTTTTCCCCGCCGGGTTGGCCTTGCAAGGAAGGACAGATTGATGCACGCATCGGAATGGATTGTCCCATTTAGGGCCTTTCGGCATCGTTAGTTCTGGTATGCTGGCTTCTAAATACGTGCGTTATGATGCGCACGCTGTAATGAGACGTGAAATCGTATGACCATACTGCATGAGCTGGTGCGCATTATTTTTCTAATTTAATTTATCCCAACGCAACCGTTTGTTCTGACGTTTGGTATTGTTTGGTATGCATGAAAACATTGATGAGATACGTCAACCCGCCAGCCAAGCTTATTAAAATAAGCAATCAGTTTTCTTTTACAAACAATCGTGTGTTTCTCAGAGCCCAAACACACAAAAACATTGCGGCACGGGTTTTGTTCCCAAAAGCAGCCGTTTGGAAAACAAAAGATCACAGAAGAAAATGAGACAAACCCCAGCCGGAATAAACACTTACCGGTCGCTGGAAAACAAAGTGCATTTTCCTTTGTGTAACCTAAACACGATCACTTACCCGCTGGACGCAAAGATGCTCGGGCATGTAAACATGTAAACACGTTTAGCTACCGGGGCCAAAGAGCTCGGTAGCGCCATATGGTTGCAGCTGGAAAACTCTTCCCCGGAACGATACACGACAGTAAACGGTGTAAACACTTTTTCGAATCCGCACATCGGACGGAGATTGTATGTGATGCTACGGCGCGCGTTAGTCTATGAAACGGTGTACTATGATAAACTTACTTGCAGCACTGTACGCAATTGGTCTTTGTGAGAGTGCTTATTACACTTAAAATAGAAATGGGAAGTACGGAGCGCTGATCTGGCGCGTCTTACCAAATGGATTGTGTTTCGGCAGGTTCATAAACCTTGCCGTTCTTTCGCTAAAGAAGTTCATTTTCGGTGCAGCAACGGCTTGATCGCGACGTCTGACAGCGATAAAACCCTCCATGTGGAGTTGGCAAACTTTTATTAGATGTTGAGAGAAGAGCTAATTGAAAAGATGAATTACAATTATTACCCACTTTCACATGGCAGAAAACTCGGCAGTAGAATATATTTGCTTTTTCTTTTCGTCTTAAGGACTTATTCATGCAGTACTAATGGAATGAGTACATTTCATCTTGTTAATTTTGAACAATTTGAGAGCATGGGAAAGTTTGTCCAGTTGACTGCAAATTGTTTAGTTGAGTGCAGAACTTCCAAATTTGAGCATCTTCCTCTCAAACGCGGCTAAGAGGGTTTCGTCAGATTTTGACCGTGTCCATGTCTCAATATATGAGTACCGGTACTATATAGGTACTATGTAGTCCCAGCTTCGTCCGTCGCGACAAGTTCTTAGAGGTGAACTGATTTTTCAGGCTGTAGAATGACCGATTGGCAGCCAGCATTCTTGAGCGCAACTCAGCTTCCATGCTATTGTCGTTGCTGACCTTTGACCCAAGATAGGTGAATTCTGGGACGACTTCAAAAGTGCGTTCACCTATCTGTACATCACGCCTACGTAAATTCTGATTATTTATTGGTAGGCCCGCTGATGTTGCCACCATCAGTTTGGTCTTTGCCTCGTTTATCTGCAATCCGAGTTTATCTGCTACATAGGAGAACCGCAGACCAATGATGTCTATATCATCAGCGTATGCCAGGATCTGGGTTGACTTATAGAAGATGGTTCCCGTAGTCTCCACCCTCGAGTCGCGGATGGCCCTCTCTAGCGCCAAGTTAAATAGAAGATAGGCAAGCCCATCCCCCTGGCGCAGACCCTTGGTGGTAGCAAAAGGTCCTGCGAGTTTTCCATCCACCCTCACCTGGCAAGTGACGTTGATCATAGTAATTCTAACTAACCTTATCAGTTTGGCCGGGACATCTGCGGATGTTACAGACAAAAAATGTGTATTACATGCCAAAGTAAAGTGTATTGCTATTTAATCAACAATAACCAGAAAGCCAGTTCCTACTACAAACCAACGAAGAGATTTGAACTCATGGAAAGTAGAATTCTGAACTAAGAACTTGACACCGCGTCAAGAGGAGAGTTTTTAATTCATAAGAATTGAATTTGAACTAATTCAATAATTCAATAATTCAGACTAATGACCATCTTGTTTAATGCTCATTACCAGTATATTCCAGCTTTAAAACAGTCATTTTACCATTAAGATGGAATTACTCTAACATTAAGTGAAAATTTTCGCTTTATTTGCCTCTAGGCAACAATTTTCATACCGCAGACACCTACCTTTGAAACGATTGTAGCATTATAAATCGGTTAAGCTTGTAAGTTCTTGTGTAGCTCTTTGTTTCGTGCACTATCATGTATAGACTCAAGATAACACAAAGCGCATTGTGAACGACAAACCATTCCAAGAGCTCTCACTGTCAGTCCACATCTTACAGTACGCTACCTACAATGCAACCATCCACCGAGTGCGATAGCAAATAGAGCATCCTTTTCAACACTTCCATCCACTATTGCGAATGCCCTTCACCGTCTAATGTGCTGTTTGAATTGCTCTTGCTTTATATGTTTTTATCTAGCACCTTTAAACATCTGTGCCTTCCGCTCGTCATCCTGTGCCTTTGCGAAACGCATCAAACCAACCTATCATCATTATGCTGCTAAATTTCCTTTCCACCTCGCTGCCTGCGCAGCATTGCCCTCCGACTAAGCAAAGACTCTCGTGTGCCATACCGAAACCATCCAACTTTCAAGAGCCCTTGAATCATAATTCACTTCAACAAGAGCCTGCCGCAATGACTTTGGGAAGAGATGCACACACACACACACAAGCTGGCCCCGAAAGTGGCCTCGTAAAATCAAAGTCAATTTCCAACTAGCCTTAACCGCTCCTCGGCAAACCGACACGGGGCGGTCCTCGTGCACCGCTTGGAACCGGGGCAACCGAATGGCGTTACTGCTGCAGCGAACGCTGCCAACTCTTGAAAGTCATCGTTATTTATTGAAAGCTGTAACCTCAAACGGAATCGGGCATGCCGTGCCACGGGGGATAATGAGTGTCGGCACGGCCTCATCCTGTGCCGTAGCGAATCCAGTGCACATACACAGAGAGCAAACAGCAACAAAAACATCGGCAACAACAGCAAAGAAAGAAAAAAAACCCCATTCCAACCCAAAAGGACGAAACAATTCAAAGTGACATGATGCTCAATTCATTTGTTTGATCCTGCTACCGTTCGGGGTACCGTGGTTGGTTGGTTTGCCTGGGCCCGTGTCGTGTGCTCCCTCTTCATAAGAATGGATGAAACGAAACTGTGCCTCGGCCGTGCCGCTCTCGTCCCCTGCCCAGCCTCGATTGCTCTTTTCGCTCGCTTTCGGGAAGGTGGGAACCGTTTGGCCGGCTTGTGGGACCCGGCCCCGGTCCGATTCAAATGTATCGAGTGAGTTTTAACAATGTCCTAATTGACAAATTACAAGGGGTTGACACCGTTTGTTCGAATCGCAGCAAACGGCACGGTCCGGGGGTTTCCCCGCTTTCTCCTTGTCTTTCCCCTTGCCACACAAACAGCCACCACACACAATGAAGCGAATGCGCGCGTTTCACCCCGGCTACCAACGCGGGCCAGTCAGTACTTCACTTTTATGCGGTTTTCCAATTTCAATTAGCACATAACGTCGCATCATAAATAATAAAAATGCGCTCTTTTTGATGCTGCAAGCGGCGGCGCATCGTCGGGCGGCCTTTGTTGCTTGTTTTTGGAGTGTTTCGTTGCGTAAGGCGGGGAATAAATTGTTACTCTTCGCACGCGTGATTGTGTGTGTGCGCGTTGCATCCCAAAACGGTGAAGCGTAACGGGGTTGAATTTTATTTACCGTTACCGTGGCAGTGAGATGGTAATATTCATTTACAGGGGATTGTAATATTTCGTTTAAAGATCATCCATTCCATGGATTTGATTAATGCATTCTCGCTCGCGTAGTGTTTTCGCTGCAGTTACCGACACGCCGTCGGTCCGGGTTCGAACGCTGACTCTAAAATCACTATCCAATACACACACACTCACACCAACTGATCAAAGCACCCGAAAGCGCCCAGCCAGGAAGTGCGGTACAGGTCCGAACCACGGCCTAATGGAAAGCCACACTGGATACTTTTTAATATTTTTATTTACTTTTACGATACCGGAATATGGTTTCCTTTTACAGACCCTTTTACCGGCTTGCCGCGTCCATCCAGCTGGCCGGCGGCAGATCTTCTGACCGGCAGCGACGTTTTATGATAAGCCTTGATGATGCGCGCGATGATGCACCGGCACCCGGTTTCTATTGCCCGACCGTTCACTTGGCACACAAAGGCTCATACAATGTTGCCGGCCCGGCCTGCCGTTATTATGATCGAAGGTTAAGCTTTTTCTTGGGGCTTTAACAACAAATACACACACACGCCCTGAGCAGTAAAAAGCACAAAATGAACTTTTATTCCCATGTCCCATGACAGTGGGGCAGCATTCTGCGCGTGGGTGAAAGTCGAAAGGGTGGTTTATTATCTTATCCAGCACAATGTATGCACTTCATTACGCCGTGCCGATCGGGACTTTCTTTGCGGCTTTTGAAGCGAAATTACATTCATTTAGCCCATTAACGACACGCCAACAGTCCATTGGTGGGAATTAGCGGCAGAATTTGCGCACGTACGAAGAAGGTTAGATTTATGGACTGGAATATAAATATATGATTTATCGCTGTTTGATATTCTGGCCGAGCAGCAGTGTTCAAGAATGTATGGTTAATAATATGCTACGAGTGATGCCATGTTTATGTTGCTTAATCGGATTATTTTTAACTTTAGAAGACAACAATTTAAGGAGAGGCGAAGAAACATGAGCTCATCATAGGATGTAATGTAAATGCTTTAAACAACTAAAGCAAAGAGACAAATGAAAATGAACATTTTTTTTCATTTCGAGCATGTATCATGCGCAACAACTGTCATGTCATGGCCGACCAATAATCGGCTCCAATATACATCAGAAATTTTCAATACAGCTTAGAACAATGCCTTAAAAAAGATAAAATGAACGAAATTGCTTAAAAATATTGTTGATATTTATAAATCCTTTGGTACTAATAGGCATATTGGCAAGGTTTTTGGTGCTTGAACTTTTTGATGCAGCTTTAAATATACTTGGACCTTACGTTTTTATCTATTGTTGAGAATTGGGTAAGAGATATTACTGAAAGATAGTAAACAAAACCAATTTATGATTTTGTGCCTCAATCTGTATGTTGACAGCTTGGATGCTCCAATATTAAGATCACATTGATACTCGTAATTCTAATTGCGTTTTGTGTCACAAATCCTACCAAGTTTGCTTAACCAAGTACCAAGTACTATAAGTACCACTTCTTCAGCTTAAAATACGATTAATTTATTCAATAATTGAAGATCTTCTCCCATTCCGGGAGGCTTCATAAGCCTCCAAATACAAAACTGATCGCAACTGATTCGGTGCTACTATGCGCCAAGCGGCTCCGCCACCAGCATCCGATTATGATGTCTCTTGCAAGAAGGCCTCGAGAAATTAATCCTTCGATGCCGAAAAACCGTTCAAAAGATGAAAGCGACAAGACCCAATCAAGGCCCCCTCGAATAAAAAAAGCCCTCATCCCACGGGGTGAGAGATCTTCCCACCCGGGTGATTAAACGTTCCGGGGCGATGATGGGGAGCTTTGTGCAAAGAAGAAAAAAAAAAGAGACGAGAGGCTGCAAAATCCTTCAGTAGTTAATCTCCGAATGACAGCCAGCGGACAGCCACAGTGTGTAATCGGTGTGTATCGGTGTGTTTTCGGCGTATGACGCAGAGAAACCTAACCGACTCCCTCCTACCCCGGGACCAAACCAGCTAGATTGTGAACGTTTCGCTCGCTGGTTTCTTCTTTTTATTTTGCGCAAAAACCCAACAGCAAGAGCGTTCTCGGGCCGCCGCTGATTAAAATCTTCAAATTTAATCAACTTCAACCGTCTATCCGTCCGGCCCGGCGGCTTTTCAGCCAAGTGTGAAGTGCGGTTTCCCAGTCAATCCGATCTGCCAGCCCGCCATAAATGGGGTGTATATGCATCCGTGCGTGTGTGTCTCTCTCTGGATACTTCACACTTTGCCACATTTTTTAAAACGCATCGAAAACAGCAAAGGCAAAACAATTTTCGATGCCTTGCATCAACCGCCAATTATACAGTGTTGACTTTCAATGTTGACCCATGCAAAGATGGGTGTTTCTTTTTTGTTTTGGTTTTAATCTTTTTAGCAACTGCAGCAACAACCCCTCGTTTGGAGCAAATCGGGACATCACGTCACTAACTAAATTATGCGCTCCAGTTGCGCCAGTTTTGGTATTTAACGGTGGATGACTGTGAACAATCTAGCCCTATATATCCCTAGGTACCCCGACATCTGCCCCGAATAATTAGGACGACACTTTCGGGACACTCGGCCTACCCATCCCGAGTCACCCTATTTGTCGCCCGTGTCACCCCTCGCCCCTCGGTGAGAAGCTTCCTTCTCTTGCCCCACGCACAACTGCAATGGTGCGCAATGGGTACCATTTGTGGCCATTTTTATAATCTTTTACAAAACCTTCAAAATTATTTTAATTTATCGAATCCATCAACCAGAACCACGCGTAAGCCCTAGCGAACCACGGCGATAAGCAGCCCCAGGGGTGAGAAGGTGTGAACGCGATCCCGAAGCAGGGAATGTGAAATCAGATCGCTTCCTTCTTTTTCGCTTCCCTTTGTAATGCTGCCAACACCCAACCCATACCGCCGGCGCCCGTTGACAGCTTCGCCCCACCGACACGTTAGCTTGGGCGATTTATTTGTCGGTAATCCTTAAAACCAACAAAACGGCTGCGGGAAAAGCGGGGAACGGACGAAGACAAGATAGCAATAAAAAAGTCAACAACGAGGACGCCTGTTTTTCCCCCTCCGATGGAAGCTGTTTCCTCTCTAACTCGACGTGCTTTGTGCAAAAAAAAAACAACGTTCCGCAAATAAAAGGACTTTCAGGGACGAGCGCGCGCGCGAGAGCGGCTGAAAGGAAGGACGAGACTTCTCAACTTTTCAATAGCCGAGGAGCTCATACAAAGAGCGACCGGATAAAGGAAGGCAGTCCCGGCAAAGTGGCAAATCTGGAGGACTGTCATGATTGTGTGTTCGCTGTCTTTTTTTTTTTTTTTGGTCTTCCTTCTTTGCCTTCCTTTGCTACCTTTTCTGTGCGTATTTATTCTTGCGAGGAAGTTCCACTTTGCTCCTGTCGGCACAAGCGCTCTCTGACAGGACAAGGAGAACAAAATAGAACATACCGACCAAACCAAAGGCATAACATAAAAGCGAAACCAGAGGTGCCCATCATTTGTCGTGCGTAAGCAGCGGGTCGCTACTGAAAGAGGGCGAAACACACACACAGCCGTAATGGGATAAGCAGGGCCAGTATCGTTTTTGGACAGTGAACACTTTCCGCCCGTTTGTCCTCCGCCCTCTACGCCCCGAGAAACCGATCCGACACATCTGGGCCGCAACAAAACAATTTGTAATATTTTAGAAAAATAATATAATCTGGTATTTATCATTGACTACGACGGCGAAGATCCGAAGGGTGGTGCAGTACCGCTGCAGCCATAGTTCCGGGGACGGTGTTGGCTTTTCATCACCCCTGCAGCAGGGGTAATTTCCCCATCCACCAACCGAACAGTTCGTTTGGACGGGGGTTTTGCGGGATAAGCAGTTGTTAAGCCGGTAGGTGTGGCGCCTTTACCACACACTTATTGATGGCGAAGGGACCCAGTACTGCACGCCGCCTAGTGCTAGCACTTGCGTAAAGCATTTCCAGGCTGGGTTTGGGTGGGTCGAGCATGGGATGATTAAAACAGTATCAATCGGCATGTTAAACGGGTAGTTAAAGTAAATGGTTTCAGTGTAATCCGTCCGTACCGAATAACACATGCTAGCGCGGGTACATGCATCATGAAGGCCGGAAATCATTAGGGAGTGATTGGTAGATCGATATCGAATATGATTCCAATTTTTTGTAAATTGTTTCTAATTGTAAGAAGTTTCCCTACTGTATTAAGGTAACAACATTTATTTGTTTTGTAGCTTTAATTGACTAACTATTTTATTCAATGGAAGATTATGCCTTAAACAATTTTAACTCAATTTAACTCAAAGAATGATCTTAGAACTTTATTTTGATATTGAAACAACGAAACCTAGTTTACAGATAAGGCTTCTCGAAAACAATCTCATCAATTTTTGAAGCATTTTATTTCAACTTAATCCTTTTCAAATCCTCCGTATCAAAACCGCCTCTTACATCGAATATGAATTTGTACACTAATTGCCACCGATTCCGGGTCGATTTCAGTGCAGGCTCAAGCTGTACAGCCAAGTGTAGCGCAAAAAGCTACTACGGCCTCTCGACCCCAAAACATTTTAGTGCGCTGGCATTGAAAAACTGCACCTGCCCCCCATGCACCGGAAAAATGATCGATTATGTCTGCGAAATCGGCCCCACGCCCGTCCCCCAACGTCAAAGGCGCGCGCGCGCGATTAGCGCCCGTCAATGGATAATTTAGCAAACGCATAAAGGTCGGTGATTGCGGCCAGACACAGCCTGTTCTAGTGTCGAGTTGCAGTTGCACCTACACCATATGCACCGACAGCTCGCTAATCGGATGCTGCCTTCTGCTACTGATCCACTGGCACCTTCCTCCAGCACCGAGGCTTGTTGATGCTGATGATAATGATGACGATGATGACGTAGACGACGACAGCGTTGGCAGCAAACCGTGCACCGTCGCTCGCCGTACGTACAGCACAACGTCACACGGCACCAAACCGTGAGATGCATTTGAATTGAATGCAATTTTTGTGTCGACTGCATCGTCACGCGTTCTACCGGAAGGGAAGAGGAGGGGGGAACACTGCTGAAGCGCATCTCCGAATATGGTTAGACAGTGTCATGCAGCGGACATTTGCAACGGGGGCTGCAGTTGTTTATGAACCAGCGGAACGCGTATAAATGGCTTCTAAATGCTAATCTAACGCTCCCTGTGTTCTACACCCCCGGGAAGGTTGAAGTCGATTGGCGAAAGTCTCCTTTTAAGTGGCTAAGAAGGTTTGTTGCCATCCAGCTAATCAATTGTACAGTTTCTCGGACGTTAAATGTGCATCGTGAAGTATCGCACATGGTCCTCTCACTTTTAATTTCACATCTCAAAAGCCAAACATTTACAATAAATCTCATAAGACACTGTTCTGGTACTGCCATAGGTTCTTCTTGTTAGGACGATTGCAAAACTCATCACCTAACTAATGACACAAAAACGAATCGTTTTGAAATTCTCCATCAGGATGGCAGGAGTACACTGGCAGCAGCAGCAGCAGCAGTCCGCAGTAAAGTTGACAGCTATGATCGATGGCCAGAACCTTTGAATGTCATCATCAGTTGATGCGTTTTGCGAACATCCGCCAACATTTCCCGAACACGGTCATCCAGTTCGCTCATCCTCTCTCTCTCTATCTCTCTCCCTTGGGTCACAACAATGAGTAATTTCCGTCGGGCTTCAGTTTGGCCACAACTGGTGTCACCACCTTCTGGGCATTTTCCCCCTCTCGGAGGCAACACGGGAGCAAACGAGTTAAACCTAACATTGATCTAAACCTCCTTTACTGCCGTCCCATCGTCCGCCGTTGTCCGGAAAAACCGTTCGCTCATAACCCCTCTACCACCACCTCAGGCAGATGGAAATCACGTAGGGAAAAATTTTATAACAATTTAAAATTCGTCCATACGTGAACGAAATATTTTATCATTATTAGCGTTGTCCGTAGCGGTTTGCAATTTTTAGCGTGCGGGACGCGCCGTGTGACATTTCTATTAGCCAATTCGGCGACCAGAGTGTCCGGCGAGAAATGCTGTGATTGTGTTGGTAGGAGCAACCCCCAACAACTTCAACTCTTTTCAAACTGGGCGCTTTTTTTGTTGTTGTGTTGATGCGTTTCTTCTGACTGTTTCCTTTTGCACAATCGTTTGCAATCCGGGCCACACTCTCGGGCGTATGATTCATGCCGACGATGCTTTTTCCTCATATTTGGAGGTGCCTCGTTTCATCGTTATGCGGTTCGGTCAGGATAGCTGTCGACGGCAGTGGTGTTTTTCTTGCCCCATACAGCATGTACATTCGTTGTTGGCTGTGCTATACGAGTGTGTGATGCTGTGCGGTGCTGTGCGGTGTGAACATAACTTCACCCGTCCCGCGGCATCATCATGATGCGGGCGACAAAAACTGCAACAGCAGTTATTGGAGCAGATAACACAGAGAACACGAAAAAAAGGGAAACTCAAACATACACTCACACACACACACACTGCATGCCACATTAGGTCTTTGCAGGGGAGCAGCAAAAGGGCAGAATTATTATTGAACGTGTACCGGGCACCAAAAACGAGCGACAGAGCGCGAAAACAACGCTGGACACAATGTGAAATGAAAATGTCACTACATAAGTGGAAACAAGTGTGGAACCTGATGGTGTCTGCCGGATGGTTGTTTAACGTGACGGGTGCGTACAGAGAAGTGGTGGCATTTTTTTGTGTTGTAGTTCTATCTCTTCGCGCGTCCATGCCGCGGCACCGAATACCACCGCTTGCGTGTCCTCGCGTTGACATTCCGCACGACGCTTGGAAGCAAAACAATCAACGGAATCGGTTCGAAGTCACCTTCACGATCTCACTCACTCGTTCGGTTGGTTGGCACCCCGTTCCGATCCGAGTTGTTGCCTGTAGTGGCCGATTGTGCAACCGTAATTACAACCGTGATCGTGTGCTGCGCATGGTACAAGTTGGAAACGCATTACTGACAGTGCACAGGGCCCGTTTTTGTTTCCAATATGATTCATTGCATTGATGAAGTTGTTAGCGTTCGGTCAGCATTCCACTGTTCACTCGGTGACACACAGGTAAGTGGTAGTAAGACCTCAAGCAAACAGTGTCAGTCAAGCGACCTAACGAAAGGAAACTGTCGAGTGAGTCGAGCTACTTGGAATCTATAGACACACCGATGTGTTTCTTGTTATCTTGCAGATACTGAATTTATTCAGAATCATTTTCATCGAAATTTAGCTAAGTTATTGTAGGTTGCTTGGTCTCAATATAAGCATATATAATCTCTGGAATTCCGTAAATTTGAAGATATCCCATAAGAGTTTAATAATCTTTGTGCGTCAGTTCTGCCCTATCGATTTATGTACCTTACATAGTCTATAATCACTAATTTAAATACATTCATGTAGGATCTTCAAGACCCCGATGGATTAATAAATAAACATATTAGGTCTTATATTTAACAAAACCCTAAAGATCTGATACATAGGATATTAGGTCAGATCTTAAAAAAGGCTCAAATGTTCCTTGAACATCATTGAATATACAACTAAAGTCAAACCAACTGAGCATCCAAAATCATTGTGATACTCTTAAACGGCCTTTAGTTAGAACATGAACTGCTTCGGCCATAGCTGCGAGAACCTTTTACAAACCACTTGATTTTAAACCTTAAACATCTAATTTTGTCGTCTTGGCTTAAGACCGCTTTGTAGGGTACTCCTCGTAGACGCACATCGGAGACTCACATCTTTATTCTTGCGTTGATTCTTGACAAAGCATTATAATAACGATGCTCAAAATAGCTTAGTCGTCTGACCAAAACATCCTTACAAACACTGACTGACTCTTCTGATCAATGAAAAAGGATAGCTGGAGAATATTCGAATTGTTGAAGATTGACTTTCGACATGAAAACTAGTGAAGGATTTTCAGAGGATTATCTTCATAAAAAATCATAAAACCAGGAACAAACAAGTTCTTCACTTACCAAATTCAAATTGTTTCGTACGATTTATGTTTTAGTTCGTACATCCTGACATTAACACATCGAAAATATTAGATCGAGATACAATTTTAGTAACAAAGAAACTTATTACAAAGAATACGCACATCAAGTGCACATGCACAAGAAATTCCCAATTCTTCAGAATTTCCTAACTGTTACTGCAACAATTCAATTTGCTCAGATTCATCATTTCATTAGTTACACATTTCAGCTCATCCAACCATTCTAATATAAATAAAACCATCAAATCATATCTCATAAATATGTTGACGACAGTGTGCACGATCCGGAAATAAGAAAACCCGTTTCAATTAACCTACACCATCGATGCGAACCGCTTAATGCTCACTGACACGTCACGTCGGGTACCATTATATACGATACGCGACTCAACTTCAATTCCAGCGCACTAAAACTAATTTAATAATGAAGAAATCATTTCCTCGCGCCACAAAAAGGCGCTCACTCCCCATCAAATGACCTCCGGGGAAGGACAGGGACGATCATTGCGCTAGAAGACGCATCGGCTCCAGCTTGCAAGCAGGGGTGATTTGTGATACAGTACTGGACGGATACAGTTGTGCTCGTTGCACTGTTTTGTGCAGTATCACTTTGTTGTCGCTTTCGCAACCCACACCAATAATCGGTGGGGTTGATTTATTCGTACGCTGCTTAATTGGATCAGCAACCAAGTGCGGCCATCGAAAGGACACAACCGATTCTTGCCACTATCATTATTAGCTACGGTACGAATGTGCGGACGACCATTCCAGCGGTAAGGATGAAGTTTTAACCTTTTTAAGATCCCCGTGACGACTGTCATCAACGAGCGACAACTGCTACACACAAAAAACCATCGCTGGACACTTGCACACTTGCGTGTGTGTGTGTGTGTGTGTGTAGAGATTATATGACAATCGATCGAGTGCGCATTCGATCGATCGCAAAATCGAACGTCCAAGGCACACATTCGAGGACAGTTTAAATGGTAGCCCATTCTCCCAACCTAAACCCCGCCACCAAGAGTGAGTTAATTGAACGCAAGCAACCTTCCCGTTAAGGTTTTCCTCGAGCTGCAAGCGAGTGGTGCGCAATTTTGCCCCCTCAGAACAGTCCCCAAACTGATAAATTCCTTGTCCGATTCCTGAACGGCAGCGGCCTCTACACTACCTACCAGTCCTGTACTTTGGCTTTCCCAAAGGTGCCGTCGGGGTTCAACAAAAAATGCTCACTTTTTTGTTTGTTCACTCTCCTCCAAGCGCTTTTCCACACTATCATAATACGATAAATACGTAGCATAAATAAATAAATTACTACCGGTAATAATCTGCGCTAATTTATTGGTGGCAATTATTCTTGACTTCACCGTGCGCCGTCGCCGGCCCGGAGCGCTTGTCATCGGTGCCATTAATTTAGAGCCTGCCTGCGCTCCCGTACCAGGCGACGCAGAATCGGGCCGCAGAAAATCGGTGCAGCACACAAAAGCTGCAAAGCTCTACCGCAAACAGTTAAAGTCGATTTATTAACATAAAGGGGAAAAAGCTGTACGTACGGGTGCTCTAATTACAAACGGAGCCCCGGGAGGAAATACACGGAGCGGTGCTGCACTCGATTCTGAGCTCCCTTTCTCGATGTCCAACTGCATGCTACTTGCGCTGAGGGCCGGCGTGTTACGACGCCTTACTTACACGGACAGTTAGCCCCTTATGAGGTACACACGTCCTTCATCCTTCAGTCTGTACGGTTTGATCGGATAATTGACGGTGAACGGTATGGGTTGAGTTAGTGCTAGTGAGTTTGATTTAGTGACAGCTGTTACCACATACGGCACCAGTGGTGATGGTGGTGGTCGTGATTGTTGTTTGCGTCTGCTAGTTACAAGTCTCTATCGGAAGATTAGGATGTGTCGTTTTAGTTTGGGTTCTGTTTGGGTGAAAATTTAGCTAAATTCCGTAAAACAGGCTGACGCTTAGTCAACTAGATATACTTTAAAGGGATAAACATTTTTTCGTATAGACCCAAACTCCAACTATGTTGTGTATTATTTCAATTTTTAATACCTATCTCACTTGTTGTAATAATTTTCAACCAAACAAAGCCCCACAAAGATCATTAAAATCATTTTGCCGTGTCATAATTCAAAGATATTACTGTTGCGTCCTCCGTTCGTCCAGCATATCGTATCATTTAACACGATATTTATTATCTCACATTTTTCACACCTCGTAAACAGTTGCTCCCAAACAGTTGCAAACTTCCTTCCCGAGGTAGATACAAAAAAAAACCGCAATAATATTTCCATCCCACAAAAGCTACTAAAAAAAACAGCACCCCTTCAACCCTTTAATATCTTCCGGCCTCAAAACGTTTGCTTCCGTTTGTGTTGTTGTGTGTGTGAAAACATTCAAGAAGCAGAAGATGTACGAGAATCAAGAAAAAAACAGGATCTCACCCCCTTCAACCCTTCGGACGGTGATGGGGGAAAGTGTCTGCTTTATTACTTTCACCCTGCTGGGCAGCCACCGTACACTTTCAACCCCATGGGCTAGTAGTGGTAGTAATCCTCGCACGCACAATTTCCCGCACCATCTTCAGCGGGACGTGCGGCTCAAGTGCCTGTTGGGTCGGTCATTTCGGGGTTCGGCCAATCGTGACGAACTGTGACCGACCCAGCACAGCACGAAAAACTCACACTTCCAAACAACACTTCAAACTTTGGGACAAACTCGACGCAGCATAAAAAAAAGGAGAAAATCCCATTTAACGCTTAACGCATCACTTTTATTCAATTTCTACACCAGCACCCGCACGCTGTTTGCACAAACTGCCAATACACCGCAGTTCACGGTGTTGTCCACTAAGGGCAAGTGGAAATTGCGGAAGTTGGACGTGATGCGCCAATGATCAGCATGATATCGTTTTTTTTTTTTGCAGTGATGCTCTCAAAATCTTCAAAAAAGTATTGTATCTACTTACCTACAGCCCGAGGGGATGGTGTTAAGATACACGTTATAGAGGAGAGCAAAAAAGCGGAATCCTGCGCTTATTTCTTCACTAAATCCAAAAAGGCTATAGCGAGCAAGAAAAAAAAAGTGTCCCTAATCCGTAAAAAGACACCGCGTCTCAAGATGGTGCACTTTTGGCTTAACATCGGAGCGAACGCCTTGACGCTTGGTTTCAATTTTAATATCCTTTCGCGCGCGCCCCCAGGAAGAGGAGTGAAATTGGGTGACAGCATTTCACTGCGGCGACCGTGACGGACACTGTGGAGCGAGCCTTGGTTTTTTTTTCGTTGTTGTCGGGAAATGGAAATCAAAAGTGAAATTAATGCGAAAAAAAATCCCAAAACATGTTTAAATTCAATCACAGCAAAGCATGAAGGGTGAAGAAGTCGTTGGCGACCGGAAGAAGCTAAAATGAACAATAAAGCGAGTTGAGACAGAATTTGATTAAGTGTACCGAAATTGAAACGCAAGGATTTTGTTGCCTTGCTTTAATGCCTTTGATCTTTTTATATTAAATCAATAAAAATGATCTACTTTGTATCAGTAGCTTGTAACACCACGGGTTGTGTAACATTTCCAAGCACCATATTGACAACGGACAACTGTCACATGCTCAATATTCAATCACTCTCGAACACTCCCAAATCACGGCCACTGTCCATTATTACAACTGACCATAGATTTCAATTAAAAGTTAATCATCTCTTTTTAATTTTCCCACTGTCCCGGGCCGCAGCATGCAATCCTTGCTTGTTTTTTTTTTGTGGCTCTTAACATGCCTACCGGGTGCCGGGGTGGATCAAAAAATCATAAACACTCACCAACCAAGGGGACATACAAAACGCGCGGACACAAATCGCACCCAATTTACTGCTGACCGACCGCAAACGCCGCTCACAGGAAGTCGCACAGGATAGGCGCGCACGCTTTCCGGTTTCGGACTTCATCGTGGTACAGTGCCGCGTACAGTGCGTGGGACCCCCCTCGGGGTGACATGTTTTCTGTGGTCGATTTTTCCATTTCCTAAAAACCACCCTTCACCTATCCCCATGTGCTGTAGTCGCAGTCGGGCGCAGTGTTTCTGTCACCGATGCTAATGAGAAATCCTTTTTCGGGCCGGAAACCACCCCTACGCACGGGTGCATGGCTGCTGGGTGCAGGAGTGCTAAATACTGTTGGAATGATACTGTCACTTGCGTATGCCGTACACCCAACAAAAAAAAATCCCTCCAATGTTGCAGTACTTCTCTACAGGATTTCATTTATTCAAATTAAGGTGTCGTAAACTTACGGCTTCTACCTTTTTCACACCACAATACCACAAATTACTAGTTTCGGTTACAACAAGTGTCTTTTTGTTGTCCATTCCACTTGAACCACTTGTAAGTGGACGCATTTCCAAAGGAAAAACCACTCGAACCACTTCACATTTGCCCATTCGCCTGTGTACAGAGTCACATGCAGGACACAGTTTTGGCAGACAACAAAAAATGACAACCTCGTACTGAGTTGAGTTTTTGAGGACACACTAACATACCTGTCAGCTGTGTAAAGATGGAACACTTTACCAAGACTTGCCATTCTCCGTTCGGTAATCTAGCGTCGGAAAAACTATCATCCTACATCCCACAAGATGACACGTTCTAGTTCACTGCCAGTGATATCAACTCCGTACCGGATGGACATCATTCAAGGTACAGGGACATGGGACTGGAAAAAACGGCATCATTTGCCTCTCGGCTATGCTGCCAGCTGTTGGGAAGATTTCCATTTTCTGCAACATTACACACCATTACAGCCTTACGGTCGTTTATGGATTTTAGAAGGGATGGAACTGTTCGAGCAAACTGGAATTGCAGTCGAAATTCCATTACGAATGCAGCAAAATTGTTACAGCAATGAGTAGGAGATTGCATTACACTATCATATTGCTGGCATGATTGCAGTGCAGCGATACCGCATACGAATTCCAGTTTTGCTTTCGGGGATTGCATTGGTTGGATGTTGTTAAGGCAAGGAAAGAGAAGTAATCGTTTAACTGAAGCATCGTTTAGATGTCAGTTGAGAAGACTTTTCACATTTTCGATAAATATATCTTAATCGATATAGAGTTTAAAATGTGACCATGAACAGGAAGTTAATGTAAAACGCTATTTCTTAAATTTGAACTCTGAAGAATCACCAAAATTCAGAGTATTAAGTGAGCATCATCATCATAGGGAAATTTGTCAGCTGAAATTACAATATTGTTTACCAATTGATATAATGTACAACCAAAATGAAATATATCTCAATGTTAGAAGCTTTAAGATTCACATTATTAACCTAAAACGTTCACATTCATTCAAATAACTCAATAAAAACCTAACCTTTACACTAACAATTTCTTTCCCATCATTCCATCTCTCATCCCCGACGCAGGAATCGGTCCACCGAAGAAACCGTTCGTCGGCACACCGCCACCGAACGCGTGCCCCATCTGCGGCATCCAGCTCTCACCAACTGACCTGGAGACCCACTTCTCGGCGGAACTGTCGCGGCTTACCAAGATGACGACGCACGCGGAGCGTCTCGAGCTGCGGCGTACGCTGAGCGTCGACCTCCACACGGTGCAAAACAATCTGCAGGGCCGAACGAGCCGCTGGGAGGTACGGCAAAGCAAATGTTGTTGCTACCTTTTTCTACCAATCTGATGGGATTTTAAATTGCATTTGCCCTTGATTTGATATGTTGTTTTTTTTTTATTTACACCATTTCATTCCATTTCTCCGTTTTTTTTATTCCTCACTAGACGTTCAAAAATATTCGCAACAAGCGCCAGGATCGGCTACGGGGCAAGCTGCGGAAGCGAAAGTTTGACGGCGAGGATGGGTTCGGGCTGCAGCTGACAAACATCAACTGCCAATCGTGCCCGGTGTGCCACGGGCGCTTGCAGCGAACGCAGGAAGAGATTGCGCAGCACATTGAGGAATGCGTGCGAAAGGTTTGTTGCCCGATTTTGTTAATCTTAACCCTGTATAAAGTCCTTGAAGAAGATTTCCTCTGTGCTTGCATCCTTCAATTTAATGCCCATTCCTAACCACGTCTCACCTAGACTTTTACTGCTCTCTACCCTATTCTCAAGCAACAGCATCAGCACCAGCATCAGCAGTCGCAACAGCAGCAGCAACAGCAACAACAGCCACAACAACAACAAACACCACCGTCCCTGCACACATCGCATCCCCTGCATCCACACCACCCTCACCATCATCATCTTCAGCAGCAACAGCAGCAGCAGCAACAAACGTCGCAAGCTTCACAACCCGCCAATCAGCCGTCACCGCAGGACGAGGACGAAACGGTCGACGTGGAAAGCTACGGCGATGAGACGTCCAACGGTGCGATCAACATGTCGTCGAACGTGATTCATCACACCAGCGCCGCGGCCAGCATGCTCCATCATCCCGGAAACACGACCAGCATTAGTAACCACAACAACAACAACATTATCAAACCCGACACCCCGGCCATGACGAAGCTGGAGGAGAGTGCGATCAGCTCGCTCAGCTCGATCGTACCCCACTGGGACAGGAAGGCACGCCTGACGCTACCGCTTAACTGCAAACCGGGAGCAGGAGATGAGACACGCCCCTGGACGACGGTGGTAAAGCCCCGACTGCTGGGCTCGTTCGAGGGTGGTCCCGGGGCCATGTCGCAACCTCCCGGAGTGCCCAACACGGTAGCGGATCATTCGATCACACGCGTCACACCGACGAGCAGCGATCAGCGCATCGACGTGGACTACGACCAGGAGCACGACCACAGTCAGGACATGGTGACCGACAACGATGAGGAGGTGATCGTCGACAACACGGACGACGAGGATTGCATGAAGCGACCCCGGCCGGCCCCACACACCCAGCTCAATGGACATGGACCGCCGGGAGTTAATGGACTCGGAGATAAGAACAGGTAAGTCGGCTGGAAATAACTCGGAAATTTCTTTCAATTAAAACCTCAAAACTTCTTGAATTCGACAACGTCCAGCACCGAGGAAGCAACGTCCTCCGTGGAGATCGATTCGGCCACCGATTCTATGGCATCGCGCACTGCCGGTACGACACCGAACTCGGACTCGTACGTCAGCACCTCGGAGTCGGCCGAACCGTCCTCGAAGGCGCAGGTCCTGGAAGAGCTTAAAGCCCGGATACGGGAACTGGAGGGTTCACCGCACTACAAGTGTTTCATATGTAAGGTTAGCTTGGCGCAACCGCTCTTTCAAACTGGCAGTGTCTTTTCTAACGAAACTTCTCCTTGTTTTGTTTTCTGTTTCTTTCTTCAGGAAAAATGTAAAACATTAATCATATCGAAAATCTGTGGCCACTATCTCTGTGAGGAGTGTTGGATAACGGAATCGGTAGGTCTAAACCCACAGCACGTCTAATCTGTTCCTTGCTTTAACTCCTTTTTTCGACCACCTTTTTATCTTCCGCTACAGGAATCGTCCAAATCTTGCCCCCGCTGCAAGATCATCACCGCGAATTCTGATTTTAGAAAAATTCATGCTTAAAAACTGCGCTAGTAGAACATTTTTCTTTTATTTATCTAGATAACACATGTTAGTGTATTTATTGACGCTATTATTATTATTATTATTATTATTATTCTTGTACATCGCGCAATCGAACTGCATGACATCGTCATGTCGGCTGTCCAGGCCAAATCCAGGTCCCAGGCGCCAGCCACTGGAATGCTATCACAATCGAACAAGCAAAGAACTAGACATGCTAGCGTAAACACACACACACAGGACGGTCACAGGTCACTTCACTCCTTTGTAAAACCAAGACGGTGCCGAGTTGATAAGCAGTTGTTGTTAGAGAGCATCGCTCCGTTAAACACATTAACGTCCAACGCGAGTAAAGGAACATATTACGAAGCATGTGCAATAGATGTTGTCCCCAAGTCCCTGATAAAAAAAATAAGAAAAGAAAACCCACAACGAAGCGGTCACCCTTTGCGCTCTGTACAATCTGTCCCGAGTCTCCCTCCCGAATGTGATGTCTTTTTCCCGAGGTGCGAGAATGAGCGGAAACGGCGATAAGATTCATGCGAGTTTGCCGTGGTATGAAATCGGTGCGAACTGTGCTTGCACGCAATATGTGTGTGCGTGTGTTTGTGTGTGTGTCGACGTTACTTCCTTTAACTCGAATCGTTGTTATAGAAAACAATAAAAAAATGAAACACCCTTATCTGCTTTTCCCATTAAACTTTTTGTGTGTGTGTTTTTTTTAAATTGTGGAAAAATATTGTGGAAATAAAAGTCGAAAGTGTCAAATATTGAAAGAAAATCTTGGGTTTGACTCCCGGTTGGTAAGTAATTTCAAGGAAAAAGCTTTCATATTTTGTATACATTATATGTAAATATATGGTTCCAGTGAGATTCAAACCTTCGACGACGTCTCTGACAGTCCAAGTGTTATGCACGACACCATGAAGTCGCTGTCATGTTGGCTGGTTAAACGTCTTTTTAACTGATTGACACGATTAACTAGTCACTGTAATTGATCATCAGCAACATGGCAGTTGATAAAAGTAGGGCAATTTATTAAATGGCATAAAAGTTGCAAGTTTCAGTTAATTGAAATAAAATGAAACGAAAAATACGGAAAAAGATATGTAGTAGTACTAAACTGAAAGTAGCTAACTAAGTCAACTTTTCTGTGAAAGTTATTTTATCAAACGTAGGTGACACATATATAGCAAAAATAACTAACATTTGTGATTTATTGTAAAAACTTACTGACCTATGAAAAAGAAGATTATTCATATCTCACATTAAATGCTCATTCGAATGTATACCTTACGGTAGCTAATAAGTCTTTTTCTCCGCAAAAACTGGCTTATTCACACTAGGGAATAAAAACTATTTTGCCGTAAAGCATTCCATCCGCCACAAATAGCTCCATCAATCCGTCGCCCGTACGCATTACAAACGGCCTACCTTCGGCAGGCTTAAGCTGTCACCATACGCCTGAACACACGTTCAAAAAAACCAGTAGCCGTGTATATCAATAAACTTCGCCAACGACTTTACAACGTTTCAATTTACACTGCCGATAATCCGGACGATTGCTTCGAATCAACCATCAACCGGCCAGCATAAAGCGTCTCCGCGTCCTTCGTGCACAAACCGTTTCAAGGTTCTGCTGAGCTCGCTTGGGAGGGGGAGGGGGGGAATTATTCCGCTCCATAGGAATGAAGCCACGGGTTGTTTTTTGCTCGAAAACATCTCCGCCTAGAGATCAAACCGTACCGGCCCGGTAAATGTTATTTCGCTTCCTCGGCCAGCGGCTCACAGAGCCATCCAAGATTTGAAACCATTCATGTGTTGGGTCGTGTCGCGAACAAACCTTCTTCTTCTTTTTTTTCTCATTCGCATCCCATCGTCTTCGCTCAATTCCCTCCACCGATGTGACGCGTTTGTGACGGCTTATGAATGAATTTGTAAAGCAAATTATAGAATCAATAAAAATATTACCTCAATATGATCTTCAATACTGGTAGCACTGTTGACTGTCCTCCGGCATCGACGATTGATCGTCAAGTTTTTGCTCCCTCTCCCTCTCTACTCTTCCTCTTTCGCTACTGCCCTTACTCGATGGACGATTGCGTCGAGGAGGCAGGAATCACCCCGCTCAAAAGACAATCGCCACAAACAAACGCTTTTAGAGCTCGAGGTATCGGACTGGAAAGATGATTTTACAATCCTTCCAATCGGCCGCTCCCGCCGTTACGCTACCGTCCCGGCCCAGGTGGGTGCCCAGGTCGGATTCCATTGAACCCTGAACGGTTGGGTTCATTTAGCAGAACTTGTAAAAACGTTGAACAGTGGTTGACGGATGTGTTTCCACACCACAAAATTTAAATGCAATATTGTGCTGGTAATTTCACAATTATCTAAAATAACCCTATTTAGATGTTTGAATCTTCAATCATACTGATGCGGTTTTCTTTAAGTTTAAAATGGAAATTGGAAAATCACTATTTTTAACCTATTATCACTAGAGTTTTAAAATCATAATTCTTTTTCTAAGCTATTAATTCTAAAAAGACTATTTATAATTCGTAAAGAGAATTTGAATATGAACCAATATTTTAAACAGCAATGATCCTTCTAAACCAAATCATAAAAACTTTGTACAAAATAAGAACAGTTTCCATACAGCTTTACTCCGAACAAGATGCGCAATCAACTAAAATGTGTGTATGTTTGGCACTAAAACTGACGTCGTTGGACCTGTTTGGCATTAAACTATCAAAAGCATAGTGTTGTTGGCACATGTATTGTTGATATGGTTAAATTCGTCGGTTTTATTGGGATTTATTTCCCAAATTTTACTTTTACGGTAATAGTTTAATGAGTATAACTACAGTATTTACTATTAGTTGTTGAAACCGATTCAGATATAAGTTACTAATATTACTACTCATATTCCTATTGATTGTTGCCTTTATTCCGTACCGTACTGTACGTCGATCTACGAGCTAAGACGACAGACGGACATCTCAGCAGGGCATCAATTTCACACGCGTCTAAAAACCGAATCCGACCAACCAACCAAAAAAAAAACAACAACAAGCTGTCGACAACGCTGAAACGCTACCATGCTTACCGGTTGCCGGTTTTTTCACCCGTTGCACCACCATTGTACCATTGTCCCAGACCCCCCGGGCCAGCCTAGCCCGCCTGCACTTTGAACATCTTAATCCATTTCACATCTCAAATATTTGCCTCTGCGTCTGCGGCGGCTACCGGCACCGGACCCCGAGCCCCTGCGGGTGTTCTGTGATCTTTTGCGGCCAGGCGAAAGCGCGAGGCGAGGTCCGTCCGGTGCCCTTCGGTCGATAAATAAATCCATCAAGAACTATTAACTAAAAAGCTCATAAAAAGGTGTTAATTTTTTAATGAATTCTATTCACTATCGGATGTCGCTGCCTACCTACCTCTGCCGGTGGGGTGCACGGGATTCCACGGGGTGGTGGAAGGAAATGCAAACTCTTCGGCCGGTTTGGTTGATGGAATGATGGAAAGTTTAACAGCAATGTACTCAGGCCCATACACGCACGGATGACTCCGGGGGAGCGGATCTTCAAAGCGTCGAAGATAAATTGCCCGCAAAACGCTCAACAATCGGTACCGCCACCGGATCCATTTGCTTTCCGCCCGCAAACTAGGCGAGAGTGTGCAAATGAGTTTTTAGTTCCGGTGGGCCTAATTACTCTATCCAACTATGAAGCAGGCCGAAAGGCCCGGCCGGCGATGGTGTTAGTTTTTCGGCAAACATTTGCATATCTTTCCAACCATTTCCTCCATTTTGGCCAGGTGCCATTAAACCGTACGCTGAAAAATTGGCTTCCCCTGCGCAGACCTTCACCACTGCTGCTGTTTGATTTACGGTACGCACTTAATTATTCCATCAGTCCACAAGTGTTACAGCACATTTTGACGACGTGTCTCCTGCGAGCAGAACGCCCAAGAAAAGTGTCTGTCTGTGTGTATGGAAACGCTTACACCCGGAATAACACTCTCGGTGCGACTAATTTATTTCATTTCCACTCGATTTAGACGCTCCCTGGCGTGGCCCGGCGCTCTACTCAACCGAAAGGATTAGTATACTGTACGGTTCGTTTTACGATTCAGCACCAACACGGTATGGTAACGATCAAATCTAATTTCCCATCTCCATCCCAACCCCACGTCTCGGTTACCAGATGAAACCCGCCACCAACCGAAAAAGGGTGTCAACATGCCGGCACCGATCTCTCCTTTCAGTGGGGTATATAGACACTCCTTCCCCCCAATGCGGCTGACACACGATATCGCTTCAAAGGACCTCTTAACGGCACTCTCTGGCACACTAACACCCTGCTGGTGTGTGTGATAGTGGGAGGAGGCACATTTATTTACATTAGCCAGCTTTTCCACCCGGCTGCTGCCACGCTGCGACCGCCCAGCGTGCCCTGGGCATGATCAATTCTTCTCGATCCTCTCTCTCTCTCCATCACGGTGCGGCCGCGGAAGACGTCCAATAAAATCTCCTCGTCCATTACAAAGCGCTCCGGTTTCCTCCGGTCTTCGGGAAAATTGTTTACAAGCCTGTCAAAAATTTTAGAAAAGCCACAAAGAAAAAGAGAGAGGATGAGACCGGCGCGGAGCGGACACGAGATAACGAAAGCCAGGAAATGGATCATTGTTGTTTCGCTAAAAAGAATAATAAATACCGTTCGATCGATGCGAGGAACAACACAAGTTCCGGTTTCCGGACTCGGGCAGTTTGCTGTGGCTTTTTGTAGTTTGCACCGCTGTTAAAAGGTTTCCGGAACCCGCTCGTACACTGAGTTCTGGCATCTTTATTACGACCTAATGTATTGTGTGGCGATCGTAAAACTTTAATGGTAGGTTTTTTTCGCCGAACGGATTCACATGCAGTGAAGACGCGATTGCAGTTCTTCGCTGTGTGTCGGTGCGGCGCGTAATGCGGAACCGAATTCAAAGCAGCGCAGTTTAGAAAGCGTCGTACAACAATACCGCGTAATGGTGTAAAAATTCCTCACACTATCAGACGAAACTAATAAACTAAGCTGTAAATCAATCACACGCCACAATGATGGTGCTGCTGCTGCCGCTTCTTTCAGCCTTCAGACATGGCTCGCAGGAGCTTCCAGGAGCCCAAAAATCTATTACAAATATCTTCGTTCCAATTACGCCGACCCGATTGCCGATAATTGTGCATAATGGAGCAAATGAAGTGATTTATAAGTGATTTTTTCGCGCCACAATCTAGCTGTTTCTTCGGCAATTCACCGTACCGAGCAGGGACAGGACAAGGTCTAGCCAGTTTTGTAGTAAATAAATTCTTGCCACTTTTCTTCGGCAAGCACGAGGGACGGACTTAGCCGGCCGCTAAACGGTAAGGGTAAGGGTAATAGCTCGCACGGCACCGGGTTGGCTGTTTGGTTGCGTTTTGCCTATCACAGTCTCGCGCTACAAAACGCAGACCCGATTGTAACCCGGAAAAGGGAGCGCTACGCGGTGCAGCTGCAGGGTGAACACCGGGCGGCAATAAATAACCGTGCACGCTAAAATATTCATTGGCCTCTAATTTAAGAATAATTTATTGATTATTCAAAATGATTCTTATTGATTCTTTGGTGCGTCTGCGAAACGAATTATCTCCCAGTCGACTTTACGCCGGTGGATGCTGAGCCTGTTAAAGCCCATGTACGGTAGCTTGTAATGCGCCCTGCGTTGGAACATCCTTGTTGTGATAATAAACCAACAACTATCAGCGAAGGGGGAAAAAGTGCCACGTTTCAAGTGTTCGCATTGAATCTTCCAGGGGGTAATAAAAATGCAATTGAAGGTACTGTGTAACTGTAGTAAGTACTGGTAGCTGGTAGCTCGTTAGCTGGTGAAATAAACGATGCTTATAATGGCAGTATTAGTGATACCAATTGTGGGTATTAAATTATTATAAATATCTTTGAAAACTTTTGCTACAAACTGCTAGAAACAATAATTCAATGACTTAATTATGCATGTGTCTTAGATATTCAATAATATTATAGCAAGCATTATTTACTCTCATCTTTTCAGTAATGATATATAAACATTTGCAAGATAATTGGCATTAATCAAGTGAATTTCTGCCAACATATAGCAGACCACGTAGAATAAACTATAATACAGCATTTTTTTCCGTTGCAAGAGTAATAGTGGTTAAGCAGTCGAAAGATTTGAACGCATGACTTGTGTGTATTACACTGACTGCTTGGCACCATGCCATAAATCCTTTGAACAGAATGAGCGTTAAATCGAGGGTATTAATTGCTCGAAAACTGGAGACATAATTCATAAATGTATTGATTATACCAAACATACCTTAGGTTAAAGTACATTTAATTTAAAAAATAGTAAATTATATTCTGAATAAGAAAATAGTCCAATAATATTCAGTAGTGATGAATTGTGCTAATTTTAACAAAAAAACATGGTAATCTCCCAAACAAATACAGAAACCAAACAAACATACCTATTAACTAGGAATATTGTGTAATTATAGTATTTACTTTTCAGTACATTATGCCATAAAAGTTACCTTAACAACTCCATAGATTCATAGATTTCTTTATTCCAAGTTTCGCTGTATATTATTTACTGATGCATTTCAAATAATCATAGAGGAATATTCATGTATCCCTGCAATCGATATTCAGGAATGGATCCTACATTCTTTCTGCATTTCTATCCAAATAAAGATCATCCCAACTCGGCAGGGAAACTAAACTGTAAATCAACATTCCAGCGAGTGAGCCACGTATATTAAAAAGAGCGTCCTTCTACCTCCCGATACTATCCAATGCTACCCATCGCAGCATAAATCATGTAATCTTGTTTTCGATGTCAATTCGCCACGCAGTTCAACGCGGCACAACGAGACGGACGTGGACAGGTAAGAAGCAGCTCAAAACACACCAGAACAAAAAACCAGCCAGCACGACATCAACTGACATGACACATTTCATCCGTCCCGTCGCGAAACGTGGTACAGTTTGTCAGCCCATCCCATCTGCTCCACCGGCAATGTCATCGGCACCGCCAGCGTCCAGCGAGCGCATCGCCACAAGACAATGGGTAGTAATTTGGCTAAAAGCATTTCATTAACCCTCATCCAAAGGACCAAACCCGCCCGAAGGTCGAGGTGAAGCTGGAGCAGCATTTCACTCGAACCGGGTTGGAAAAGAAATCACGGGCCCACCACGCCTATGGTATCCCTGTACGCAGAGGCGGAGACATGGGGGCATCGTTTTTTCACAAGGGCGTTTTCGATCGTAATTGCCCGATTAATCACCTTTACACCTTCAATAAGTCGTGAGATTTAATAAGTCAACTTGCTGGGGCTATTGTTTTAAAAGACGGCGAAATGCAACCGACCGACCAACTTCGATAACCCAGAGGGTGAGGGCCTTAGATAGCGGCCAACAGTCGGTAGGCTAAGGTGCAAGAAATTATCTTTGAATATTATTATTGTTTCAATGGTGATCGGGAGGCTGCTGAGAGCAATGGATAGTGGTTAGATGTAGCATTGGAGTGGACAGAGTCAAAGTGGTCTTAAATATAATCATTTTCAATCTAACAGCGAGGGTCTGATGCAATATTAGACCAATATCTGGATGATATGATGATTGATGTACTAAAATGTCAAAATTTTACATATCAGTTGCCAATAGTAGCTCAGATTGCATTTATTCACATTTTTATGTAAAGGCAGTTTAAGATTAAATTCAGAAATGGAAAATTTAAATGAAAGGTAAAGCTCAATAAAACCAAGAACTCAAGGAATCCACAATTTCTAAGGCATGTAAACACAGTTTGTTACAAAAAAGTATGTCTATATCAAACCATAACATTGACCCACTATCCTGCACGAGATCTAAAGCTGGGGAATTCAACGCCTGTCTTCATGGCAAGTCTCCACACTCACAGCATCATCCCAAACGTGAACCCCTTTTAAGGATAACCGCGATTCCGACGATTCCGACAACTACCGCTTACAACGCAGAAACATCCGCGTCCGTCCACAGCATGCGCTCCGGGAACGCGTAAATTCCCCCGCCTGAGTGCATCCACCACCACCACCGCAGGTATTCAAAAACAATAAAAGCAAAGAAATTTTAATATTCAATTTATTCATTGCTTTTATTGTGCCAAATCGCAAACACCTCCCCGGCGCGGGCTGATGCACGCGCGAACAGAGTGGCACGAATACAGTACACTACGGGAGCGCTACCCGTGACGTTCTCCGTACAGTTTTGGGAGAGCGTTTTGCGGAGCTCGGCAAAACGCGCGAAGGAGTGATGCTGGAAATGGTTCGCTTTATTCTGCTTTCCGCCGCGATTACGACTTACAATTGGCAACGGATTTGAAAGGGTGCGAACTTACTTCACCTCAGTTCGCGCTACTGTATCTCGAACTGATGCCCTTTTATTGAACGATTTTGGTAAGGATCTTGGTGTGGGAGTTGGCAAAGTGATTTTGAAAAGAGTGTTGCAGAGCATATTGCTATAAGTCGATCGTTTTGGAGCAGATTTTGGAGAATTTAAAATTTTGTTTAAGATGGGTTTATGTTCCTGGATTTTTTGTTGACTTTATACATTGATTTCGAATACATTGATCAATTTAACATTCTGATTTAATAGTTTTTTTTTAATTATCTTATTAACGCGTCAGCAACCTCAAAAACACATTCCAGAACTGTCCAACATTAGTTAGATATAGTTTAATACCTTTCGACCCAAACAAAATTTCAACCTTAAGCCTTCTCAAACTCAAACTTCTCCAACTCTAGCGACTAACTTTTTCTACCTAAACCTCCATCCTCAGCAACTTCAGGATGGTGAAGTCATGCGAGCACGAAACCCAGCATGCGACACACTGTCTGCCGACAGTAGAAACTCCAGCGGCGGAAATATTCCTTTTCCTGTCCCACACCTCCAACGAACACTTTCCAAACATTTCCTCCTATTCCAGCACACACACACCACCCATGGCGGCACACAGAGAGACACACCGAGCGTACCACGGTTGTGGTACATATGTTTTCCAACACTTTACGTGTCTTGCGGCAAGCCAGGAAGGAAACGGGTAGCTTCTTTTACGCTATCGACAAAAAAAGGCCCCACTTTCCCGGCTCCGGTTGTCCGCAGTCCGCAGATACTCGGAACCGTTTAAAAAGTTTCCCCCAGACCGTTTGCGACCGCTAGCAAATGGTGCACGGTGCGGACGTCGGAGATCGCGGCGACAGGCGGTGGCAGAAGTATTTTGCCAATGCAATATTTATACACGTTTATATATTGTCGAATGAATGAATCCATTCAATGCAAATGATATTGTTACTGCATCCGATGACCCGACCATCGCAGCTCACATGGCTGTTGCCATGGGTGACTGTTTTGTTGGCGGAAAAGCCCGGGAGCTCTACACAGCGGTGGAGCGGCGGACTGTTTCTCCATCGCTTTGCATCTTTGGCTTTGGCAGATGGGGCGCAGCTTCCTGTGCGCTCGAAACGCGCCGCACACTGACGTTGAATGTCGTGAACGGCAATTTACGGCAAACAGTCGGTCAGTCAAACGTGCAAACGGGAGGAGGAGAAGGAGAGGGTGGAGGTTAATCACAACGGCAAACAACATACATCTTGCGACGGTACGCAGTACGACAACACGAGCGCAACTGTGCGCAGCGCAGTTCATGACTTGCGGATGCGCTTTAGAGGAAGCGTGAATTCGCGCAAAGTGTTTAGCCGTTTGTTACGCAAATGCTGTAAAAATAAGCCAGCACGAACACGCAAACAAACAAACAAATCAGGTGTGTGTGTGTGTTATTCAACCCTCCGATTTTTCGCAGCTTTTAAATACTTTCAAATATATTGCTTAATTTCGTTGGCTGCATTCTCTGTTGGGTTTTTTTCTATTTTCAAAAGAATGTTTTTTCACACTTTTCCCACCCCGGATACACGCTTGACGGAGTTGAGACAAGCGCTTAATTAATTTCCACCTTCCTTGCTACAGGACATCGTATTCCTGGTTTTTTTTCTCCATTCCTCTGCAAGACAGCGTGGCAATATAAAAAAAATAGCCCCGGACCTCCCCTCCAACGAAAAAGAAACCGATATCCGGCCGAGGGGTAAAGGACACACGAAGCAACAACCGAAATAAATAAAAAAAATCAGCGCCACTCGACCAAACATACCCAAATTCTTGCCTCCTTCACCCGAACGCACCATTCGGAATGCCGCGCTTATTAAATGTACTTTTTTCACACCCATTTTCACTCCCCCGTTTCCTGCGTCCTGAGTCGCACAGGCACACAGGCGGCAAAGGAAAACCCAACCGGAAAAAGGCAAGGTGACGTGGCGGAGAAGGAGGACGGGGGGGGGGGGGGGGGGAAGCCACGCGGATTTAAACTTGTCACATAATTTAATTAAGGAACAGTTTAAAACAACTTGAGATTCTTTCTTGTGCTAGTGCATACTTTTTTATGTCTTTTCTTTAAGAAAAAATTGCCACGAGCGCGAGAGGTAAACGATCGGGAGCGATTTCAAGAGAAAGTAATTAAATGATAAGATGCTTGTCGGGTGGAGCGCTCGAGTGCTCGAGTGGCGGCAAGCTTTTGATGATTGCATGATGGCAAAGTTGTGATTTTTTTTTTGTTATCTTATTTCCTTCCTCACAATGTTTTAATTTTGAGCGATGATCCTTCAAAGAAATAATTAGTATTTAGTCTGACAAGAATGAGGAAAAAATGTGCTCAGTCTACTCGCAGTTTGGTTGGATATCTACAATTACTAAATACCATTTTAAAATTCAGTGCAGTTTGTGTTAGATAAAGCTTGCACCTAAAGGACCTGCAGCTTAGAGAGACATTGATTTAATATTAAGGCAAATAATTTTAGCTTCTAGAAGGCTTTTTTGAGTCGTCTGAATGGAGTTTCAAATAGCAAAATTGTTTGTAAAATTACCGTAGCACTTAAGTGTTCAACAACATTCAAAACAACATACTGTGTAGACTGCAGAGAGCCACGTTGTTCCGTTGTTCTTTATTTTATTACGCTTGCTTGTGTTCTAGCACACATTAATGGATCAAAGCTCTGCCTGTTTAAACACAACAAACATTCATTACACGGTAATGCAATCATCACCTACCAGCTACAAGCTAATGCAGGCTGGCCATTTTCAGTTAATTAAATCTTTCTCACGCAATCTTACGCAAAGCAGCTCGATCAGGCCACAGGATCAGGAAGTGAGACTTTGCCACACCGTTGTACTTCACACACTTTGAAGCCAGAAGTGCCAGCAGACGGGCAGAAGAAGCAACAAAAAAAGCCGGTGAAATGATGTGTTCTTTTATTTTTGCATCAGGCAGAGAGGAGAAAAAATCAGATAAAAAGAAGTCATGCATCACAGATTAGCACGGTAACGCTTCGTTTGACTGAGCCACCCCGGACCAGAACCAGACGACACCTCAGCAGCACGCGGTGGAAACGCGCGTTTGTCAGATGTTGACCCTCCATAATTGGATTAAGTGAACGTGACAAGTCAAGATCGAGTCGCATTGCATTTTGAGCTCCTGTTTTATCAAGAAAGTTACGGAAATTAGTTCAATTTCAGAGTGATTTTACGAAGTAAAGATACTGTTTATTTAATGCATAAAAATAACTCACAAATAAAGCAATAAGCTAACCACTAGGAAAATCAATTAATAACATTCCCAGCCCTTACTTTTGTCATTATGCAAATCTGTATCGCGTCCCCGTCCCTACCATTACCCAAACTATCACACTTGCACGGCAAAATGATACATTCAGCGTGCCCGTTTTGCAAATATTTTAATATTTGCGAAAAACTCCCGACCAGTCGGCCGACCGCCGATCGACTCCGCCCCTGAGATGTGTGTATGTGTCCCGCCGTGTCGCTCTGGCTAATATTAATTTTAATGTTTTAATATTCTTGCCGCTTTGGCGAACCGTACGTGGTTTTGCGAAATGGCAGGACTCGCTGGCACCATGCAAGCACATGTACACTAAATGAAAAACGACCTACGCCAAAACATACGACAAACACGCCCCGAACGCCATGGGAAAAATGTGCACAGATACACAGATACGTTCGCTTACACCGTTGGGCCTACCACGACGATGAAGACAGGGGCAGCCAGGCAGCCGAAACGATAAGCATCTTTCCACCAGGACGAATCCAGCCGGCCGGGAATAGGGAGTAATGGGGAATTTTTATTGATGTTGGTACCCCTGCTGCATGGTATATTACAATATCGCCGACTGTGCTAGATCACATCCTCTACCCCGCAACCCCGAGCGTTGTTGTGCATCACTTTGAACCCCTTATAGGACACCACCCGGGACACGACCGTTTGCTCATTGTAGAAAGCCTATGTTTCGCCGCTCTTGACTGTATCTATTCAGCTTAAAGTACGAGGCAAAACATGTAGAGAGACAACACTCACACGCACACACGCACACTTCGACAGAGTCGAGAAGGGAAGGCGAATTTTCCGACCTGCTGAAATAGATGAAACGCTAACACGGTTTACGCTAACGTGCGTACTAATTGGCTTGTTCAGCGCGCGATGCGGCCGCTTGCAGGTGAATTGAGATTGGCCTAATTTTGTGCCGGTCGCTCTTCAGTCTTCAGCTCAGTGTACTGTCTTTTGCCAGCATACTTGTCGGATTGTGTGTTGTTTTTCCTATTTCACTGTTTTAGGTGTATTGTAGAAACGATTTCACTTGAAATTGTAGGATTTAAAATTGTTTAAATGAAAACAAAGCATTTGAAATTCAAAAACAGTAAGTTTACACAGTTAAGGCAACTCCGTTGCATTCTTTATCAAAACAGATTCATTTAAAGTACGATTGTGTTTGTTGTTTTACTGTGTTCTTGTCATTATTTTCATTGTTTCAACTCAACAACCTAATTCTTAATGTTTAACTTGTTGCATTAGACTCCTATTTTGCTAAAATTTTTACTTTGTTTGTGTTTTCCTAAGTCTTTCTGCGTTTCATTCTAGTATTGTTTTTTTTTTTATTTAATTTCTTTCCTTTTTATTGTATTCCTTCGTTTCATTTTAGTTTTAGTTTATTCATCATTAATATTTGAATCGCTCTTGTCTTGCTTTCTTTTAACCTAGTTTAGCTTTTCTTTATAAGTTTTTAAACATTTACTTAAAAAATTCAGTCGCAATGAGTAGGGGAAGGTAGGGAAAGACGGACACTGCGAGTAAGATGGACACTTCTCATAAATGCATGAAAAAGGTAATTTTTGAGTAATTCAACAATGTTGAATTCAAACTGAAGGTAAAACAACACAATTGAGAACATTTTTTGTGTAATATATGCGAAATTGGTTGAATTTACGAACAAAATAAATTTTCAATCGTGCGCACCTTTGTCGATCTAATTTGATTACTGCGGGTCTTAAGCTCTGTAACTTGCATTGTTTATATTTTCGAAAGTTTTATTACATGAACGATTTGTCATGATTATTAAACAAAAAAACTGGCGAAAGAACGAGAATGAAAGAACTAAAGCGGGAAAGACGGACACTTTGTCATAGGGAAAGATGGACACCGAATGTGTTGAGTTATTTTACTTCTGATATCAATTGGTGATGAATATATTTCTTGAAACACCTTAATAAGGGTATTTTGCAGATATAAACCATTATGCAATTAGAAAAAGTAATAAATAAGCGAGAAATGAAACACCGGTCAAATGATACTATCAACTGCTATCATACGTTATGATATTACTCGCTCAACGCCGATGAGGTTCTTCACGAAATCCAATATTTTGTAACGACTTAGACAACTTTAATAAAAAAAAAATAAAGTACTGATATCAAATCGTTCAAGAATAGATGAGAGATTCTATGGGTTTACAGATATCAAAAAGTTCAATCTTCAATGTAAGAAATAGCTGGACCTAATAACTGTGGTTGCGGACTTTCCGCGGTATAATTTCCTAAAGCGAAGTTTTAAATTGTTGTTCTGTAAGCTGGTGCAACCTCCACTGATAGTGCCCGATATGAAAAAAAGATGCCTTAGAATCTGCATTCTACGTTCTATTACGAGCGTCGCTTACAATTCCTAAATTCACGGCTGAATGAATCGTCGTTGCAACTGGCCAAGAATTGGTTTATAAACGTACCAGGACGTGGAATGCGATAGAATTTGTTAAAATACTATAAAACTCTTCACTTTCCAACGTTTTCTAAAGGTGTCCATCTTAGCCTTCATGGTGTCCATCTTTCCCACATCAGGTGTCCGTCTTACCAGAACATTTCAAAACTGCACAAAAAAAATCATATTCATATTCAAATTTATTTGTCTACCTTTTGGTTACACAAATACTTAAATAATACTTATTACCTAATTTCCTAACCTAACAAAAATGAACAACAAATTATCTAAAATTTGAGAAATTTTTTTTTTAGAAAATTAGAATTTAAAATTTAAAAATTAAAAATTAAGGCAGCACGGCATTATGGAGGGTTCATGTTTTTCATTCATGAAAAAAACGCAAAAATCGATGAAAACTTAAAAGCTTCAACACATTTTCTGATAAAACATGAGTGTAAGATAATGTATGCACATTTTCATGGTCGTTGCACCTATATATCCTTAGATTTTTACCATTTCCCTTAACGTGTCCGTCTTTACCTACCTTGCCCTACTTTAAACATATTGAATGCAATTATTTATTTGACCAAAACTGCATGTTTTATTGTCCTTGATGATTGTGTTACTTTGTGTACATTCGATTGGCATTCAATGTTTTCCCTTGCTTTTAGTTTGTTTTACTCTGAGTGTTTTTTTTTTATGAAGTTCATTGCGTGGATTAATACTATTGACTTAAGAGCTTAACTTGTTGATATTGTACAATGTTTTTATTTGTTTCGCTATCCAATTTTGTTTATTTTCTTGACTAATCATGCCAACTTTTTTGTTTTAAGACATACTTATTGACTCTTATTATTGTTTATTTAATTATGTACTTGTGGCTTTCAGGTTAATTTTTAGTGCAGTTTGCTAATCTCTACGACACTTAAGTTTATCTTTATCTCATATAACATCTGATTTCTCTTAAACGAGGTTTGAAACTACATTTGAAAATAACTACCGCTTTTGTTTGTGGCATATGATACACACTTTTATACGGTTGCTTCACAGTTAAACAAAAAAAAACATGGTTTCAACAAAAATAAATCATGCAATATCCAAATTCTACAATAAAAAAGGCAAATTCCAACTTGCTACCATAATTCATAAATAACTCACCTACTGGTGTAGAAACAATGTAAAACCGAACGCCCTGGCACACACAGAAAAAGTACATTCTTTTACACCGGCTCAGTTAATGCCGGGCGTAGTCAGTTCGGCGATCGCCAGGCCGCTAAAAACTTATGCTAATATTTGCCCGAAATCAACCGTCACTCTCCACCAGGCCAGGTCAGTTCTCGTCCGCTGTGCGTGGAACTTCATTTTTATGATATTAAATCGGTGTATGTGTGTGTGTGTATGAAAAAAATATTACACATTAATTAACAATTTTTGGGGTTGTTGTGTTGAGCGAGCCACCAGACAGATACACATCATCGATCCAGCACACAGTGAGGAGGCTGGCAGGAAAACGCCCCGAACGCGCCCCGATGATGAACAACCGGCGCAAAAACACCTCCTGTCACGGGACAGCTTCGGTACCGGGCACGGGGCAGTTGTAAGACAACACGCACGCACCATCGAGAGTCGGTTGACCGATGACGACCAACGAGATGGAGCACCAAACCAAACGGTTGCGCTGATGCTGCTGTGCAGAGTGCAGAGTATTGATTTAATGTAAATAAAGATGTCAAACTGTGGTAATAAGATTGATGACGAAATGATAGCCACCGAGGGGATGAGGTTTTTCTTGCTTTTGTTATTGTTGGTCGTGGTGGTGGACTTCGGACAACGTCCAGCAACGTCCCGGTTATAAGCGGGATTTGTGCTGGTGTAGTTGACAAAACAGAAATAATCCAATAATCAAACGAAAATTTCGCCAAAATTTGTCATCGTGAAGCTCTAATTTGTTGAGATTTATAAAAGGAGATTTATGAATTTGTTCCAAAAATTTGGGATTTTGTTAAAACAGTTAAACAACTCTCCAAAAAAATGTCAATAGTTCCTCAAAGTCTCTTCATTTGCTAGACTTTAGCCATAACAAACCGTAAATAATATCCCAAAATGTTCACTATTTCGTCCACTGTTTCGTCCTCGGTCAACGTTTGCACCACACTATGTACATGACGAATAGTTTGTGTGCGTGTGTGTATCTGCTGCCGTGGAGGACACAGTTGACACTGAAGCTTAAGCTGGTCACTGTTTTATGTTGACCGGACTGGGGACGGGAAAATTATTCATCCCGATCCCGATCCCGTCCGTGCATATTGTCCGTAGTGTGCATTTTCCCATCCCTGTTATTGTTGTTGTTGTTGTTGTTGACCAGCGTGGTCACACTATCCCACCCCACCCAGCGGGAGCGGACAGTCGCGGCACTGGGACCTGGACCGTACCCGACACACTACACTGACACTCTCTGCCGGACCGTCCATAATGTATGCATACTTGATTAGGATAAATATATTTACAAATTTTCACTTTGCCATCGAGTGCCCCCGATGGGCAGGATTGGCTTCTGCCTGCCGTATTGAGAGTATTTGCAAGTGCCAAATACGTCGGCCCCGGCACCAGCTGTTGTTGGCGGCAGTTATGTGCAGTTGCAGACCGGTAGCGTAAAACCATCGATGGCCCGCAAAAGCGTTTGGAGAAAAGGACCGTGTCTCTGAGCCGTGCCTTTGAGCCCGGGCGAGAGAGTTTGTGAATATTTGTCATACTTAACATTGCATTATACTTGCACGGCCATGTGAACCGAGTGAACCGGACCGAAGGTTTGCGCTGTATATTGTCCGGTCAAGGGTGTGTGATGCACACACACACACACATACACTGTATCAAGCATGTCTAGAAATGGGAGTTTTTTGAAAAATTAGCACCATCTTTGGGTTGGGCGGCGTGAGTCAGCCGCCCACTCGCCCCAACAATCATCATCATCATAAACAATCGAAGGCGCGCCACTAATATTGTTCGGAGACAGCTTTTCCGAAACTTCCGTGCTCGGTCGTGCTGGCCCACCTAATGACTCTCCGGTTGCTGATGTGCTGGATGTACTAATTAATGATGCAAAGTTGTGATTTTTCCACCAAACGAGAGAGCCTTGCGGTGCGGTTGAGCAAGATCATCAACCAAGACTGCTGAAGGGATAAACCCGGTCAAATGGGATTTTTCGGATGGGAGGACATGCCGAGATGATGAAGTCGAAGAAGTGGATGTGTATTAAGAGTTATTTAAGCGTTGTATAAGAGTTTTTTTTGGTGGTGTAAATACTATCCCATTTCAAAACAGTCTATCGGGCTGTGACTATGGCTTAGAAAAGCTCTTATTAACCCGAACCATTAAATGCAATATCAGCATAAAGCTTTGGAATTATTTTCACACACACACACACACACACACACACACACACACACACACACACACACACACACACCGCAACGCACACCATGATTGACAGAGCCCATGAATTTATTACATTTCAATTGAGCCGTGAAACTGCTGCTCATGGCGGCTGTTTAACAAACAGCAACAAATAAACAACGATCGTCGCTATGGCAACCGCGGGGTGTGTATGTTCGAGAGCGAGAGAGAGAGCGAGAGATAGAGTGGAGGCACCAGAAAGGATCTCCGCGGGTTTGCACAACAAAAGCGAGCAAGAAAAAGTCGCTTTTTGTTAACAATTTCAAGCAAATCGTGTTCAAGCTGGTTTACGGTTTTCTCCATTCCTCTTCGTTCCGTCATTTCGCGAGCTGGAAGCAAAAATAAAAAAACAAACAGACCCTGGTTAGGCTCCTCCCACTTTGTGTCTCGGGTGCACGGGTTGCGCACTATGCATCGCGGCGGACAGATAAATTATTTAAAAATGCAAAGCATCCCTGTAAAAAGCTCTGCTGCTCTCGCTCACTCACTCGTACGCTTCCAGTAACGCTCCGCTTCGCTGTGGAACTTTATTTGCTGCTATGTGGAAGGAATATAATACAAGCTAATAAAGAACGGTTTAGCTATTGCAACCCTTTCTTTGCAATGGGGGTTTTACTTATCATTTGAACGGTTTATTCGATCGATTTCATTGTGATTATTCCGCTACTGAGTATTTTTGGCTCGCTATCGATCCATTTTCCGGCAACAACAGCAAAAAAAACAAAGGCGAAAAACAGGATACAGTTCACCGTCTGCACCAACCTACCCCGGCCATACCGACCTTGAGGCAAACGACACAATTAAGCTATAAATTATACCAACCCATGCCCCAGAGTACCTCTTTTTGCATAAACCAAATGACCAAATGCGCTTGTACGGGCGCTGTTGCAACTGTAGTTTGCAAATTTCATTTTCCATTTTTTTATAATTCAACCCTATACAGCGGAAACAAAAAAAAATGTGAACAAGTCAGCATGACCGGACACGATCGATCGGCGTCTGGCAGAAGAAATAATTTATTCACACTCTCCGCACACTATAGTGTGGTCTGAAATGTACCCTCACGCGGCGGTTTTGTCGGTGTCAATAAATTTATAATTAATAACGCTTTACAGCAGCACAGCCACCGCCACCATCATGGGCTGACCCGCTCCGTGCTTGTCACACTTTGGGACAACTACTTTAACAACGAAATGTAACAACCACACACACACAAACACGCTAGCATGCACAAAAAATATTGAGCAAATAAAAATCATTATGTTTGTGCATAATCGTTCATCATTCGTGGTGGCGGTGAAAGCTGGCCGTATCGACTTTTTTTCGTACTGTTGGAAGTTCGTCATCAATAATGAAGCACACTAAAACCAAACTGTAAATTGCAAACGATGGTTTGTGATTGAGTTTTGATTGCAAAAAGATTTAAAAAAAAATATCCATATTCTGATTCGTGTTGCTGTTTACAGGAATGGCAATTTCATTATTGTTGAGTAAAAACATTTTCCGCTTTTTATTTGGCTAGTTAAGTGGGCTTGACTTTCAGTGACTTATTGTTACCATAGCAGGATAATCAGTCCTACGTATGGGGACACGGCCTATTTGGGGCTTGAATCCATGACGGGCATGTTGTTAAGTCGTTCGAGTTGACGACTGCTTCATCAGACGGCTCAATACTTTAGGATATTTTTATTGAGGAGACTTGTTTTAGTGCCTCTGTCCTAAATTGTAGTTATTTAGAAAAAAAACTAATGCAAAATTACTTTAAAATGCAATATGATTACCTCACTGGTCAAGAGAAATATGGTAGAATTTATATGCACATGAAGACACATGGTAGGGTGGATATGTCCTATGCCTTTTACCAAATAACTCTAATTGCATGATGGCTTTGTTAACATAGGATACTAAGTGAATTGGCTAATACTAGGAACTATCAAACATGTATGCTTAGGTTTTTATATTTGGCTCCTTACGTGAAACTCTTCAAACACTTTAGAATTTGGCTCTTTCGGTCGCAAAGTTTACTAACCTACAACAAAGTTTTCTACAAAAAATCCTATTCCCGATCCATCGTCTACCAATCCGTTGTTTTCCGGCCATAATAACGGGCGTCTTCGTGCAGAGGCGGAACAACCACTATACGAACCCCAATATAGCAAGGAATCTCGAAAAAGACCGCTCTGCCAGCTTACAATCAATTTTTTTATGTTAATATCTCTTGAATTGAAAATTCATTAGTCAATCTTCCCAATGGATGTGTCAAGAAGCACTCATGTTAATCTGGCATTGCGTTCCCAAGCGCCACTTATTAAGCTTAAACGACTGGAAAATACAGTAGAGCGTCGATTATCCGGGCAGCTCGGGACCGGACGGTTGCCGGTTAATCGATTTGCACGGATAATGGTCCAAGAAATGTCAAACGCATATAAAACATATGAAATTTACCAGTTTTGTTATTAATTCACCTAGAATCAATCGATTAATCGTTAGTAGAATATTATTTTAATCAATAACTGTAGGTTTAACAACTGTTCATGAACAAAAATGAATTTCGAAAATACCCCTAGACACTACAGAGCTGCACAAGAAACTGGTTTCCCAATTGATTATCGCTGCAAACTTTCGCCGTACGTATGAACAGATGTCAGATTTATGCGCACGGTTAAGCCGCCCGCCTGTTAATCCGTCCCCGGATAATCGACGTTCTACTGTATAATATCCGTAGAAAAAAAAACCAAAGCTCCCTAGTTTCATTGGTTTGCACAATATGTTAGAAAGGAATGACTAGCTACCTTGATACAATTTATGCACCTTGTTGAGATGTCAAAAGAAAAAAGAATAATAAAAATCTCTCTCTCTTGAACTTCAACCAGCAAAGAAGGTAGTTGTGCGTCGCTTCTCCTCTGGCATCCGAAATACATTGAAAATATCAAATAACCATCACAATAGATGGCGTATTACAACTCATCATTATATTGCTGTCCTTTTCTAGCAATATGTTTCGACAAGTTTCATCTAATCATTACCTATATAGCCTTCTCACTTTCCAAGCAAAAATCTATATGAATGGTCGTGTGGGTCAGATACGTGGGTATCAACACCAACGACCATTACTCAAATCTCACTTGCTTCAGTGCTGGTGGTTTACATAGGAGTTTAGTATTTAAACAATAGTATCGCCGTTCCAGTTCTAGCGATGCATAACTTCAATACGAAACCATAAAACAGTACAGAGAAAATGAGAAAGCTCTCCTGCGAGTGGAGCGCTGGCTGGGTATCCCACCAACAGATGGCGCCACCAGCTTTTTGCTATTTTTAAAATGCATGATTCGTTTGCCGTCTGCTAAACGAAGTCTTTCTATATTCCGTTTAGGTTTAAAGCTTGAGTCGTTTAGAACCCGTTTAGTGGTCGTTTAGTAGATTTGTGGCACTTGGGTTAAATGGTTGCTCAATAGATTCCGCTTTTACTGGTCTTTATATTGCTGTACTTTTCATCTAAAGGCCGGGCTACATTGATCGTACTCGCACGCGTAATTTTGATTTTCACTAGCGCATCTGGCGGCGGCTGACCGAAACATTTTGCCAAACAATTTAGAGCCGCTCCAGAAAATACGTTAATTTTCCATGTTTTTTACTTAAATCGGAGGAGAAAAGTTTTGTAAAACGTAGATACACATGACTTGCACGCATTGCATCCATTATTGCAATGGAAAACGATGGAAAAACTACTTAATTTTGAGATCCGGCAGGTCCATTCCCTCGATGACCAAAAAAAGCTTCCACCAGCCGCCGCCAGATGCGCTAGTGAAAATCAAAATTACGCTTGCGAGTACGATCAATGTAGCCCGGCCTTAATGAGTTTTGCCTACCTTCAACCGGTCATAGCCTAAACAGCCTGGCTGTTGTGCTTAAATACATTGGAAGGTTATTTGGTTTTCCTCGAAACAATATGGCACTTTTAATTTATGGTATAAAATCTCTCCAAATGTGTTAACAATCAATTAAAAGACACACAGAGCCATTCGTTTTTAATTTACCTTCTAAAACTCCATCAAAACTTTTGCACACGCGACGCAACGCCCTCCCATTTCCGGAAAGCTTTCGATTCGTTCGTTTTGTATGGTTCGTTCGTCGTATCGTTCGACGGTCGCAATACACACCTGCCCTTGTCCAGTTCGCATGTCCACCGGCAGCGCCCAGTGTGCGGGCACGGTTTGTTTTGATTAGTGCGCTTTGTTCGTCCGTTCTTCACAGTCAGCGAAACGCTGGTAGAAAGGAAAACACAAGAAACTAATGAAAGTGGGTGTGATTTTGTAGTTCAATTGTTTTACTTTCTTTGCAGCCCATCAAAACTAACCCTTTGTGTGCCTTTTTAGGTAAAAAAAAGCAATGGAATTGTAAAAAGACAGATAGATACACACCAGTGTTGTGCCAGCACGAGAACGGAAGGACATGAGACACGGTCACAGCATTGCATGGGTACAGGCAGGAGTGAGCAAATAGTTACAGTACAGCTGGATACGATACCGTCTGTGGCGGCAGCAAGCACGAACTAACCCCATCAAATGGATGCGGCCAAACAGCGAGTGGGTGATGTGGTCGGTGCCGTAAAGGTAATGCGCAAACCCTTGCGCGGGTCCTCCCCAGCAGGAGGAGAGTGGTTTCGATGTGGTTTCTCCCGTGTGCTTTGGATGTTTGATGTCGGTCGAAGCAATCACTAACCTTCTTTCCTCATTTTCCCCCCTTAATCGTTGTGGTGTGGTGTATCCCTCCCTTTCATTCCCTTCCCCACTCCCGAGGTCTGTTTTACTAACCGGCGCAAATCTCTTATGTAATCAATGTAATCACGAAAATGGTGTGTTCTTACCGATCGTATCGTATATAGTCTGTGTCTACTTTTTAACCCCTTCATTTGCTTGCACGCTGGAATGGTAACGCTACTAACGTTAGCTATCGATGTAACTGTATATAAGAGCGGGACCACAGCCAAACACGCTTTCGTCTAATACCTACAACACAAAATCGACTGATCGACGCTAGTGTGTGTATGTGCTTTTATGTGCATTTACTGTGTTGCTGCCCCAATTTTCTAAAAACAAAAAACAAACAAAAAAACCGTGTCCCGTTCCGTTTCCGCTATATTTCGCCCCGAATCCCAAGAATAACCTAAGCATGGCAACCGAAAGCGGTCTACGCGTGGTGCGCCAATACTCCGACGAGGGACGTACGCTAGCACTGCGAGTAAGGAACAACAGATGCGGCGAATGCCGTCGACGATCGACACATGATTTTCATTAACACAAACCAACCCCTTTTTGGTTCGTTTACCCCCAGACGCTGAGCGAAGCAAACAGTGAGGCAGGGACGGTGGTGCGTAACGCGTGGAGCAGCTTCATCCAGCTGGTGCAGCGCTTGAAGACGTCGGCCCGGGAAGTGCTGGACCCGTCGGTGCTGTACGAAGAGCTGCGCATATTTTTCCGCGATGAAAGTAAGTAATCATAACGGCTTTAAAACACGGACCACAAAACTCACTTTTTCCGCCTCTTTTTCCTCCCAGTTGCTCGAAATAACGCATTCGCGATCCTGATCGGTCTCGGGTTCGGTACGACCGGCGGCTTCATGCTGGGCATGTGGCTGGCCCGACCCCACCTGCCCACGCCGATCATGAAATCGATCGCGTCCACCTCGTTCCGCGATCCGGACAATGTGGTCGTCTGCCAGACGGCGGTGCCCCAGTTCCAGTCCGCCTCCGACATACTGGTGCGGGTGCGGGCGGCCTCCCTCAACCGGATCGATCGGCGCATCGCGTTCGGGTATGGGCGCACGCTGCGGCGCATGATACGCACCTACAACAGTACGTACGATCCGGAGCTGCCGCTCGTGCTGGGACGTTCCTGTGCCGGAATCGTGGAAGCGGTCGGTACCGGCTCGAAGAGCGGGCTGGAGATTGGGGACGAGGTGTGGCTCGCGACGCACTGGTACGAGCCGGGCGTGGCGTCCGAGTTTGTGGTCGTGCCGGAAACGCGCGTCTCGCGCAAACCGTTTCTGATTGGGTTCGAGGGTGCGGCCAGCCTGCCGTACAGTGGTTCGATCGCGCTTAACCTGCTCGACGAGCACCACCTGACCGAGCACACGTGCAAGGGCCGGCAGATTCTGGTGCAGGACGCCTGCTCGCCGGTCGGGTGCGTCATCACGCAGCTGGTGCACAAGTGGGGCGCCCACGTGACGGCCACCTGCCACACGCGCTCGGTGCCGGTGATTAACAATCTCGGTAAGTATCTCGGCCGAGTTCGGTGACCTCAGGGAAGGCACGGTGGTAGTGGTGGTAGAAGCTAATGTACTCTTGTTTCGATTTTCGTTTCGATTGCTCTGCAAGAGGAAAGAGGTAAATGGCCAGTTTTTTTTCTCTAACCTAAGCACGTTACCAGCAATTCCATGTTATGGCAGGGCCGAATGAAAGTGTTTTGAGTGAACGAATTTAAAAATTGCAAAATTGTGCAGCCCTTGGATAACATTTAATTGCGAAAAAATCAACCTTAAAGCTGCTTGTTACAACTCTTCTTATTGTGCTACTGACCCCCACAAATGTCCCCATTTTTCACCCCCCCCAAATCCCACAGGTGCGGCAGACATCATCACCTTCGACAACGAGCACTTCCGGTCGAACTTTATCGACGTGAACGTGGAAAAGTCCAACTTTATCAACGAGCTGACGTCGCGGCCCAAGTTCCACTACATCTTTCTCACCACCCGGCTCGGGTACGATTACAAGTTTCTCGAAAAGTTCCTTACCAAAGACGGTGTGATAGTGGACGCGGTCGAGCCGGAACAGTCCACCGACGATTACGGCGTGGTCGGGCGCTTCTTTCTCGGCACGTACGTCCGGTGCCGGAAGGTGGCCGCGGTGCTGTTCCGCACCAGCGTCGACTGGGGCGGCCCACACCTGTGCCATTTCGTGCTGGAACGGTTGGCCGGCTTCGTGAACGATGAAACGCTCAAAACGGTCGTCGATCGGGTAACGGTTTTTTTGCTGGTGGTTTTGATTATTCGTCTTTGTATTATGCTTCTTTTGTTCCTCCTGCTTTTAGGTCTACACACCGAACGAAGTGGAACGAGCGCTGGAACACATTTGCAGCGAGAAAAGCATCGGCAGTACGATCATCAGCTTCCGGTAGACGGAAGCGGAGTAGGCTACGATCGCGAAAAGCGAACTGAACCACGATCAGCAACACCACTGCCCCGATTGCTTGCCCGACCACTGACTGAATAGGGAATATCTTGGCATACTACGATGAAAGCCTTCATTCTTATTCTTTTTTTTTAACGAAACCGTTTTCTTCCCCCCGCAACCGGCTGATTATACTTAGATAGATGTTTTGTTTGTTTGTTTGTTGATTTTAAACTGATTAGGTCCAATTTTTTAGCCACGATTTTCTAATTAATGTTCTTCCGATCAGACCAGACTGGGCCCCCGATTTTTGGCCATCGATTTTTCTCGCATGGGGGGCGCACCGCACGCACGGTCGGGTTTTTCTACACGTGTTTCGACAAAGATTCGATAATCGAGAATAATAAAAAAAGTAATAAACAAAGAAAAGCGTGCAAAGACCAAGTCCAAGCGTTCGGAGTTTAGAATGTTATTTATACCGATTTAATACAAATCATCCACGTGTGTTGTAGTGTGTAAATGTGTGAAGGAAAGTTGGGTTGCTCTTGCAGAAGCGAACCACCATCATCCAATCGACTTTTCCTTTTTCCGGCGAACGCTTTTCCACGCCCGACGATTATTCATCAACGGAATCTTTACACCGCGGCTAGCGGCGGCCGGCAGGATGATGTGCATCGTCATCTCCACCACCACCACCATTGACATCCCCATCCTCATTGCTGTGTGCCAAATTATTCCTCCTGCTTGTCGTCCTCCTCGTCGCCGCTACCCTCGAACTCGATATCCTTATCGTCCTTGTCGTCGGCACCGTCGTCGTCCATCTTGTACTTGATGCCGACCTCGTTGTCATCCTCCTCGTCGCCGGACACTTCGGCGTTCTCTGCCTCGGCCCGCTCCATCTTCCGTGCCAGATCTGCCTCATCGGTGGCGGTCACCACCTTCGGTGCCATCTGCACCTTGAACACACCGCCGAGCTTCTCGATCGTCTCTTTGATGACCTCAATCGCCGATTCGAGCGCCTTCAGTCCGTCCGCCTTTTCCGGCGTGGATGTGGTCATTACTAAAAGGGGAAAGAAAGTGTGAGAAAAATGGTACGATTGGTTTTTCCGTCCCACACACACATACCGTAGAGCGGGGGAGCAATGAGGTTAATCTTAATCGGCAGCTCTTCCGTGGACAGTGCCAGCCCGGCACGGAGCGCCGTCTTGACGGCATCGATACCCTCGTACCCGTAGCAGGCGCACTCGATGTCGGCCCGAATTTTCACCGCCTGCGACACGAGCTTGCGCTGGATGTTGCTGAGCAGCGATTCTTTCACCTCCGGCTCGAGGCCGCACTCGTCCAGCAGCGAAGGATCACTAGAAGAAAAAAATGGAAGGAGAACACCACCAACAGTCCGTTAGCTTAACCACGCACAACCGAATCGAAAAGGAGGGTACACATACACGGCACACTGCTTGAACACATCGAACGCGGTCACTTTGTAGTTGTGCTTCTCCTCGAAGTACCACGCCGTCTTCTCGTACAGCTCCTCCAGCTTCTGGTTGTCGAAGCCCATAATGTCGGCCACGTGGCGCAGGATCGAGTTGACCGCCTTCGCCTTGGAGAACCGCTCCGTACACTTCTCCACATCCTCGGGCGAGACGCGCCGCTTGGACAGATCGATGTAGCCCTTGTTTTTGTCGACGCGGATCACCACCACCGGTTCCGTTTTGCCGACGCGGATCAGTTTGTTGATCGAGCGGATGCGCCGGCGGGACAGCTCGGACAGCAGTATCATGCCCTCGATGTTGTTGTACTCGAGCAGGTAAACGTACGCGCCCATCTCGGCGATCGAGCGCACGTTCACCATCACCACATCCTCCACCTCCGGGTACTTTTGTTTGTAAAACCGACACGATAACGTCATGTTGCTGCCGTTGCTTGCAAGTCCTGCAAATAGAAATCGTTTCGAGCTGTTAGTGGTCCATGTGTTTTTTTGCTTTTCACTCGTTGGTAGATTTTTTTTGTATTCCGGCGCACTCCGCGTATGGAATGTGCCGGTCAGTCAGCTACACAGCTTCAGTGGTATTGGTAGGCGGCGCAGCCAGCATTCAGCGCCCGCAACCCTTCGCACAGGACGGTGTCGGTCGTGGCCGAAACAATGAAATTCAAAGGGCTGGCGGCTTAAAAACGACACTCTTCCATTCGCCCGAAGATTCACGGCCGTGTTACGCTTGGTTTTAGCGAAATATACTCACTTTTTACCACGAAAAACTGTGTTAAAAGAGCTGATGCAATTTCACATGTGGCAAACGCCTTGGATGACAGTGACAGAGGGAGAGAAAACAACAGGAGCCGTTGCGTTTGACGTTTCGAACAGTGTGGCCAGATTATTTTGGCGGTTTTCGGTAGGCGCATCAAAATTTTATCGGTAGTTTTCGGTAGGTTAAAACTCGAAACTTTAAAGAAGTAAAAGCGAAATAATGTTAAGCGAGATAGGGGGGGGGGGGGGTGCTAATACGCAAAAAGAAAGTTCCATCTAACGAGAATATGCATCATTTATTAAGGATATGGATTAGATTTGGTTCATCGATTACACAAATGAAGATTTTTCTGAAGTGTCGATCTGAAAATTGGAATTCTAAGCCAAAGAAGGACTACGATGCACATTTTTTTTTCTCAGTGGTGACAAGTTCTTTTTCTCGGGGCTCCACGCGACCACTCAGGGCCGCAGCAGTGCTCCTTTGGATACGATTTTATCGTACATGCTGTCATTTGGTTTTCACTAGATTATTTAGATTGATTTAATTGTTCGGCTGAGTTTTGTAGTTCGATGATTAAAAAATTGAGATTTTTTCCTTCAAACCCTAGATATATATATACATCGGTATTTCTGGTCACTTTGCCCACAGGGCAAGGCGAGCTTTTTGGCGGCCACCGTCGCAAAACCGTCGCAAAACGTCAAAACCGGCGTCGCATGTACTGCAAACCGACGTCGCCAGCGAGCGAAACTCGCAACAATTTCGAGGCGCTGGCGACGGTCGTTTTTGACGTTTTGCGACGGTTATTGACCTTTCGAGCGAGCTTTTGCCCTGCGGGCCAGTGTGGCCAGATTATATTGGCAAGTTTCGGTAGGAGCACTGTTGAGAATGCAACAATTTAACCTTCGTTTCTATGACCAAAAATACACCCTCATTTTTATGACCACCTACCCGGGTAGGTCATACATTTTGTATGGGAGTTCGCATTTCAGGATGGTAAATTTGTTATGGCCCAACCTGCCTAACACTCATCAAGTGGGAACCGAGCGGCGGTCGGGCACTCGGTACGGGCATTCAGAAGGGCAAAGATATTATTAGCGAATACATGGTTTTTACCTACATCTTAAGCTTAAACCCTTCCCGCGTTGTTGGCCGTTGTTAAGTAGCGCAACATATCACAACAAAATTGATCATATCTTCTGTTTTGGTTATTGAAATAACTTGAAATTTTCAGAGAAGCTGCAGAAAACTTTGTTTTTTTTTCAATATAAAAAAATAAGAATTTTCAAAATTATTTTTCATATACAGGCAGTCCCCGAGATACACCTGGCTTCAAGCATCCCTAAAAATTTGAAGTCATGTCAATGACTAAAACAGAAGTTATGCACAATTTACCACGCAAAAGAGCAATTTCTCATACAAAATTATGACCTACCCGTGTAGGTGGTCATAGAAGTAAGGGGTAAAAAAAAGTTAAAATTAAAAAAAGTATATAAAAAATAATTTTGAAAATTCTTATTTTTTTATAGGGGAAGGTAGGTACAGACGGACACGTTAAGGGAAATGGTAAAAATCTAGGGTTATATAAGTGCAACGACCTTGAAAATGTTCATATCCCATATAACCAAATCGGTCTTAACCCACTGTAAAGCCACTTCAAACCCACGTGGGTTTGTGGTGGTCGATTCAGTCGTTAACCCACCAAATTTTAGAACAATCGGAGCTGCCAGTTCCGATCCGATGTATTTATCTTGCCCACCCTTAACCCACCTTTTCCAAAAATGCTTTGAGGAAAAGTTTGGTCAAGGGTTGGCTAAGGTCAATATGCTGAACAGGATTTTAACTCCTCGATTGATTACATTCATTCACTTACATCACTGCACTTAAACTTCCGCAATATTATTAGTCTATAAACTATGCACTGACCAGCGAAATGGAAGAGTTCGATCGCAAGTAAACAAACACACATATACACATATTACACATGAATGTTTTTCGACAAGCCAACTTAAATACACACGTTTAATTGCTTCCTTTGCACAATTAAATAACATTTTATTACAGGTGAAACATGTTGAGCAAATAAATTGCCCGTGCATAAAAAACTAACTTCAACAACATTGAAGTGGCTGCTTCTGTGGCCGTGTGGCTTAACCCACCAAACTGATAGTTTTTTAGCTTTGTTTAATGAAACTGGATTTTTAGTACAAGAAATTGGTGGCGTTTTCGGTATCTTGGTTATATGGGATATTATCTTACACTCATGTTTTATCAGAAAATGTGTTGAAACTTTTAAGTTTCCATCGATTTTTGCTTTTTTTCATGAAAGAAAAACATGATTTTTTTCGTGCGGTTTTGAAATGTTCGGGTAAGATATGACACCTGATTCGGGTAAGATATGGACTCCTGATATGGGAAAGATGGACACCATGATGGGTAAGATGGACACCTGTAGAAATCGTTGGTAAGTGAATAGTTTTACAGTATTTTAACAAATTCTATCGCTTTCCACGTCCTGGTACGTTTTTAAACCAATTCTTGGCTTATTTCAACGACTATTCATCCCAAATAGCCAGAATTGCTTAAGCAGCTCATTTTGGCACGCTAAAGATCGCTGCTCTAATTCGCCTTTTGCAGTAGATAAACAGCATCAAAGTTCTATGTGGGTATTTCAAACAGCGCCTAAGCAGCTTCCTTATGCCACGATGCCAGGGATTATTTTTCTTTGTGTTTTATTTTCAAGCAAGCGTCATCGATGAAATAAACAACAAAATTTGTTTGGTTTAAACACATATGTATATTTTTAAATCTTTCGTATTGATGAATTACACAAATTTTTACACAATTTACTGATAATTCACAATCGCTTCACTCAATATTCATTCTTCAAGTAACGAATCTAACTTGTGCAGCAGCAATGAGATTATTGCCGGCGTCCGTCTTTGACACTTTGACAAGAGCCACCTTGAACCGATGTCATGCATTAAAAAGCTATAAAGTTCCACCAAGTTCAGTACCCTTTCTTAACAAGCCTTCAAGTTCCATCATGAACCCTACGCATAGTGCTAATCAGCCGCAAAGTTCCAAAGAGTACCATGTGCCTGTTAAAAAGCTCCATAGTTCCGCAAAGTACCGTCTATCTCTTAATCAGCCACAAAGTACGACATCGGAACGATTTTTCGTTAAACAGCCCTAAATCAGCTATAAAGTACAAGCTGGCTATTTGGGGTGTTTCTACTTTCCCCTCGCCTGAAAATTTCATTCTCTTTGCCTGTCTTTGAGCTTTAATCGTCGACAGCGAGATTCAAATTCAAATTTAAATGATTTCCTTTGACGAGCAATTCTCGGAATCCATGCAACTGACATTTTCTACTTATTATGAACATTACATTTTAACGGAAAAAAAATTAAAAAAAAAGTGCCAGGCAAACAAACGTGCATCAGCGCGATAAGTAACAAATGAGGTTAGCAATCCTTGAAACAGCATCCCAAGCAAAGTGTATGAATATCAGGTGGTCTCGTCCCATACAAATTGACAACTAATTTCGAAATCAAAAAAATCTCCTTTTGACAGAATGGGTGAAGTGAATTTCCATAGGAACCGTTCGCTTTGTTCTTAGCAACACATACGTAGTACACATTGGTGTCCTCATCGACGGCATTATTTTGATCCAAAAATGGATTTTAATTAGTTCTGATTTGGTTTAGCTTACAGTAACATATATTTTGAGTGCTTTTTAAGGTATTTCAGTGCAAATAACGAAGATTCTAAGATTGTTTGTGTGTAAGGCAAGTCGTCAGAAAGCTTGTTTGGGGAAATGTTTTCACCCATGCTGTCAAAAAGTGACGTTCAACTTTTGCTATGAAAAACAGGCTATGAGACCACCTGATATTCATACACTTTGATCCCAAGCGTCACAGATTAAGCTTAAACGACTAAAAAATCAAATATCTGTGATTTTCGGTAGGATAAATGGAAAATCGGTAGTTTTAGGAGGCTTATCTGTGAATCGGTAGGCATATGAAAAATCGGTAGGAATACAGATAAATCGGTATTTCTGGTCACTCTGGTTTCGAAACACGCACACGCACACATAGAAGCGGCCTGTCAGTTCGATTTTGATTTGAATTCATCGTTAATCTGTCGTTTTTTTCATGTTTATTGATATTAATTAAAAATAAAATATTACATAGTCATTGTGTAAAAAGCATATGATAATAAAAAGGCTAGATACCTAATTCTCTTTATCTGCTTCCAGAACGTCGGGCGCAAAAAACGTTCGCACAATGTCATGCACACTGGTAAACTGCAGCAGCACGTCGCTTAATTGTTTCATCGCCTTCATTCCCGCCTTGTGCGCTTTGCTCGTTTTCTCGCGAAAGTTGCGCACCGACGTCAGCTTGTCCAGCAGGTAGTGTAGCCAGTACACGTTCGTCCTCGGCGCGTGCTGGTCCCACTGGTTCTGCAGCACCGTCTTCATGTTCCTGTAAATCTCAAACTGATAGTCGCCTTCGGCGGTGAACAGCTCCTCGTCGGTCGAAAGGTCGTTAAACAGGCACAGCCCACTGTAAACGATGCGCGACAGTGTGTAGTCGATGATGGTCGCCTTCAGACCGTGCGTTTTAATGACGATCTCCTCGCCCAGCAGGCAGTACGTCCGTTCCGGCACTTTGGTCGTTTCGATCAGTATGTTGCCCGTGTGCAGATCGCGGTGCTCGAAATCGTACCGCTTTTCGGCCACGGCCAGTGCCAGCACGATCTGGGTGAAGGTAGCAAAGGCTTGCTGCGCGTTGTAAAACCGATATCCATCCAGATCGCTGCCACCGAACGCCGTTTCGAACGCGATGTACAGCTGGTCGGAGGGAAAGTCTTCCGGACTGTCGTTTTCCGAACCCTGCCGGTCATTGTAATCCTTCCACAGCTCGAGCAGTCGCTGTGGATATTCGCCCACCACACAGCTAACGCTGCGCAGCTCCACGAACCCGTCCGTGCTGAACTGTACATTCTGCTGGCGGAGATCGCTCAACTCGGAGGAGATGATGATTTCGGACAGTATTTCCTCGAACGTTTTCTGCTTTTCGCCGTTGATTGGTAGATTGCCCTCGATCGGAATCAGCTTCAGCACGGACTGCGTGTCGTTGGGTTTGGTGCAGAGAAACACTTCCCCGTACACGCCCTCACCAATCTTGCGCTCAACGGTGGCCTCCATTTTTGCGAGGGCCTGCTCGAAGCTGATCGGTTCCCGCTGCCCACAGCGTGTCATGACTTCGTCTTTCGATCGCTGCGGACACAGGAAGCGCTGGTCGGATACCGTTTTCCAGGACAGCGGCGCAACAAACCGTTGCACCGAGACGTCGTGCGAATCCGAAGGTCTGTCCGCGGTAGTATTGCTGGAAAGCCGTTGCGCGTCGTGCAGTGTTTCATTCGACTGCGATGGCCCCTGGTACATAGTTATACGACGCTCTCCTCCGATCGAGCAAGCACCTTCCCGACGGCACATTGAGGTTTTCAGTAGTGTCGACATCGATTTCCGCCATTTTCCTGGCCTGAACGATACCCTCCCGATGGTGGCGTCTGCTTCGACGGCAGTCGGAGGAGGCATCATACTCCTATCAGAATGTTTCGCAGGAGTTTTGCTATTTTTAACAGCCAGAAAAGTCGTTTGCTCGCCTGTGTGCCGTGAACTATCATTGGAATTGATTGAAGAAAGTGTGGATTGGCGAATTCTCGCACTAGATCGTCTTGGTGTGCTCATCCTGTGCTGTACTGTACCTATGGCGAGGAAATATGATAGTTAAACCAAATGATGGCGGCTTCCAAACTTATTTTTAATAAAACATCGCTTAGTCTTACTTGTGCCGGACCCAAAATAGTTTCAGCAAACGTATATACTCAATATTTTCAGTAGGAAAATTAGAAAAAATGCGTTGAAACAGTCGATAGATTGCAACGTAAACAAAACCTTTTCCAAAAGTCCGTTACCTTTTGGAAGAGTTGTCAAAACAGCAACCGTGCGATGTTTTTCGATGCTGCCGTTCGTTTTCTCATTTTCTAATTTATTAGGCATTCAATCACATTTATATTCCTCTTTTGTGGTTCTCCTTCACTTATTATGATTCATAATTAATTATAAAATACTAAAACCCACGAATCAACAACGAAGAAACTGATTTTCGGCAATAAAACCGAGCTCAAAGTATTGAACGCGACCTTGTAGCCACCATCGCATCAAATCGCTTGCTTGAAAACATCCCGCCCGGCCCGCATTTGCTTGCCGACTGTCAAACATGCCAGAGCGACCCGCGCACACTAGCGCCACCGCTGTGCGGTATCGTGAAACAGAAAAAGCTGCAAAAAAGTGTAATCAGCTCGTGTTGTCATCGGAGGCATTTTTCCAGCCGATTTTCGTGTGGAAAAAGCTTACTAGGCTGGTGAAAAACTATGTAGCAGCGACGACGCGTACGGAGGCGACCCCCAAACCAGTACGTAGGGCGGTTAGGAGGTGCGGGCGTAGCGCTGGCCCGAGGGTCCGCGATCGCCCCAGGGCGGTGTGCGAAGGCGGCGTCCAAAAAAAAATCGACCCGTTGGCTTTCCCAACAATGGCGACCGCGAACGATGACGAGCACCAGCACCGCCGTGGGCCCCTTGCCGCATCGGTCGTCGTGGTGTTCTGGACTGGTCGCCGTGCGTTCTAGTGATCTGTGATCTGTGAAACGGGAATCGAACGGTGGTGGTCGGAAAAGCAGAAAAGCTAAAAGGCTCCCCGTGAGCTGAAGAACACACACACACACGCACGGGCTACCACCGCCGCCTCGGTCCTCCCACCCGTCAACACCCGTCAAAGAAGCCAAACGCTGAAACGGGTTGTTGTTGGTGGTGGTGGTGGAGTGGAAGGCTAGGTGAAGGGGGCAGTGTGTGCTTCTGTGTGTTTGCAAATAATCAATCCCCCCCGTGCAGTGCAGTGTCACGGTGCACTGTGATTTGTGGTGTTTCAAACGATTGCATTGTGAAATTCCTCACCTTCCCGTAGTGTCCCATTCTAACCCCTTCCCTTTAACTTCCCGCTCCTCCTCGGTTATCTTGATCGCACAGTAACCCTTTCCTACCTTGAGGGAAGGGTTACCCTCTCCCGTTGTCGGTGTGTCGTTCTGTGCTGCCCCGCCGAAACCGATTTCCCGTTTTCCGGCGGGCGCATCGAACACACCCCCCCGATTGAGTGTTCACTAAAGCACCCGATACATTTCTAATCCTTTTCAGCATGGGCCAGCCACCACCAGGAAATGTGTGTATAGTGTCGTTGTAAGCCAGCCGCCGCTGCCCGTCAGAATTTGAAACGCATGTATTCATGGAAAAGAAGGCGGAAAAAAACGTAACACGACTGGTAGCCTGGTAGCCTGGTGCCCGCGTCCTCCTCCCCCATTCCCGAAAAAGAAGGAAACCCCGCGTGAGAGGAAATGATGATTGAAAAGTGAACGTGTATACGAGTAGAGCGAGCGAGAAAGAGAGAGAAAGAGAGCGAGAGAAAAGTACACGGAAACGGAAAGTTGCAATAGAAGAAACCCGCGAAGAAGAAGTCATAGCATACCCGAAGCCCAAGAAGAGGAAGAAGAAGAAGCAAACGGACATTTGCGTTAATGTTTTTGTATGTTGATGTTTTTGAGTTGTGCTCTAAGAATTGCAGTGAAATAGTTTAGTTTTCATCATCCGCGTGCGCGTGTTTGTGTGTGTATGTGTATGTGTGTGCGTGCGTCGTCTGTCGGTGGCGCACATGTGTTTGGGCCGTCGCCGCTTGTGCACGACGGGCCGCACCAGTAGTGCCGGGGAACGGATCTACAATCGCGCAGGGCGACGAACCGCCCCATTAACCGGAAGTGAGCATGGATCCGGAACAAATACTGCTCGACACCAACGACTTCGAGGATGGTTCCGATTACGGTGATTACGAGTTCATCCAGGACCAGGATGCATTGTCGTTGAATGCGCCGCTCGGTAAGTTGCCCCCTCCCCGACTGCTTGGTGGGTAGGTGCGGGTAGGTGGAATTGTGTGTGTGTGTGATGCCGCCTGCCTGCCAATGTAGAAGCTAGAAGTAGTGTTGTGCGATTGTGTGAGCTAATTGAATTGTGTTGTAATAGTTCAGGTAGTTTCGTTTTTAGAAAACGACGCTTGCTAAAGCTCTTTGATCCTTCCTATTCCTCGTCGAAATAAAAAAAAAACCAACCGGTTCCCCCTACTGCTAGAGTGTGAAGGTATCCTGTCGATTGATAAAAATACTATTTCCACAAACACACGCGCGCGTGCACTTTAACGCACTAAAACGCAAGACGATTGACGCTTGATTTGTACTTTATTGTTAATTTCTAATCTTTTTGTTAGTGGTACAATTTTATGTTAAATGGTTATTTTAAGACAATTGTGCATACAAATTAACAACACTAACCTTTCCTTTTTTTTGTTTTTTTTTTTGGAAGTGGGATTTATGTTTCGCTAAACCGTTAACCAACTTAATTTACCGTTCAACAAACTTTGATTTTCTTAATTTCTCACTTTATGATTTCTAAATTTACACGCTTTTCTGCCACATTTTTACAGACCACCAGTAGAGCCCAGAACACTATAGAGGTGCGCCTATCTACCACCACCACCACCACCACCATCCCATCCTGCTACTCTCTGCAAAAAAAGCAAACAGAAAAAAACACGTACTGTTTCTATTTTATTAGTGTGTAGAACATAATTCCTCTTATCATACATCACACACACACACATCGACACCCTTCCAACACACACTAAAAAGGAAATTCCGACACACACACACTCAGAAACACAATACACGCGCTATACTCCTTCGTGTAACGCCTCCAGTAATCCCTATTCCTATCGCCATTTCTGCAGCAAGTAATAGCTAAGTTTGATAGTAAGTTGGTAGCTGGGTGACCCTTCCCGGAGCAACATTCCGGAGGGAAGCAGAATTCATGCCTATTAGCATCTGGCCACTGTCATCAGGTGGTGTGCCCAGTTTTTCGTAGCTCGTTTGTTCGTATCGCATAGATTAAAGGCTGCTTAAATTAGTGAAAGATTCCATTTTTGGACGTCTCGGTGCACCCCCCCGGTTCACGTCCCAATCACGCGCTCTTCCCCCCGCCCTTGTGCACCTATTTATTGCATTAAAATTCGCCGAATTTCATCATCATCATTACGTTTAATTCCGGCTTCCTTCCAATCGTTCACCGCGATCATCATCGGGGTTTCGGATTGTATCCCCACAACACAACAACCCAACAAAAAACGCATTGACACCACCCACACGCACCCCTCCAAAACATCCACCGCGTGCAGAAGCAATTTTGGACCCGGCGACCACCATCTCGTGTCAATCCTCGCCGACCGACGACTGTCTGCCGCAGAATCTCGACGAGCCGCAGCAGCAGCAGCAGCAACCGCAACAGTCAGTTGATGGTGGAGGCAGCAGCAGCAGCAACGGCAGCAATAACCGAACGGAGGAGACGACTCCCCGCAGCAGCACAGCAGCAGCAGCGCCGAAGCCACAGCATCAGAAGCTAACGATCAAAACGATCATACTGAACGCGTCGTCCTCGTCCGCTGGAACCGGCACCGCTAGCGTAACGCTCAACAGTGGCACCGGCTCGTCCGCCTCCTCCTCGAACGCATCGTCGCCGGCATCGTCCTCGCCGTCGTCTGTGTCGTCACCGGCGGCGGCACACCCGCCGGTCGTGCGGTTCGGTCTCGGCGGTGGCAAACCATCGGCCGCGGCCCTTCGCCGCGGTCCCGGGCGGCCGAAGAAAGATTTCATCCCGCTGCTGAAGATGTCGTCCGGGGGTGGCACAAATCCGGCCGGCAGCGGTCCCGCAGGCGGTTTCGGCAACAGCAGCAGCAGCACCACGATGATCAAGCTGAGCGGTGCTACGATCGCGGCCGCTGCCTCACTGGCCGGCGGAAGCACGTCACCGTCCGCCGCGGAAAGCAAAGTTGTTAAAAGGTAACGTGTAGAGGTCCCCCTCCCCTCTCTCTCTCTCTCTCGCCCCGCCCGTAGTTCGCCCCACCGCTGTCGCTGTAGTCCGTGTAACTGTAAACCTTTCCTAACCAGTGGCCCTTGTATGCCTTTTCCCCCTTTTTTCCACCGCTTCTCTTTTTGTAGATATAAAAGTACTAATGTTGTTCGTGGTGGTATTCCTAAAAGGAAAATGGAGATGGCAATGCACGACACTACCACCACCACCACCACCACCATTCCCTCGAGTTCCATCACGCCCGGTGCGCGGAGTCCGTCGTCGGGTGCGCCCGTGCCGCTAGCTTCACCGACCGCCGGGTTCGGCGGCTCACTGCTTGCTTCCCCGAGCGATGATGGCGGTGGCGCAGCCAGCACGGCCAACAGCTCCGTCGCGTCCACGCCGACCGGCGAGATCGAGGCCGATCCGGCCCTGCTCATGCCCGCGCCGGACGATATGCCGTACTTTCCCGAGAAGTACCCGGGCAAGCAGTGCATCCTGTGCAATCTCGGCGAACGGAGCCAGCTCGGGCAGGGCGAAATGTTGCGCATCGAGATGACGCTGGCCGCGGACCAGATTGCGTCCGCACTGTCGCAGGAAGACAAATCGCACAGCGGCACGAACGGGACCGATGCGTTCGGCGACAAAAGTCCACGGGCGAACAGCTTGCTCGGGCCGCCCCAGCTCGGCAGCAGCAAGCGACAGAAAGGCTCCAACAAGTGCAAGTAAGTGTACGGCTGGGTTAGGATAGTTGTTTTTATTATATTCACTATAAAACAAGTTGAAATAAGACGCTGAGGCGTAAAACTATAGATACTTGGTCTCTTCGATCTATGATCATGATTTCTAGACAAATTAAATTATTTTAAAAAAGCTTTTTCTACGATCGTGTGCATGAAATTATCGAAAAATGACGGAAAACAAGTTTATTAAAATAATTTAATTAATAAGTAAATGATATTTACCATTTGGGGTCTTCTTTTACCTCTAATTTCATTATAATTCAACGAGTTTTAATATAAATACAACCGAAAATGTAAAATTATACGATCACTTTTACATGATCAGTAAATGGACCTTTAAACAAAATTTCAGCTTACTTTTTGAAGCACTTGAGTTATATCTTCCTTTTTCCGATTTTTTTTTGTTGCAGAAATCCAATACCAAATGCCGAGTACACGGACGAGCTGGAAAAGATCGGTCATCTGGAGGTGCTGGATAGCTCGATTAGCGATGGAGGCTACTTCTACGTCCACCGGTCCTGCGCGCTCTGGTCGTACGGGGTGGGGCGGGACCCGGTCAGCGGGACGCTAAGCAACCTGGAGCTGATGGTGGTGCAGAGTCTCAGCCGACGGTGTCACTTTTGCACCCACTACGGTGCCAGCCTGTCGTGCAAGGTAATAATTGGTACATGTGAAGATGCTTTCCTTCTCTACATTTACATTCTCTCTCTCTCTCTCTCTTTTCGTCTTCGGCAGATGTCTTGCCCCAAGTGGTACCACTTCCCGTGCGTAGCCGCGTCCGGCGGGTTCCAGGTCATCCAGACGTACAACATCTTCTGCAAGGAGCATCTCGGACAAGTGCCTTTAGTGTGTGCGGAGGACATCAACTGCCGGCAGTGTTCGGCGCTCGGCGACGTCGGCAACCTGGTGATGTGCTCGATCTGTGGCGACCACTACCACGGCACGTGCGTCGGGCTGGCCCAGCTGCCGGGCGTCCGGACCGGCTGGCAGTGCAACTCGTGCAAGAAGTGCCAAATCTGCCGCGTACCGGACTCGTCCGAGGGCCGCTCGGTCGCGTGCGAGCTTTGCGACAAGATCTACCACGCGAGCTGCCTGCGCCCGGTCATGACGTCGATACCGAAGATCGGCTGGAAGTGCCGCTGCTGCCGGGTGTGCTCGGACTGTGGGGCGCGCACGCCCGGCGCCGGGGCTTCGTCGCGCTGGCACTCGCACTACACCGTGTGCGACTCGTGCTATCAGCAGCGCAACAAGGGCTTCTCCTGCCCGATCTGCCACCGGGCGTACCGGGCGGCGGCCCACCGCGAGATGGTCAAGTGCAGCGTGTGCTACAAGTTCGTGCACAGCACGTGCGATCCGGACGCGGAGCTGTCGGTGTACAATGCGCGCAAGGAGGCGAACCCGGACTACGAGTATCTGTGCAGCCCGTGCAAGACGGTCATACACAGCGGGCGACTGGCGGCGGCCCTGCGCCGCACCAGCAGCGTGGACGAGGACGGCATGTCGGGTTCGCAGGACAGCGCGAACGACGACGCGATGGACGTGGACGGGCCGGAGGGGCGGGAATCGGTGCGCGATCGATTGGAGCGCAGCGGGAGCGGCTCGTTGGATGTCGGGCTCGGCAAGGGCAAACCGTACGTGGCGAGCAAGATAGCGAAAAAGCGGCTCGGGCTGTCGCTGAGCGGTGGGCTGGCGGGGAGCCGGCCGAAAGGGCTCGGCAAGGGATTCCAGAAAAAGTCCCGCCTGGCGGACATTACGCGGAAGCGCGGCTCGAAGGCGAAGATGCGCGGCATCTTCGGTGTGCCCGGGCTGGGGCTGCAGCGGCCGACGGCGGACCAGGCGACGGCGGCGAAGGCCAGCGAGGAGGAGCCGGGCGGCGAGAACCGGCTGGTGCTGTGCTCGGCCAAGGACAAGTTCGTGCTGACGCAGGACATTTGCGTGATGTGCGGCGCGATCGGGACGGACCAGGAGGGTTGTCTGATCTCCTGCACCCAGTGCGGCCAGTGCTACCATCCGTACTGCACGAACGTGAAGGTGACGAAGGTGATCCTGCAGAAGGGCTGGCGCTGCCTGGACTGCACGATATGCGAGGGGTGCGGCCAGCGGCACGACGAGGCGCGGCTCATACTGTGCGACGATTGCGACATCTCGTACCACACCTACTGCATGGATCCGCCGCTCGAGCAGGTGCCGCAGGGCACGTGGAAGTGCAAGTGGTGTGCGATGTGCCTTAAGTGCGGCGCCAACAGTCCCGGGTTTAACTGCGCCTGGATGAACGCGTACACCGAGTGTGGGCCGTGCGCGAGCCAGTCGAGCTGCCCGTCCTGCAGCGAGGGTTACGCGGAGGGCGAGCTGATCATCCAGTGCCACCAGTGCGAACGGTGGCTGCACTGTGGCTGCGACCAGATCAAGACGGAGGCGGACGCGGAACGGTGCGCCGAGGAGGGCTACACGTGCGTCGGTTGCCGGCCGACCGATCAGCCGCCGCCCCATCTGGTGCCGAAGCGCAAATCCTCCACCGCGACCGTGCCGGCGATTGCGGCAGCAGCAGCAGCTTCGGCGCTCACGGCAAGCGCACTGGCGAAGCTGAGCGCCAAGCAGGAGGAACGGATAGCGCCGCTCGCGCTGGAAGGCAACCACTACCTGGACGGCGTGTGCCTGAGCGAGCACGGCCTGCACCAGATCAAGGCGCTGCAGGCCGAGTTCGGCAAGCGGGGAAAGCGCAAACCGAAGCTGCCGCCGGTCGAACCGCAGGCGGCCGAAAAGGATGCGGGCATACTGGCGGCGATCGAGTCGGTGGTGGCGGGCAGCAGCCACGACAACTCGCTCGAGGAGATGCGCCTCGAGCCGCTCGATCCGCGCGAGGAGGCGGAAATCTACAAGGACGGCATGGTGTGGAACGATCCAACGCCACCGGAAGGCTTCGCGCTGTTCACGACCGAAACGGGGACGGTGGTGCTGCGCAAGAAGCGGCAGCGCAACCTGCAAAAACTAGGCATCGGTGGGTTCTTTGTGCGCAACCGGGGCATCCGAACGAAGGACGGCAAGGACGACGAGGACCTGGTGGACGGGCTGGGCGAGGACGGGCGGGCAGAGGACGGGCAGCCCGGTGGTAGCAGCAACAAGCCAAAGAAGAAACCGATCCGGCGCAAGCCGAAGAGCAAGCTGATCGAGATCTATCCGAGCATACTGCAGGACGCGTTCTTCGGGCGCACGCTGCTGGCCGCGAATGCGCCACTGTTTGAGGCGCCGGCCAGCGACGAGGAGGCGAAGAGCGACGTGTCGGACGACAAGACGGTGAAGCTGTCGGCGGAGGAGCTGAAGCTGTTCGAGGCTGTGAAGAGCAAGGAGGAGGAAGTGGCCAGCGCGCAGGCGAAGGAGCATTCCGACGCGCAGCCGGGGGTGGCCCCGTCGACCGCCAGCGCTGCGACCGCTGCTAGTCAGGTGGGTCCGTCGATTAAGAGCCAGGCGGCGGGTGGGCAGCAGGGCGCCGCAGTGCCACAACATCCGGGACAGCGAACAGCAACCGGCGGCGGCGGAACGTCCCAATCGCAACCGGGCACACCGGGCAGCAGTGCCGCGCCGCCGCCGCCGTCGTCGGTTGCGCCTTCACCGGCAGCGGCAGCCGCCGCTATGTCTTCCAGTGGGGCGAACAACGCGGCGGGCGGCTTTACCGCGAACGGTGGTCCCGCTCCCACCAAGATGGAGGAGGATGAGACCAGCGACACGGAGGGGCTGAACGATGTGCTCGGCCTGCCGAACGACCTGATCGAGGAGGACTTTGTGAGCCAAATCATGACCGAGGACGAGCTGATCAAGCACTCCGCGGCCTTTGACGAGCTGGCGACCGACCCGGAGCTCACCGATACGCTGGCCAAATCGTCCAAGGACGAGCTGGTGGACATGCTGAGCCCGCACTTTGATCTCACCAACATTGGCCAGATGGACAGCAAGGTGGTGGAGGAGATTTTCAAAACCGTCCTCACGGACGAATCACAGGTAAGGGAAAGAAAGTGGAAAAGGCCATTGTTTTCGTGGAAGAGAATATGCGCACTGACGTTTTTGTTTGCCTTTCGTTACGTTTCAGGAATCTCAGGAATCGATGCTTGCCAGCTCCATGACGCCGTACACGTCCAACACGTCCACACCGTCGCACAGTGCCGACGTGACGAAGAAGGCGGTCAACACGCGCTACATTGCCACGGCCGGACAAACGATGGTGCATCCACCGCAGCAACCACAGCCAATGCAGCAGGATCAACAGCAGCAGCAGCAGCAGCAACTTCAATCACAGCAAGCGCAAATGGTGGTGGGCACACATCCACAATCGCAACAGCAGCAGCAGCAACGCACGCTACAGTCGGTTGTGATGCCGCAAACAATGCAGATGGCCAACCAGCAGGGAATGCTCACGGACGCTCAGCAGTCACCGCTCGCCGCTGGTACCGTAATGGGTGGGGTGGCAGTGAATCAATCACCTCAGCAGCAGCAACAGCAGATGGGCAATCCAATGGCCATAATGCCCCAGCCACACATGGCCGGCCAAACAGCCATGGGTGGACAGATGATGCTGCAGCAGCAGCAACAGCCGGGTGTCGGAATGATGCAGACTGGCATTATGCAACCCTCGCCATTAGGCCCGAACCAAGCAATGCAACAGCAGCAGCAGCAGCAGCAACCCAACGCGACATTCCCTATGATGCCGGTGCAGCAGCAGCAACAGCAAACGCAACAGCAGCAGCAACTGTCGCTCCCAGTTGGCGGTCCAGTGGTTGATGCCAACCAGCAGCAACTATCTCGAGGGTACTTTTCAAATGACTTCCTTTCCAGCAGGTAGGAATGGAGCTGACGATTGGTGGGGCTATTGCTTTTGTTTGGTGCAACAGTGCAACGCTATCCTCTATCAACCATCAACCTTTAACTGAGCTTGCACACCCACACACACACACACACACCCACACAGACACCCGCGAAAGAGTGATTTTGGTAGCGATAATATGCACGGCTTCATTTTCCTGCATCACAACCGAGTGAAATGAAACCCTCTTACCCCTCACAACAAGTAACCCATTCACACCTCCATTCCTAGCCTGGCCATTAGTGCTAGAACTGTTACTATCGAATGCATGCATCCGTTTTTTTTTCGTTGTCAATAGTGTAATTAATCCATTTAAACACGTTTCCTTCAGCGCAATGATGGGCGGATACCAGGATCCTAGTCAAAATCAATCCCCGGGAACGATTGGGGTGGTGCAAGCGCCAATGCAGCAACCCGGCCAACAGTGGGGTACGCCTCAAAGCGTACCAGCGCTCCCGGGCGGTCCTACGCCGATGGATACTACTCCCGCACCGACCACCGACAACCTGGCCGGTGGCGCTTCGGTCGTTGCTGCCGCCGGCACTGGTACGGGCGTGATGGTCGGTGCGCTGGATGAAACGAACGTGAAGAGCGCCCAGAAGCTGTCGGAAAAAATGCGCAAGGACGAAAGTGAGTTTGTCATCCCCGTTTTTTTCTCCCCCTGCTACTACTACTACTACAACGCCCGTTCCGCGTCTCGAGCGCATTGAAGTCTTTTGTAAAACACGCTGCTCAACAAACGTTCTTTCTTCCTTCACGCCTTACAGTGCTGGGCGATATGGCGACGATTTCGTCGGTGCTGTACTGCAACATGAGCCATCCGGAGCTGAAGACGGAGTACCCGAACTGGAACGACCGCTGGAAGCAGATCAGCAAACGGTGGCGGCTGCTCTCGAACGAGGAAAAGCAACCGTTCCTGCAGCAGGCCCGCGACAACCGGTCCGCCAGCAAGATGAAGAAAACGCAGCAGGTATTTATTGTACGCACACGCGCGGGTGGATTTTTTTTTTGTTTTTACTTTTATTATTTGTGATTAAGTTCTTTCTTTTTCCCTTCCGGTCGAGTAACTTTTCTGTATTATTCCCAGCCCCACGGGTACATGTTACATTTCAAATCAAACAACAATGTCAAATGGATTTTTTGTAGGCAACAGATTTTGTTTTTTTTTTGTTGTTGTTGCAAAGTTAAAGAGTCAATCAGAGAGTTTAGAGAGAAACCCACACACGGCGCTGGTCGTTGCCCCTTTGGGGTGGAGGTTTTTGTTAAGAATTTTAGGCTCTTGTTTTTTTGGTGTGATAGAAACCACTGTGTCTTTGTGAGTGTGTGTACCTATATCCAGTCGAGACTTCGATGCACCTTTTGTTAGACACTACCCACACGTTTTCCGTTTCCGTCCATTCAGTTGCCATCTGTTTACGGATGATTTTACACCTTCCTGCTGCACACCTTGTTGGTTTTGTTTCGTCGCGCACGTATCGCGCAAACAGTGCAAACTTAAGAAACTAACTTACCAGTATAAACAATCAGTTTGCAGAGCCTGTTTTGCACCAAACTCGAACAAGTAATAGCGTATGAATAGAAGATCGCAAACTCCCCGATTTACCCTATTATCACGAGCTATGTTTTTGTAGTGTAATAATCATTCGACGCCATTGAAGCATTATCTCTCTCTCTCTCATCATTATCCCACTCATCCGCTCTCGCTGTCTCTATACACTGTGTTTCATTCTTTAGTATACGGTGCTCCTCATACGTGTTTGTGTGACTAACATACGATTGAAGTTGTGTTTGTTTTACCCCGCCCTCCCTTATCGACTCAAATGTGTAAGCTAGATTAGTTGTACATGTCCTTGCTCATTAGAATGTGCTGCGGCATCATCAATTCACGATCCAGGCGTGCCGGTTATGCTATTGGACCCATGTTGGCGCTTTTCGCAACACTTACGCAAACATTACGTTGCCATTTATCGATGGAACACGAACCTCATCCACGTACCTGAAAACACATCACCACCATCACCGACAACTACTTTTACCAACTTTCTTCTACTACTTTCCACTACTACTCTCTTCTACACTCGAAAGCACCGTGTTCTTCCCCTTTTTTTGTTTGTTTCATTTTTGTTGTTTGTTTGTTTAGTTGTTCGTTCATTCGTTCGTTCGTTCGTTCGTTCGTTCGTTCGTGTACGGAATCGTTCGTTTGTTTGTGTTAGTTTTGATTTGCTCTAACAGCAAAAATACATTTAAAAAAAATCCGATACAAAAAAAAACTACTACAGTACTATAAATGGTTATGGTTCATAAATATTGCAACACTTCCCCATCCCGAATCGATTCAGGTACCACAATTATCACCCAAAGATGGCAACAGCAATAGTTCTGGTACGATGAACATTGTTGGCCCATCGTCTGCATCTTCCCCCTCTTGTTCCTCATCATCGAACATATCGGGCTCGCTTGCCACGGAGTCGGGTTCGCTCCTAATCGGTGCGGACCAGCAAACGGTGGTCACGGCCGGTGGGTTAGTGCAGCAACAGCACCAGCTCAACATTCATCAGCATCATCACCAGCAGCAGCAGCCTCATCAACCGATGCAGCAGCAGCAGCAGCAGCAGACGGCATCCCTCGGACAGCAGATGCAGCAGATGCTGCACAGCAGCGCGCCGCTACAGCAACACCAGTCCCAACTACTTGAGGTGCAAGGAAATTCTTTGGACGATGGCATTAGTACTAATAGCTTAGACGAGCTCGGTGCCACCGCCGCTTCCAACAGTACTCATGTTTTTAGTGCCATACGCGATTGTAATACCACACCTCCCTCCTCTTCTAACGATACTAACACGAATGCATCACTAGATTCGGCCCCCGGTGACGGTAGTAAGGCTCCATCATCCACTCACAAACCCCCCAGTAACGAAACGACACCATTCATACACACCACCACTAACACTACACCACACCATCACCAACAACAACATCCCTCCGGTAGTAGCATGACGGTGAGCAACTCCGCCACCGCCGGTGAGACCTCGGCTCACCGCTCCCAGAACCCTCTGCTCTCGATCAGCGATAACGCGACGTCCAACTTGATCGTACGCCCGTCGAGCGCGAACCTAGCGGAACAGCAAGCATCGCAAGCGCCACCATCAGCACCCTCCACGTCCGAGTCTCCATCTGGTGCGGTAGGAGTCAGCACCGCTGCCGTCGGCGGTGGTGGCTCCAAAGCGAACCTGGTTGTGGCGGCCAACATTGCGAACACGTTCATCAATCTCTCCAGCCTGACGGCGATGGGACAGGCGGGCTCTACTGCACAGCAAACGCAGCAACCGGTGCAGCAGCAAATCGTTCCCCCGCGGGCACAGTTTGCATCGGTCAATCAGGCGGTGGAACAACAACAACAGCAGCCGCCGCAGCCGCCCGGCCCGGGAACAGCGGGTGCAGTGAACGTGCTGCTCAATCAGCAAGGAGGACCGATGGCGCCAACACACGTCATGAAAACGCTAGCGATCGGCAACAGCAGAACGAACATTTTCGTGCCCAACGTGATCGCGTCGCCCGGTGCGTCCAACTTTACCGTCCACCATCATCACCACCAGTTTGGGCTGCGGAACGGGCCCGCACCGAACGTGACCGTCAATCCGAACGGGAACTTTAACGTCAACTCGAGCGCCATCTTGCGACCCGGCTCGTATGCGCACATACGACCGGCCTTTCTGCCGCAAACGTTCAATATTGTTGCGAGCGGAGGCGCCGCTGGTGGTGGTGGCGCCAGTGGCTCCGCCGTGCAATCTCCCATATTGGCCGCATCGCTGCAGACGATTAACAAAATTGCTGCCCAACAGCACCAGCACGTGGCCGGTGGTGCTTCATCGTCTTCGTCGCGCTCGTCGTCCGCAAGCGTCGGCAATAAGATCATCAACGTGTGCCAGGACGGATCGCAGCAGATACTGATCACTGCCGGTGGTCAGCAGCATCAGCAGCAGCTGTTTGGCGCCGCACAAAGCCCGGGCCGTCAGACGGCAACCGTCTGCAGTCCGCAGCGTCCCAGAACGCCCAGTGTAGTGGCACACCTCGGGTCCGGTCCGGTCACGGTGATGAACCTGCACGATCAGCACATACGGGTGCTGACGCCCGGGGAAATAATGCGCACCTTGCCGTCGCTGGATGGCGTTAGCAATGCCGGCGGAACTGCTCAGCCGTCGCATTATACGGTACTTGCTAGCGCTGCTGCTGCTGCCACGAATGGCGATAGTGCCGGAAACGGAAGACACGAAATTGTTGGCATGGACACAACGGATTCAGCAATCAGTGTAAAAGACAGCGGCAGCACCATCAGCACCAGTTCCGCCAATGCTTTCCATAGCGATCATACGTCTAGTGCTACTACTACTACCACCACACCGTCATTGTCAGATAGGGTCAATAACACAAATGTCACCAATAATAATCCCATGAATATAACAACCACTACCAACACCACCATCACCACCACCAACACCACTACCAATAATACTTCCTGTATGTTAACTGCAAATAGTACTGTGACAGCTATTGTTTCTACTTCCTCCATCACCACCACTACTACTACTACCACCACCACCATCACAAGTACTACCACAGCTAGTAATGCTAGTATCCATTCTGCTCCTACTACTACCACTACTACTACTACTACCGCACCCGAAACGGTGAGAATCTTAAAAGATAGAAAACGTAAACTAATGTTGTTTTTTCCTTCCTTTATTTTTGTGGGTAATTGTTTTTTGTTTTACAACTGTTTTTTTAAGATTATTGATTTTGCTATGAATTGAATTGGTTTTTCGCTGCTGGTTCGGAACGTTTGCTCATCGGCTTCCCTTTTATTGTTGTTATTGTTTCCCTTCTTTTTTCAAACAGTGTGACCTTCTAATGGATGTTTTTGATATCTTTTATCAACTTTTTTATAAGTGTTTAAAATTTAACTTAAAAAGTATAAAAGACAATTATTTTATGCATCTTTAAAACACCATTAGTTTGGTGTGAAGACGCTTTCTTTTGGGAAAAAAGCAAATGATCTGCAAAAACAAAACAAAATGGGCAACAGTTTTGAATCATCTTTTGAAGTTCTCACTCAGTGTTTCTTGTGTAGTATTGATGTTTTTTGTTGCATTTTTCCATTAATCATTTTCATTGTATTCTATTTATATTATCTGCTCTGCATGTGTGTATGTGTTACTTGTTTTTAACCTTTACAACTCCTGCTATTTTTATGTGTTTTATGTACTGTTGTATATTAGTGTCTTTGCTCATCTTATCATCCTACCAGCAGTAATGCTTCTTTTTCTTACTCTTACTTTATCTTTTCTACAAATTATCATCTTTTCTCATAATTCTTCGGTAGCTTTTTTGTAATTAGGTGTCTTTTATTTCGCTTCATGTAGTAGTTTTAAGTAACTTTCATTCCGCTATGTTGTCATTTCATTTCCTAATTCATTTCAATGGCATGGGATTGCGCGTTTTATTCATTTCAACTTCGTCTGGTTTGTTGTTAAAAATTTATCGAATTAGAAACCTCTTTTTGTCCATTAAATCCTTGCACAGTTATGCACACCTCTGCTGGATGTAATTAAATTCTGACGGCTAGCGATAGCAATTGCTATATAGATGGTTGTAGTTTCTGTCCCTTCTTTTTTTTTTTAAATTATGCGATTAATACTCGGTTAAAACGAATATCTATAAAGTCTGCTGTTTTTTTTTTACGCAAACGCAATACACTAATTTGGACTACCTGTCTGTGCGCGAGTATGATGAATTCGTGTTGTTTTTGAGTTTGTTTTCCCAAGCAAACACGCTTCTAATAACTTTGGTTTTTGTATTTTTGTTTTGTTACAATCATAGATTCGTTTTACTCTCTAATATATGTATTGATGGCATTGTTTTATGATTTCTCTGCTGTTCGATATATCCTATTGATGGTTTTTAATACTGATAGCTAGTATGTTTTCTTCTTTCATTTGCTTCCTTTCTCTCCGAGTACAATACGTGGCACTAAAAAAGAAAAGTGTATAGAAATGAACCAAACCCCATTCATTAACGCATCGTTTTCTTACTTGACTTTGTTTGTTTTTCCTTCCCATGCCCCCGATTCAGGATCAGGATAAAATAAATGCGCAGCAAAAAAGTATGCGCGAAGCGGAACAGGAACGCCAGTGGAAGCAGCTGCAGCAGCAGCGCGCCCGAGAGCAACAATCGCAACAGCATTTGCTGCTGCCGGAGCAAAGGATGCAAGGTAGGGAGAGGGGGGCTTTTTGTTGTTGCGGAATCCAAATTTAGTTCGCAATTTAATGCAATTTTCCTTTGCTTTGTAGATCCAACGATGCAACTGCAGGTGGCAACCGACATTGGTTCCGGTGGGGTAGGGCCGATGGCAAGTCCGTCCCCCAACTCGCGCGGACCATTCGTGTCACCGGTCAGCAAGGGTCGCATGGCACCGTCCGTTGGCCCGATGGGCGTCGGTATGAACGCTCCCTCGAGTCCGGTTGCGGGCAACTTCCAGCACCCGCTGGGTATGCCATCGCGCGGGCTGCCAATGCAGCAGCAGCGCCAGATGCAGGGCCAGGTCGTCGGTGCCGGTGGCCCAACGGTGCGCATGCCGCTCAGCCCCTTCTCGCCGCAGTCGCAGCAACCGCAGTCGCCGCACGACATCCTGCCCGAGTCGCCGGCCAGTCAGCACTCCGGCATGGATCCGTTCGTTCGCCCACCGTCCGAGGGGATGGCGGACACGTACGCCGTGCACCATTCCCCGCAGACGCCCCGTTCGCTCGGCCATCAAAGCCCGGTGGCGGCGGCCAACCGTAGCCCGGCCTACCCCGGGCCGCAGATGGCGAACGCGAACGCGCCCGGTGGCGGGATGCGCATCAACACGATGGATTCGGGCTATCCGGGAGGGGCACCGGGCACACCAAGGCCACAGTTTTCCACCGGCACGTCCAGACCGACGGTTTACGCACGGCCGGGCGATCTGTACAATCTCATGCAGAACTCACCGTTCGCTTCGCCCCGCTCGGAAGGGTTTGCGCAATCGCCCCAGGAAGGTAACCGGCAGCTGCGTGACCTGCTGCAGCGTCAGCAGCTTCCGGCGCCTAACAATCCCGTGGGCGGATCCGCGGGTGTTGGTGGGGGTGGCGTTGTGGCCGGCGCTGGATTAATGCAGCCGAATTCCGCTCAACAGTCGCCGGTCCAGTCCGTACAATCGCCCGGTGGATTTATGGTGGACGAGCAACAGCAGCAACAGCAGCAACAGCAGCAGCAGCTACAGTTGCAACAACAGCAGCAACAGATGCAGCAACAGCAACAACAACAGCAACAGGTACAACAGCAACAATCAACACAAATGCAACAACAGCAACAAGCACAGCTGCAACAGCAACAGCAGCAGCAGCAAACGGGAATGATGCAACCTCAAGGCACTGTGATGCCCTCGAGCCCTACCGATATGGGAACGTTCCGGCAGCCCCTGCCACCGAACATGATGGCCCGTCCGCGCATGCCTGGCACAATGATACGCCCGTCCGGCAACATCGTGCTGGGAGCGAACAATCAAATACTGGTGCGGCAACAGATCGTCCGTACTGCCGGTGCGAATCAGATGGTAATTACACAGCAAGGCATGATACAGCAGCAGCAGCAGCAGCAACACGGCCAGCAGGGCGGTCAAATACTGCGCCAGCGGATGCAGCTTGGCGGGCAGCCCGGAGCCAACGCTCCAGATGGTACGCAGTTCGTGGCGCTCAATGGGCAGTTAATGCATTCCCAGCAGCAGCAGCAGCAACAGCAGCAGCAACAACAGCTCATGAATCAACAGCAAGTATTAACCTCCTCGCAGACCGATCAGCAAAACATAGCACTGCTTGCCCAGCGGCTTGCGGGTGAAGGCGAGGCGCACGTACCTTCGCAAAATAACATTGCCCGAGGAGGACCACAAACAGCCCAGCAGCAGCAGCAGCAACAAACTGCTGCGCCCGGCAGTGGCCAACAACCGGACGGATCGTCCGAGATCCCGGACAGCGTGAGTGCGGAGTTGGAAAAGCTGGAGCAAGAAGATAACACCGGCATGGGTGAGGTGGAAGGTGTGGGCGATCTTCTGGGCGAGCTGGACGATGATGATGCGGAGCTGCTCGATTCACTGACGGCCGAGATGGGCGATCACTTTAACATCCTCGAGTATGCTGATCCTGAGCTGGATACGACCGACGGCGAAAAGTCCAACCTGCTCGACAGCCTCGAGCTGGACGATGAGGCGAAGGACGGGGATGCAAAAACGCGACAGAAGCAAGGCGGCGAAAACGTCGATCCCAGTGCGTTTGAGAAGATGGATGATGCAAACAAGCAGCAGCAGCAGCAGCAGCAGCAGCAGCAGCAGGTTGGACCGGGTGGCACGATCGCCGCCAGAAATGTGGCCGGTCCAACTGGTATTATGCAGCAGCATCTTACCGGTGCGGGTGGAGCCACAGCGGTACAGAATACGATGCAAAGCAATTTTGCCACCGCACAAGGTCAAATGATGCAACAACAGCAGAACCAACAGATGCAGCCGCAACAGCAGTTTGGACAGCAGCAAATGCAAATGTCGTCCGTTGCCGGTGGACAGCAGAAGCTGATGGCGGGCAATCAGATAAGAATGGTGCGACCAAATCTTATGGGACAACCGTCGATGCAGCAAATGCAGCAGCAACAGGTAAATTAGCTTATATGAACAATGTATTAATATTAATATTATTATTATTATCATTATTATTATTATTATTATTATTATTATTATTATTATTATTATTATTATTATCATAATTATTATTATTATTATTATTATTATTATTATTATTATTATTAACTCTTTACTGTAAAAGTTTCAGACTCCTGGAACATTTTATTCAGGTTTTATCTTTAACTGGATTAAATTATCATTAAGAGTTTATTTCACTCATTTGCGAAAATGAGTTAAATCACTCTTTTGATAGTTCAATCTTGATGAATATTTCAACTCTTCGAACCATTTAACTAGCAATTCTCAGTAGTAGTGACTCATAACTCAGAGAGAATTTGATTCATCTTTTCACTTATTCTTCACTTATTCTGAATTGACTCATATTACTGAGTGATTCAATTTGATTCTGAATCATTATTCGAAATGAATCTTTTCACTTACTCTCCCTGAATTGACTCACGCTTCTGAGTGATTCAATGTGATTCTGAATCATGATTCGAAATGAATCTATATAGAATTAATAAAAACATTAGAGAGTTAAGTATTGATGAGTCATTTAACTCTGTCCGCGGACAATCAACTCAAACACAGTTGTGACTCATGATTCTTACTGAGTTAATCATTTGATTCGTGACTCTAACTCATTCTCCATGAATTATCTCACGGCACCGGGATGTTATTTCTATCGCTAGTGCTGCGTCGAATCTGATTCTGAATCATGATTCGAAATGAATTTTAAATTGTAATGAATGCTTCACCATACATGTATCAAACTATGCGACTCATGAATCATTTAAGATTCTGAAGGTTCTTCGATGTGAATCGATTACTCGCGATTTATATGAATGAGTATTCTTAAGTTTAAAACGATTCAATTGAATTAATAATAAATGTATCTCTTTTTTGTTGCAGCTTCAACAAGGTGTAGTCGTCGGACAAAACACAATGGTGGCTGGGCCTCGAATGATGGCAGCGGATGGAACAGTGGGAGTGGCTGGAACGTCCACCATGAAGGCAGGGTAAGTAAAACATGAGCCTCGTCCATTACAAAAGTATTCTTATGTGCCCTTTTTTCTCTTTCCACATTCTTAAACAGCTTCATCAATCAGCAACGCATGCAGCAGCTCAAACAGCTCGGACCCAATGGTGGTGGCGGGATGGTGCAGAACATCATTCCTGCCGGGCAACCGCAAACCCGAATGGTACAGCAAATGGGACCGGGTCAGCGAATCTTACAAACGCCACTACAGCAAGTGCAGCAGCAGCTTGTCCCAGGGATGGGCAATCAACCACAGATGGCAATGCAACAGCAGCAGCAACAACAGCAGCAACTGCAAGTGCAGCAGCAGCAGCAGCAGCAAGGGATGCAGCAGCAGCAGCCGCAGCAACAGCAGCAACAAAACGTGCCGGCCGCTGTGGGGCAACCACCGCCACCGCCCTATCCCGAGCCACCGCCACCGTATCCGGGCAGCCAAGCCGGTGGCAATCCAATGCAGGTAAGTGCAGGTTGGGTTGGGTGAAGGTTGTAACCACAGCAGCACAGCTTGCAAACTCGATCGAACAAAGTGTTTTTCGTATGCAAAGATCATTGCGTGTTTTTTTTCTGTGTATGGGATTTGTATAAATCATTTGAAAACTGAGCTTCTAGCTTGGAAAAACCAAACCATAGCGCTGTGGTTGTGGTTTGGTATGCTCAGGTCGCTTATTTCATTAATCACTTTATTTTTGTACATGTGTGTACAGACGCAGTGTTTTCATTTGTACACCGTGGTGCTATTTCCTGTTTTCTGTTGGTTTGTGAACCATTTCAGCAAATTATTTGCAAACAATCTTGTGTGTTACCTACTGTATTAGTTTGTGGGCCACTGTAATTATACTATGTGTGAAGCAACGCAGACCACGTTTCGATCAACAAATTTATCTTTTCTCTTTCCTGTGAATGCCAGCATCAACCTTACGCGAAATATTACACAAACTACTGTGTACCAAATACTTCCTCGCGACGATCGCTATTGCTTAAGGTGAGAGACATCCCACCAGAGAACACCAAACACCAAAACCAAAACCGTCGGCAACTCCGGCAGCAGTACAAAACAGTGCACCCTCTACCAATGCTAAACATCACAACCACCACCAACACCACCACCGTACAATCCAATTGCCTCTCTAAACTATCTTGCACTTGTCCTTCAGCAACAACTGTTACCGTTGCTCGAAAGATCGCAACAACACACGTTTCGTTCACCGTTTGGATCGCTGTTGAAACGCGTTCACTGTAAAACTGAGCTAGAGATCACCCGAGAACCACCTGCTAGTTTCGCTCTCGTTCGGTAGTTTTTTTTTTCTTTTATTTTCTTAGTAATTTAAAGGAATGGCAACGTTTGAAAATGCATTCACTACAGCAAAGCCGCATACAACAACCAGGCGTAGTTTTTATGCACAATACGCTCACAGGAAAACTTGATCCGATGCATCCGACGCCTCGAGTCTTTGTCTGTGTGTTTTTGATTTCATTTTTAGTTTTATGTTTTGTTTTTGGGCAATTGAATTGGAATGCAAATATAGGAAGGGGGGGTTGAGTGTGGGTTTATGTTTTGCTAGTCCAGTGCTTTAATCTTTACCGACACAATGAGCACAATGACCTGTTCAAGCGTGGTGATAATTCAACGGACAAACATCCTTTTGTTTCATTACGTAGTTGTTATTAACCTTAGCTGAGCTTGTGCAAGGTACATTCTTCACGCATACCGTTGGCCAAATTTGTTGCTAGATGCTATTTTATTTAGATGTCTCTACACACATGCTACACGCCTTTTTAAAATCGTGTCTTGGATGCGTAATGGTAGCGTAATGTAATCGAGTGTTTTGTAGGGAAATGAATTAAAAACAAATGTAAGCTAAAAAATGATATTTACTATTATTTCTGCTTCGTTTTCATTCCTGCAGGAGCAGCGCTTACTGCTGGAGGACATGGTGGAGCAGGAGAAGCGTGAGCAAGCTAACCAGCTGCAACAGGTCGGTGATATGCCACCGAATCAGATCATGATGAACGACCAGGTAAGCGCCAACCGTGAACAGAACGATCGACAGTGTACTAAACACGCCGCTTCTTTATCGCAGGGTTACGAACAGATGTTGAACAACCCGCAGCAGGGTGTCGGCGGCCGCCTTGCACAGCAGCAAACGGGAATGGTGACCGCACAGCACAGCCAAACGCAGCAGCTGCAATCGCCCGTTATGCATCAGCAGCTGCAAATGCAATCACCAAACAATGGTCAGTTTATGATACAACAGCAGCAGCAGCAGCAGCCAAGAATGGCTCCGCAATGGCGCCAACAAGCACCGGGAGGCGTCAATGTAATGGGACAGCAGCAGCAACAACAACAACAACAACAACAACAACAACAACAACCACAACTACAACAGCAAGGCCAGATGGTTGGTGGAGGATTGATCAATCAAATACCAAAAAATACGATGGTTGCCATGACGACACCCGCACCAACGGCCGCCGGCTCACCGCAGACCGCCGATCCGTCCGGCAGCAAAACGATCCCGCTCTTCCAGGCGAACCTGCAGCCGCAACCGCCACAGCCACCGGAAACGATCGCCACCGAGCAGGATCGGCTGCTGCAGATCAACTACGAGAACTGGCTGAACCAGCAAAACACCGTCCTGTCCAACCAGCTGAAGTACTACGAGACGGAAATCGTGAAGCTGCGCAAGGTGAAGAAGCAGCTCAACACGAAACAGCGCCACCTGCGCAAGCAGGGCAACGAGCTGACGGAGAACGACGCGAAGGAGCTGCAAAAGATCACGGCCGACCATACGGTCATCCAGAAGCAGCTCGAGAACGCACGGCGCCAGCAGCGCCAGCACTCGGTGATACTGCAGGAGTACAAAACGAAGCACCAGTCGGGCAAGCCGGCGTCGTCCGGCGCGTCCACACCGGTCGGTGCGCCCGGCAGTTCGCCGGCCCAGTCGCTGATAGCGCCGCCGTCACCGCTGATGTCGCCGTCGCCCAGCTCGCAGCCGGGCTCGCTGTACCAGCCGACGGTGCAGTCGCCGCTGAGCAATCTCATCCTGCAGCCGAACCAAAGCCCGCTGCACTCGCCCAGCCCGCTGCTGTCGCACAGCCCGGGCCCGGCCAGCGTGAACTCGTCCGTGCTGCAGAGCCCGGGCGGCAACCATACCAACTCGAACAGCGCTATGTCGCCGTACAGCACGATGCAACCGTCACCCCGCATCGGTACGCCCCACTCGCAGATCGATGAAAACCCGTTCAGCCCCGGGCCGGGCGGTGGCCCGTCGCCTTCGCCTTCCCTGCCCGGCCGGCTGACGTCACCGGCGCCGCGCATGACCTCGCCCCAGCATCGAATGGCGGGCCAGCAGATGGTGGTCGGTGGGCCGAACCGCATGGTCCCCAGCCCGGGCAATCAGTTCAACCAGCAGCAGGGCATGATGATGCAAAACACAATGATGAGCTCGCAGCTGCCACAGCAACAGCAAATCCAGCAGCAGCAGCAGCAGCATCAGCAGCAACAACAGCAGCAAACACGCTTTGTGCGGCCTCAAACCATACCGAATGATCCCAATATTCGAATGCGAGTTGCAAACAGCATACAAATGCAACAGCAACAGCAGCAGCAGCAACAGCAGCAACAAATGATGGCTCAAAATCCCAACCTTCGCCAGATGCAGCCGGGAGCGGTCGGGGCGGGCTACAACTCGCCACTCGGCAGTCCGCAGCCCATCATGTCACCCGGGGGCAATATGAACCAACAGCAGCAGCAGCAGCAGCAGCAGCAGCAACAACAGCCGATGCAACAGTCGCAGCAAGCGATGGATCCACGCACGATGCAGCTGCTCCAGCAGCAGCAGCGCATGCAGCAAATTCAACAACAGCGCCAACAGCAGATGATGCATCAGCAACAACAACAACAGTCACCACAGCATGGCGGTGTACAAGCGGGCACAATGATGCAACAATCCAATCAGCAACAACAGATGCAAATGATGCAGCAGCAGCAGCAGCAGCAACAACAGCAAATGCAGATGCAGCAACAAATGCAGCAACAGCAGCAACAGCAGATGAATTACGCCAAGCAAAGTCCGATACATCAGCAGCCACCGTCACCGCTGTTAAGCCATGGCGGGGGCAATACGCCCACCTCTTCCCCGATGCCTCAAAGCCCGATGATGTACTACAGCCAACAACAACAACCTCAACAGCAGCAGCAGCAGCAGCAACAACAGCAAGGTCAGCAAATGCAGCAACAGCTAATGCGTCAGCAATCGATGTCGACCGGAGAAAGCTATCCAAATGCATCGGTCGGCGGCGGCGGTGGTGGTGGTGGTGGTATGAACCACCCATCGAACCCAATACCGCTGCCGTTCGGGAAGTTTGGCTACATCAAGCTCGGTCTTCGCGGCGGTTCGCCAATGTGGGGTAATGCGCGGGGCAACAAGCGCGCCAATCCCGTCGCCCAGTTCCAACAGCAGCAGCTCCAAAAGCAGCAGCAGCTGCAGAAACAGCAGCAGCAGCAGCAGCAACAGTCGGCCGGCGGTAGCAGCGCCACAGCTGGAACATCGGCGGGCACAACCCGCACACCACCACAATCGGCACTCGCCATGGAGGTGAGAAAGCAAACCATCAACACGGCCGGCACGACGACGCTGGTGCCGCACCGGAATCGCATCACGATCGTGCAGAAACCGGCCGGCGGTATTACGACGACGACGACGACGCTGAACACGGTAGGCGTCACCATCAAGCCGGTGGGCGGTGGAACGGAGCCAGCGACAGCGAACAGTAGCGGCGCCAGTGGTAGCGGCACCGTTGAAGAGATCGTCGTAATCGACAGCAGCCCCGACGAGAAGCAGCAGCGGCTGCTCGATTACGATGATGACAACGATAAGGCGCTGGTCGGCACGGAGGTGTCTCTGAACTCGGTCGCCCAGCACGGTGTCGACGGGGATGAAGCGATCATGGAGTCGTTCGGTAGTGGAACACCAGCCGGGTACGATATCGTGGGGAGTCCGCTCGATTCGCAGATAGCGGCCGGCGAGTACAATCTCTTCTCGGACGATGTGGTCGAGTGTGTGGACAGCGAGGATGGCGGTGTGGCGGCGGGCGGAGCGAAGAAGGACGCCCGTACGGTTGCGGTTGAGCTGCTGCTGGATGCGGACAGCAGCGCCAAGGACAAACCGTTGCTCGGCAGCTCGGAGATTGAGATCGTGGAAAGCATTGACGAGAGCAGCATCGGCACGACGGCGGAAGATTTCGAGGCCATGATTGACAGTCGGCCCAAGACGGCCACACCACCGACGGTCGCGGCGGATGGTGCGCCAAGTGCGGCGAAGACCGAACCGACCGTCACCGTTACCAGGAAGGAGGAAAAGGTGGTGGAAAAAGTGGCCACTCCTAAGAAAGAGGTAACGCTGGTCACGGTGCATCAGCAGCAGCAGCAGCAGCAGCAAAGTCCGAAGCCAATCTCGTACCCAACGGCCCGCATTGCCATCCAGCAGTCGTTGATGCAGAACCGACCGATCGTTTCCGCCGCCCACCAGCGGCTGGTGAAGGATGCGACGGAATCGACCGCCAAGCTGTCGATCGGCAACACCACCATCTCGGTGCCGATACTGAAAAGCTTCCCCATGACGGCGACACCGTCGAAAGCGGCCGGCACGGAACAGAACGCGGCCAGCAAGGCGGCAACGCTTGCGACCCATTCGAAGAAACTGATCAACACGTCGGGCGGGCTTTCGATCAGCAACATTTCGAAGAACCCGGCCGGCGGGACGGTGATCGCGGTGGGAGGGCAGAAAATTAACACCACCAGCATCGTCACGCTGTCCTCGCTCAACCTCAACCAATCGTCCCCGTTCATAACGAAAACGTTCGCGCGGCATGGCGGTGGCCTCACGATACAGCAGCAAAAGCAACTGTCCGTCGGTTCGCAGATCAAAATTCAGCAGGCTGGTTCCGTTGTGCTGCAGCAACAACAGCAACAACAACAATCTGCACAACCAACAGCAACCAGTTCCGGTGCAAATGCGAGCCAACCCGGGCCGGCTGCGGCCGCCGGGACGAGTGTAACGTTCGGTGTGGTGCAAAGCACGGCGCAGCAATCGCAACCACCGATCGAGGCGATCGTGGTGAAAGCGTCGCCGAAACCGAAGGTGGCCTCTACGTCGAGCCTCAGCTACGCGAAGCTATCGTCGCTTACCGTCACGCAGGACACGTCGCTGCCGACGAAGATCTTCGAGGATGATTCCATCTCCCCGGACAGTTCGATCAGTCAGGAAGATGCGGAGCAGCCAGCGCTAGATAAATCGGACCTCGCCGGACCGGCGGAGGAAGCTGCTGCTCCCAAAACCACGTCCACCGAAACGCCGGGAGGTCAGGATACGCCTGCCACGACGGCGGAAACGACCCAACAGCCCGACGGCCAAACCGTTAAGGGCAAGCAGAACATCATTCCGGTGCACGTGATAGCAAAGTCGCGGGAAAACTCGCGCAGCCCCATACTGACGGGTGCGGGCGGGCAACGGATCGTCTCCTCCATGCCACAGCTTTCGCCCCTCTCACAGCCGAACGAGCTGACGCTGAACGCTATGAACGTGTCGCAGCAGGTACGCTCCATCATGTCCTCCATCAGCGTTTCGAACGCGGCGAGCGTGGCGGGCAGCAGTAGTGCCGGCGGCGGTGGTACGCCGAGCGTCGTGCTGTCGATGGCCCCGTCGACGACGACGGCGGCCGGCACGACGAGCGTCGCGTCCAGCGTGGCAGCGAGCAACATATCCACCATCACGTTCGACACGATCCTTCCCTCCAAGGGCGACAACATGAGCAAGACGGAAACGATTGCCAGCATCCTGAAGACGGTGTCGGGCAAAACGATCCTCCCGGCGGCGGCGATCGCCAGCAACTCCAATCTGGTCAAAGCGTCCGAGCAGCAGAGCGGCAGCCCGTCGCTCACGTCCACCACCATCACGCAGATACCGGCCACGAAGCTGATCACGCAGCAGCTGCAGCTGAGCCGGCTGCCGGGGCAAACGATCGGCAGTGGCAACAGCAACTTCCTGGTGGTGAAGCAGCTACGAACACCGAACAAGCAGACCGGGCAGAACCACATGCAGAAGCAGCTGGTCGTGCTGACCCAGCAGGGCCAGGGCGGACAGCAGATCAAGCTGCAGACGCACCAAACGCAGCAGCTCGCGGCTGGCAACAGCGTCATCATACAGAGCCAGCCGGGCAGCAGCGGGGGAGCGACCGGGAGCTTTATGAAAATATCCACCACACCCACGATCGTGTCGACGGCAGCGGGTGGTGGTGATACGGCGAGCAGCAAATCCGTCACCACCACGGTCGATACGACCAGTGCCAGCGGGATTGCGACAATCCTGAGCAACGCAAACGCTCAGCAGCAGCAGCAGCAAAAAACACTCACCACATCACAGCAACCAGCGGCGCAGCTGCAGAGCTCGTCGCCGCAGCAAATCATCTGCACCAACCAGGCGACGGGCCAGACGCGAATACTCAACCTCGGCACGGTGGTGGCGGCGGCTGCGGCAGCGTCCGGTGACGGAACGTCCGCGAACGCCGCCAACCCGCCGACCAAGTCCATCGTGATGAGCACGTCGCGTGCCGCCACCATCACGAGCATCAACGTGACGTCCACGACGGCCACACCGGTCGCCAGCATCCTCAGTGCCACGCTGTCGCAGCCGCTGATCAAAACCAGCTCCCACATGCCATCCTCCATCACGACGCTGCTCCAGAGCCAGCTGCAAAGTGCGGCCTCGTTCCGGCGCTCCAAGTCCACCGATGAGGCGCCCGCGCACGGACACGGGCGCGAAACGGCCTCGCAAATACTGAGCAAGCGGCTCAGCCTGGAGTCGACCAATGTCGTGAAAAGCGAACCGGTCGACAGCGCGTCGGACGATGCGAGCGTTAGCAGCTCCACTGCTCAGGCTGCCAGCAGCACGTCAGCCACCGCTGGTGGCAACCAGCCGAAGCCGGACACACCGGCTGCGGCGGCAACCGCGGGAAGTGGATGCAAATTCTCAACCATGCCGTCCGCCGGCACGGTCACAAAGTCGGAAGACTCGCAGAACGTGCTGCTCAAGCAGCTGCTGCAGAACAGTGGCAGCTCTAGCGCGTCGTCCGTATCGTCGCCGGCCCCGTCGCCCATCGGTCGGGCCGTGCCGAGTCTCATAACGAGCCAGCGGGCACCGAGCCTGGGTGTGGTGAGCTCGCTCGAAGCGCAGCTCGCCCGGCCAGTGATTCCACCGTCCGCCAATCCACCCGCCATCCAGCTCATTAGCAGCCAGCCGATACCGGCGATTGCGGCGTCGATCAGCTCCATATCGTCGTCCACCGTCTCCTCGGCAGCAGCTGCTTCCACGCCGTCTGCAGCGTTAATGAGCGTGTCGTCTGGAACTAGCATCGGCAGCAGCACCACCACCACGTCAGTTACGACGGCGTCGGCAAGCAACAGTACCAGCAGCAGCAGTACAGCGGAAGCAGCGAAAACGAAGCTTATCTCGCGGGAAACGTCTTTCGTGTCGAAGCCACCCGGCATATCGTCGAGCCATCCGACACCGAATCTGGCGGCCAACATGCTTGCCGCCAGTATGAAGAAGGAGGAGATGCTACAGGCAGCCGCGGCGGCAGCAGCTACCACCATCACCACAACCACCACCACGTCCGGTGCGACCGTTGGTCAGGGAACGGTTAAGCTCGATTCCGGAACAATTACGGTCACACAGCTTCAAGCATCACAACCGACAGTCACTACGGCGGCTGCCTCGCAACAGCTCCAAACGACGGTGACGGCCACCAAATCTGCTATGCCACCACAACAACAGCAAGTAAATTCGCTACAATTTTCCCAACAAAACAACCAACTGCAGTCGAAAACGCTGCCAAACGCTGCCACTGTCGTGGGCTCTGTTGGCGAGACGAACGTAACCATCGTCAAGCGTGATGCCGTGACGCAGCAGACAGTGTCAAGCGTCACAACAGTGCTGCCAGCGTCCACCAGCGTGACGGTGACGGCCAAAAGTGGTCCACCTGAGGAGTCGATGAAACGCTTTGCGCCGAGTCCGGTGCAGCAGCAGATTGGAGACACAACGATAGTGCGAACTCCTACACCGACGCCCTCGCCGGGTCCGATGCAACAGCCCTCGAGGCCACCGTCTGCTGCACCCCGATCGGAAACGCCCGTTGACATAAAAAAAGAGCCGGAACAATCACTGAACAGTGGCTCTGCTTCTGTGGCCTCTGCCACGACCACCACCTCCACCGTGTCAGGCACAACCACACCGATAATGTCATCACCAGTCGCCCCAATGGGTCCTCCGGCAACAACAGCAGTGACACCTTCGCCCGCTGCGGCTCAAACGACGCCAACCGCGTTGAAATCTCCTCTACCACCCGGAAGTGTGGAATCCACGACGACCATCACCGGTTCTCCTGCCATCACGAAAGTGGAAGCCAGTAGTGGTGGCCCCTCGCCGGTAAGCACAGTGCCCACCGCCACCGCCATCAAAGAGGAACCGACGGAACCTCTCACAGCCGAGCAGGCGGCCAAGCGGGCGGCCGAGCTGGCGCTCGAGCTGAAGAAAAAGAAGCGCCGCGAGTACCAGAAAAACCGGCGCCAGATGCAGATCCAGTCGAACAAGGACAACGCGCACAGCCAGGCGAAGAAGAAGCCGAAAAAGTCGGTCAAGATCGAGGAGGACTACGACACGTGCATCGACAACCTGATGGGCCAGCTGCGCCAGCTGCCCCAGATGCAGATCCTCGAGCCGCAGCTGCCCCGCAACTACGGCGTCTGCTCCGTGTTCGGCACCGGCGACCTGTCCAAGTTTACCAACCTGAAAGGGTACTCGATCGCGACCGGCGACCTGACCGGGCGGTACGGCGACGCCCAGATACCCTCGATAGCGGACTTTTACAACACGAAACCGTTCGGCGTGAAGGATCCGCCGCCCGAGCCGACGCCCGTCTCGGTGCACCGCGGCTTCTACGACCAGGAGTTTGCGCCGATCAAGTTCGAGACGGAGGACCGGCAGCGGTACGAGTTTGTGCGCGACCGGGACCTCGATTCGCCCGACACGATCATCAGCACGTCCAGCCCGGAGTGCTTGCGGTGGGACTCGCCGGTCAGCTTTCCGGGCCTGCGGCTGATCAAGGAGGAGCCGGCCGAGGACGAGCAGACGGCCGTGTACAGGCAGATGTCGCCGGTCATCCCGATACTGGCGCCAATTCCGATCCGGCTGCGCAAGGGCATCACCCTGTCGGCGGATTCGACTGGTCGGCCGCAGCAAGGAGCGAACGTCGCCGGCAGCAACAAGGAGAACGAAGGGTTCCGGGAGACGGCGGGCGTCAAGTCGCGGTTTGGGCCGCCCACCCCGCTCAAGGACACGAGCAATGTGACGGTCACGCTGACGCTGACCTCCTCGGCGGTGGACGACATTTTCGGCGTGCTGCGCGATTTGGCCAACATGCTGGAGATACCGCCGCCGACCACGTACCAGATAGTGGAGCGTACGGTGTCGCCCACCAGCCAAAAGCTGGGCCTGTACCGGACGAAGGGCCGGGACGGGAAGGAGGGCGCCCCGATCGACATCCAGACCATCCTGAACGGATCGGCCCGGTTCTGCCGGCACTGCGACGTGGTCATACTGAGCAACATCATCATCGCGAACGCGTCCGAGTTCCCGCTGCTGGCGGCGAACGGTGACGTCGGCGGCCAGGCCGAGCTCGAGTCGGAGGAGCTGTACTTCTGCGGGGAGCAGTGCTACCGACAGTTCCGCTGCTGCCCGACCAGCATACTGGACGAGGCTGGGGACAGTAGCGCCGGTGCTGCAGCACTGGCCACTGGCGAAGGTACGGCAGCGCTCAGTCACAAACCGGACACAGGTGCGCCGAACGTCGATGTGGCAGCCGTGTCCGGTGCGGTGGAAATCAAGCAGGAAGTACTGGAGGACGTAGAAATGGAAGATGTCACGGCCGGCAACAGCTCCACCGGCAGCGTTAAGGACGCACCGGGCAGCGGCGAGCGCAAGAAGAAGCACCCGGACGATGGCATGGAGGTGGATGTGCTTGCGGGCGCACCACCCACCAAACAGATGAAGGGCGTTCGGTACAAGGTGTACACACCGAACTGCTTCGGCGTGCAGCGGTTCAAGAAGCCGAGCGAGAAGGAAATCACCGAAACGCTGTTCCGCATGAGCATCACGGTGGCCCCGACGCCCAAAATGCCGGACGATACGCGGCGCTGCATCTTCTGCCACACGGTGGGCGACGGGGTCGCGGACGGACCGTCCCGGCTGCTCAACTACGACGTCGACAAGTGGGTGCACCTGAACTGTGCGCTCTGGTCGGACGGGGTGTACGAGACGGTGAACGGTGCGCTGATGAACCTGGAGAATGCGCTCCAGCAAAGCCTCACGTCGGTGTGCGCCTTCTGCAGCACGCTGGGCGCGACGGTGAAGTGCTTCAAGACGCGCTGCGCCAACGTGTACCATCTGAGCTGCGCGATGAAGGATAGCTGCGTGTTCTACAAGAACAAAACCACCATGTGCCAGACGCACGCGCCCAAGACGGAGAAGGACTCGGAGCTGACGACGCTGAGCGTGCAGCGCCGGGTGTACGTCGACCGGGACGAAAGCCGCCAGGTCGCGTCGGTGATGCACCATTCCGAGTCGAACAATCTGCTGCGGGTGGGCAGCCTGATCTTCCTCAACGTGGGGCAGCTGCTGCCGCACCAGCTGCAGAGCTTCCACACGCCGAACTACATCTATCCGATCGGCTACAAAATTGTGAGTATTTGTGGGGATATTTCGTACCAAAAGAACGTACTAATATCGTGTTTTTCCTCATGCTCTTTCCCCAGATTCGCTTCTACTGGTCCATGCGCCGTCCGAACAAGCGCTGCCGGTACATCTGCTCGATCGCGGACGTGTGCGGCCGGCCCGAGTTCCGCGTGCTGGTGCAGGAGACGGCCGAGGAGGACATCGAGCTGCGCGACGCAACGCCGAAAGCCGTCTGGCAGCGGATCCTCGAGCCGATGGCACAGCTGCGCAAGAGCTGCCAGATCGTGCAGCTCTTCCCGAAGTACATCTCGGGCGAGGATCTGTTCGGGCTGACCGAGCCCGCGGTCGTGCGCATCCTGGAGAGCCTGCCCGGCATCGAAACGCTCACCGACTACCGGTTCAAGTATGGGCGCAACCCACTGCTCGAACTGCCGCTCGCCATCAATCCGTCCGGTGCGGCCCGCACCGAGCCGAAGCTGAAGCACACACTGTCGTGGAAGAAACCGCACACGCAGCGGACCGGATCGGTCAGCCAGCGGCCCACGTTCGTGCCGACCAGCTCGCCGGCCGGCGAGGTGGCCTGCCCGTACAGCAAGCAGTTCGTGCACTCGAAGAGCTCGCAGTACAAGAAGATGAAGCAGGAGTGGCGCAACAACGTGTTCCTGGCGCGCTCCAAGATCCAGGGCCTGGGCCTGTACGCGGCGCGCGATCTCGAGAAGCACACGATGGTGATCGAGTACATCGGCGAGGTGATACGCACCGAGGTGTCCGAACTGCGCGAGAAGCAGTACGAGGCGAGGGTAAGTTGGTGATTGATGTGGTCGTAGGGAGTTGTACGACTTATACTGACAATTCCCCTTTATCGTTCCAGAACCGTGGTATCTACATGTTCCGGCTGGACGAGGAGCGGGTGGTGGACGCGACGCTGAGCGGTGGGCTCGCCCGATACATCAACCACTCGTGCAACCCGAACTGCGTGACGGAGATCGTCGAGGTGGACCGGGAGCTGCGCATCATCATCTTCGCCAAGCGGCGCATCAACCGCGGCGAGGAGCTGTCCTACGACTACAAGTTCGACATCGAGGACGATGCGCACAAGATATCGTGCATGTGCGGTGCACCGAACTGCAAGAAATGGATGAACTAAGCTGTTACGCATCCCGGAGAAAAACATAAAGCACCAGCCAAATGCCAGAGCGACGCGCAGTGGTGGTGGCCGTCGTTCGTGCATTTTCTTCACACCATTGTTACCTCGACATCCAATGCAGTTGTAAAATGTAGATTAGTGTTATGTGCGGGTGGGAAAAGCGGTTGTTCCGTCACCTTAGGTATATATATTGTTCCGCACGTTATAAGGCTCTTTTAATTGCTAGTGGTTAACTACAGGGTTTCGGTATTGATTAGGTTTAGCCTTTTTTTTCTTTGAGTATTAAGCTTAGATGTTTTAGATTCTCTTTCCTTTTTTTAACTATTTAAGTTGTACTACTCCGGGCTTAAGCACTCTTAATTTCATGCTTTATTTAGAGGCGAAAAGTTAGACGATACACACAAGGCTCTGACAAATTACAAGCGTAGGGTTGCAGCAATACTGTAAAAAACAAAAACAAACAAAAACACACAGCAAAACATAATTCTAAGTAGTAACAACCTACCTGGTAAGCGTATGTGTAATTATCTGTATGTTTTCAATTTTTATAACTCATTTGTTAATTGTGCGAGCTAGGAAAAAAGGAGCTAATGACATGTGTGGTGGTTAAAAGGGAGCGCGCGTTAGTGTTATGTTGCACCGGACCGTTGTAGTGGGGACGATACGCACGGCTTTTAGAAAGGCGGCGTCGAGTTCTGTGTGTAGTTAGTGTTTTAGTGTATTATAGTGCGCGCTCTGCCCGCACCGAAAACCCCCTCCCGTTTGGCGCGATACGATAAGTGAGTAGAACAATAAGGTGATAGTTAATTAGATGGCAAAGAAAACGGGGAAAGCAGTTATATTTTAAATGACCACGTTACACAGCGTTACACGCACGGTTTAACGGATTACATCTTGACCCTTCCCCCCTCTTGTCGGGTGAATCGATGAGAGACAAGCAAACGTTAGGATCAAAGGTATATACACACTCATTACGGCAAACAAATATATATACACGGGCGCGCGCGCGCGCGTAAGAATCATACAGATAAAGCGTGTATGCAGAATATATATATCTACATGAAAATATATATTTTCGGACGATTATTTTAGCAGCAGATTTTGCTATATACAAGATTGAAAAACTAATGTCGAACAAAATCCGAGCGCGGGGGAACAAGCACACGCGGAGACGCTGCAAAATGGCAATTGTTTGCGGTTAGAGAGAAATAAAACAAACAAATTACTACCTTTATGAAACCGATCTGCGTTGAGAGAGAGAGAGAAAAAAAATACGCCCGAACGTGCAACCGCTTCAGAGAAGCGACGTTCTTGTCCTCGGGCATCAAGCCTTATCCATTCAACACGTGGGACACGGATATTTCGGGGTTCCATTAACTACATGGAAAAGGTAGGGAAGACGGGTTTTCATGGGAAATAGAATAAAGTGGGTTGGCCACGTTCGAGGATCGTGCCGTGTAGGGTAACTGTGTACTACTGTATGCAATTAAATGAGCTTTCCTTGGTATTTCATCGGGTTCGTTTTCCGATTGATGACTGCAACGGCAACGATCGTCAGCGTGTACTTTTCTAGCACTCAAACAGAGGGCGCTGTCGTGTGCCGAACCTTTCTGCCAATTTCTGTAACGAGAATTTGATCAAAGCAACCATTTGCGTAATTGTTAGCTGTGGCGAATGAGAGGAACGACACTCGTCGCAGTACAAATCTGGCAGTGGTGCAGTTCAGAAGTGCAGTGGTAGTTTCGGTTTTGTGGACAGAGAAGAAAAACATTACAAGTCCTTGAAGAATACAGGCGAACAGGTTTCGGAATATGGTCAGGTAAGAATATCCTTGTGGGGTACTAAGTGGCTATAGGTACTGGAAGAAATAATTAACGTTGCCTGGGAGTGAAGGCATGTCGGGAAATTAGTGAGAATACCGGGTAGCGATACTGGGGCCAATGCCGGACCAACTGAAATGATGCTTCACTTCACTAGAGCTCATCGGTCGACTTTAGTCTTTTCGAAAAGTAAGTTCGCTTGGTTCTGTAATTAGGGTACTATTATGACTAGTGATTCTCAAATTTCCCTTTTGTGTTGGCTGCATGGGTAGTTGAACCAGGTCCTCATCATTTGCCTCGAGCTGAACCGTTTGAATCTAATGGTCAGGGTACTGATATTCAGTGCTCTCGGCCTACCATCTAATAATTCTGAAAATCCTTTGAAAAAACTCGATAAGCAAACCAATTAATGTAATTTCATAGGCTTCTATGCTATGTGATGTTAAGATCGCTACAAGTAGGCTTTGTATATTGGTCCCAAGAGGAGAAAATTTGCACTTCAGTGTCTTAGAAGTGATTTTCTAATGAAATATTCGATTTCAACTCGATGGTCATTCGTGCCCAACCGGCACCAAACAAGTTGAACGAGTATGATCCATGCAATTTCTCGATTTGCTTAGGGTGAAACCGTTCGTAGAAAGCATGATAGTTCTTGAATGATTCGATTGGTAGTCCTGAAAAGAACTGCTGCTATGGACTATGTGTGTTGAGATGTACAATTCAGGCTCCAGAGCCCGTGTTGGAGCAGCCATTTACTTCTTGGCTGCTGCCTTCTTGGGGGCTACGGCTTTCTTCGGCGCAGCGGCCTTCTTCGGAGCGGCCGGCTTCTTGGCGGCCTTCTTCGGCGCTGCCGGCTTCTTGGCGGCCTGCTTCGCACCATCCGCTGCGGCGGCCTTTGGTTTCTTCGCCTCGGCACCGTCAGCCTTCTTGGTGTCATTCAGGGCCAATTTCATCGTGGATGGTGCCACCCCCATCTGACGTGCCAACGGTCGAATTCCGATCCCCGGATTTTCCATCACGCGCGCCTGGAGGTCAGCCAGGAAAGCGCCGGTCCGCACGCAATCTCGCCGCTGGGAATGTGGTTTTCGTGCTGCCACCGCTTCGTCGTCGTCGCTGTTTTCTCCCAGCTCACTCCGGATCGCCTTTACCGTGTTCAGCGAACACTGCACGCACTGCATGATGTCGCGGTTGTCGCGTCCGGCGCGGATCATCATGATGCATGTGATCCGCTTCCACAATGTACTTTTTGGCATTTTTATTTTGGAGTTATGTACAAAAATGTAACTGTCAAAATTATCCCGAACGTATGTTAATGCTCATGCTTCGCTTGACACTGGGGTCCTTCGGAAATGGGAACTCGACTGGAAACGATATGGAAACATTTTGTGTAACATTTTCGATGCCGCTGTCAAAGTGAATGGCAGAAATACTGTTGCACTTTTTACCGAAAATGCCTGTATTTTTGCTCACAACACGTAAAAATGATGATTTTATCATGTAGCAAACATGTATATGTTTCTAAAAAACTACACTTTACCTCCGAAACATATTTACCGGAAACGAATAACGGGATGCAAGTGCGAAAATGCAAGACGCCACAGTGGTACGATGGGATATTATGAGCAATATTTTCTGTAATTCACACGTAAGACGTCTTGGAGGTAGTAAAATAGTTAGTTTAACATTTTTCCTACAAAAGTACATGAAATGCATGCTGTATGGTAGCAGTAAAGTAGAGTAAAATGGTAAAACAAAATGCATCTTTCTGAGACCAACTCGACCTAAAACGAAATGACATTGGCTTGTTTGGGTTGACTTGGTGTAAGGAGGTAGTAAAAAATAAATCATGTTTAGTGTAGTTTTGGACATGATACATGAGTAGTTTGTTGAAACTTGTTTCATCATTCAGATCAGAAATATTATCATACAATTCGTCATAAAACGCAAACGAAATTTGTTCTACGTGGCGTCAAAGAAACAAGCGATGGGTGACATATGCAGGCTGGAATGGGTAAAATAAGGGCAAAAATCAGAGGAGAGATTTTACTTGGATTGAACTTAATTATTAACATCAAATTTTGAATGAGTTTATAAAAGTAAGCTAATACATCGACCAAATAAATCGATGTAAAAAACAGTCCACATTCCAATTTTGTTCACAACAATGTACTGGGGTGTTGTTGTTACTTTAGGTAAGGCAGACTTCGGCTGCAAAAGAGTTGTTTCGCATTTGTAGAGGGGTGTGTTGGATATGCAATTAAAAGGATTTTGCGTTAATTGTTGCTAACATGTGTGTTAATTGTACATTCTCAAAAATGCCTGTACGAAGTGGGTGGATATCGTCATATTCGCGATGCCGTCCAATGTAGTCTCAAAAGAGCAGTAAAAGTGAACAAATGTGTTCCTGCTCCGATACGCTACCGCCGTATTTGTTCCTTCCATTCTTCATGTTATTATATACGTGGGTAGTGCTCGAAATATTACGGATTTTGGAATTCACGAATTCTTCAATTTTGATTTTTTTGAGGAAATTGTACTCATCAATTGTCTAATTCAGAATAAGTTCCCTATCAGATGATTTAAAAAAAAATCATTCAAAAACGAAAAAAACTTCTACCAAAATATATAAAACAATGAATGATGTGGTTACAACCATCCTCCTGTCGGTTCAGTTTTACACCGTCCTTCTACGAGCAGAGCAGAGAGAAAGTATCGAGTCATTCTGAGACTGAACCTCGTTTCAGTCCTCGTTTCTCGCTGTATGTAAGCGTAACCGAATAAGCAATTTCTCAAATCTTTCCTTTTTCCTGTATGATAGGATTTTATTTAAATTAAAGCACGATGTTCCGGTTTGTATAAGCGACTTTATCGTCAACCAAAAGAGCCAAACGTTTCTAAAAAAATCGTACATAACTGCTTTTTTGTGACCCCATCTTGAACACTCAAAAACCCTCACAACGCCTTTCAAAAAACCTCGCCAGAGTCCAAAAAAACCATCGCTTTTGGAGTGGTGGCGAGCTAGCGAAAACCGGTTTTTGCGTTGCGGGATAGAATTAAACAAAAAAGCACGCCGAAGTATGTATTTAATCCAACAGAGGGCGCTAAGTGCTTTGCTGAATGAAGAAAATTGTTTTAGAACAAGGGCGCGCTGCATTCTCTTGATGGTAGTTTTGAGGCTAAAGAACTCCTTTGGAGCCAAAGCCTCTCTAAACTATTCCAACATTGAAGGTAGTTTGCAAGCAAACTGGTCAATTTGGCCTGATGTCCTACCCATACGGACCCTGGAACAGATTCTAAACCGTTAAAATGTCTTAGAACTTGCCCCGAACTCATATCGGTGTTGAAACTGATCCATAAATCATACAGTTCCTGGAACACATCCAGACCCCCATCCCAGCCTTGAAACTGATCTTGAAACTAATCCGATTCAGGAACTCATTCAAATCCTAGAGCTCGCTCTACCTCCTCCATCTCTTACTGGTCCTGGAATCGATTCCCCAACCATATCGTTCTTAGAATTGATACTGAGCTCATTTCTATTCAAAACTATACCATGCCACGAACCTACTTTGATCCGGTAACTGATTCTGCTAGAATTTGTATGTACAGAAAATATTGGTAAGCCCAAATGATGTTCAGCCAATTTCCCAAACTTGATCGAATTCGGGGACGATCTTAGCGATTGCCAAAATGGTGGTTTCTTAGGATGTTTTAAACACATTTTGCCTTATTGTACGCATAGCTGAGTAGGGTACTTATAGAATAAATTAAAGCAACCGTTGTATCTAGGCAACTGTAACTATCGTTCCGCTTCAATCGAGCTTGGGAAAGTGGCTGGTTAAGTCCTTCTTTTTCTGTTTTCTTTCATTTTGATAATAATTTTTCAAATGGATTTTCATTTGATTGCTGATGTTCATGTTTTATTTGATAAAGTTTACTTATTATTGTCGCAATATATGTTAATCTTAATCATTCCTTTGCAGTCTCTTTGCACACTTTTTTCATTTTGGCATTACAACATATGCAGTAATGCTGTCCTATCCAGGATTATAAGAACTTGTTAACTACCACGCAGCCAGATAGTCAGTCCTTGCTACGGGGGGACGGTTCGTGTTGGGAATCGTTCTTGTCCGGTCTTTTGGAACATATTCATTGTAAATCTTGAGCAATAGTTTGCTAACTCTAGCTATCACAATATCATGCACAATCCAACTCATTACATCTGTGATCCATTCCATTATGAACTTTTACATCAAACCTTGTCTATAATATCGTTTGCTGTAATCTCCTAAGTAAACACAATTAATTAATTTATAGAAAAGTCTGTTCATAACAGGTTTAGGTAAATTTTCCCTTATGCTAATGAGAAAACACTTCCTTTTTCAATAAATAACTTAAATGAGAAAGTGACACAATTCACTCTTCCATAAAACAATTAACTATATGGTGCGCTTTGCTCTCAACTGCTAACTCCAGCAAATCCTTGTAAACTTCTGAACTGATCTTTGAATGATCGTTCATTAGCGATATGCACTGCCTGAAAACACCCACCATGTTGTGTTTAATGCAAAATTCAATCACTGACAAAGAATCTAGCTCATCGTGGCTAGCAAAAATATCAATAGCCCGTTCATTGAGTAAATATTTGGCCACTCCAATGTGAAGACTATTTGCTATATTCCTGGACTTTGGATTCGACTGAAGCCATTCTCCATAGTTCAGTGCATCGTTCAGCAAATCCTTTAGATTGTTGGAACATATTTGCTGCAGCAGTGTGCTTTCATTGACCGTTGCTCCAAAATCGATCAGTTTGTGTATGGTCGCTTCAACTCCCACGATGAATGCGTAGTCTAATGCGCTCCATCCAAAGAGTGTGTCCCTTACGTTGATGATTCCAGAGCGTATATTTTCTGCTAGAAAATCATCTTCCATCGAGTATACAATTGCCAGGTGAAGAGGCAGCCTGCCAGCGGCATCTTTAACGAATGCAGCTGTACCATCGTTCGACAGTAAGTCACGCACATGCTCGGAGGACTTGTTGACAACGGCGTAGTGAATCTCACATCCATCCCGGGAACCTTCCAGGATCATCTGATCGAAAAAGGTGCGCATTACAAGCAGCTGCGGCGTCCAGAACGATCGTGACCAGAATATGCCCCCATGCTTCATACGGTCCTTATTTTCGTACATCCAATATCCCGTAAAGTACTCCGCCAGTATTCGGTGCGTAAACATTGGCACGTTGTTCTCCAGTCGTGGAACGATTCCCGTTTTTTCCGTGCCATCGACTATATCCTGCAAGTTTTCTGCTGCTTCCTCCTGATCCGCAGAGTACATCAGCTTATCCCTGATGTCCGCACTAAACAGGACGTGCATAGCAAGCAGACCATGCTTTCGCTTGACTTGCGCGTTCGTTTCGGTAGCTTTAATCTGGTGAACGGGATTGTCCGATATAGAATCTGTAGAGCCGGATTTTTCTTCGTTCAATAATTTAAGCTTACGGCTTACAAAATGCTCAAAAAGTTGTAGCTTGATCAGCTTGGTTTGCATGAACCATTGTTTCGACACGGTATGCTGCAGGAAATGGACATGTGGCTTAAGCAGGGGTATCGCAACTTCCGATGATACTTTTAGAAACAGTGGCAATCGGTACAGCTCTCCCAGATTGTTCAAAATGGCGCTGTACAAAACGGCAATGCCTGTAATGCGATCGCTAGCAGTACACTGTTTGTAATGCTCCATCTCACTATCCAGACATTTCCGCCAGTACAGTAGTTGATCTCGCTGACGAAACGGCACCAACCGGAACATGCTGCTGCTGGGGAACGATCGGGCAAACTCAGCCATCATGTTGTACGGTCTGGTTGAGATGTAAACAGTGCGGATGGCCTCAAAGCTCGCTAGCTTGGCGACGCACTTAAACCCAAACGCGCTATAGAACGGGTGTATCGTATCGAACCCATCCAGCATGAGGATCAGCTTGCGTTCGTTGAACTTCATTTGAAACAGCCGAATTTCCAGCGACTGTGCGCTAGTCAGATCGGCCGCCTTTAGCTCATCTTCGTCGAGCAGAATCTTGCCATCGGAAAGGTGCAGCAGTTGAACGATTTTGTTTAACTGTTCATTTTCTAAATAATTCCCGGCCGGGTTGGTTTTTGTAATATTGATCACATACTGAAGGCCGTAAACAAGCCGGTACAAGAACGTTAAGGCGGTTATATCATCGATATCGTTCGGGTGGCTCCTGCTTAGCTGTGCGAAAGCGGCGGAATGTTTTAAAACCTCCACCCGTACAACATACAGCGAATCCTCGGTGGCTGACAAACGGGTGGACAGCCACGTCAGGTAGGCAGACTTTCCGGTACCGGCTTCATCGACGAAGATGTAAACCTTCTCCTTGTCATCGCCATGCCTTAACGCATCGGGCAGCTTGTCGAACTCATCCTCGGATGATATGATCGTGTCCAGCATCGAGCGAATATTCTTGTTGACAAATGAAATTTGATCGAAACTTATTTCTTCGTCTTTGGAAGGATAGTTTAAGTCGGTGCTTAAGTCGTCTTCGTTCAGTGCTGATGGGAGTGCAGTCTTGTATGGCACGATGGTGCGTGAAACGTACCTCGGCTTCAGCGCTTCAAACTGGTATACGTTGGAGCGTTCATTTTCTTTGTCGTCTGCTTCGTCACCTTTAGTCAAAATTTTACCCAAGTAGCTCAAACTATCCTCATCTCGCAGGATATCGTTTACAGCCACTGACGTCCCGAAAGGATACAGGACTGACTGCTGCTGGTACAGCTTCTTCCTCGCGTCATCAGTAAGATGATGGACGTAAAACACGTCTTCTGACGCTCTGTTTCCGTCAAGCTTTTCTATTAGAATAATTTTCAACCGGTAATACTTCGCCAAACTCTTAATTTCTTTGTTGATTTTGTGTTCGAACTGACCCAGGATCGCTATGACGTTGGTATTGAAGGGATTGACGTCGGCCATAAACTCCATCACCTGGTGCAGGATTCTGAGAAAGTTCTGCTTCAGCACTGTTGCTCGGCTGTCCAAGAATAGGTAGGGACAGTTGGCCAGTGCTAGCGTTTGTGCCACGATTAGGGAGGATATTTTCATGCCTGTTGAAACGCGAAATGTATAAACGCCAACGAATGGCTTGTCTTCTATACATTTGTATAGCTCCATTTCCCTAAGAAGCTCCTCCTTAATGCGAACGTTCCGGTACTCCTGTTGCCATTGGTTAACATTTTTGTTTGGTGTACCGGTCAGCTTGTCAACCGACTCGTTAGGTGTGATTTTGCTGAACATTGTTTTTAATTGTTTAAATTCGATAGGAATGTTTTTCATCGACTCAAACATATCAAAGAAAAAGTTACTGTTGGTGGCATCCCGATCCAGCACCCAGAGGGGAATTCGTTCCACCGACTTTTTGATCATCTTTGCTTCATCCAATGATTCACACACAAACACAAACTGTTCGCAGAATGTTTTAAAGGCGTGATCTACCTGCTTATAATACGAGCCTGCTTCCGGGGGGTTAGCGTCGATAAACGTGTCCTCTATGCATATTTCCAGCTCGTTCCATTTGATACTGCTGTCATTTTGATTCTCGTCCGACAGCAGCTTTACGTACTCATTCCTGAACGTTGCACTAACTCTACCCATGGGCGTTGAGCTATTTGCCGTAATAAACTCGGGTTTAAATTTAAACATTCCTCGCTTGACCTTCTCTACACATTCCGCAATGAGCTTCCTGTACACATCGAACAGAAAAATGTTCGATTTCATTTCTTTTCCATTTTTAACGTACATTGCCCAGAATTGGCCCAATTTTTCTACACTCGCTTTTCTCGACTCGTTGATCAGCACATCGACGACCTTTTCATAGTTGAAGCGGTAACAGGATGCCCCAATATCTTTGTAGAAGTACATTATATCGTCAGGCTCATATTCCTGTGATTTGAAGTAATGCATCACATTTACATCAATCCTTGCGTTCGTGCACAGCATGTACTTGGGCGGCGTCCCAGACGATGACTTCTGATGAATTTCCAGGTACGAAGCAAAGTACATCGAGACAGAAAACTGAGCCTTACTGTCCCAATGCTTCAGCAGTGCACGTTTGGTAATGAATGATGCATCTTTGGTGGGTGTAGCGCTGCTCGATTTTTGTTTGTGTTTTGCCTGGATGTAAACGGCACCTACGGTGGGTGATGACGCTGAGGTGTAACGAAACACGACGTCGTCGAATTTGCCCGCAGTGGGGTCTTCCATTTTAATTACAAATTGGTTCAGCTTGTCCTCCCGATGCAGATTGTAGGCACGTAACAAAATTATCATCGCCAACCGAAGATGGTAGGAGCTGCCGTGTAAGGTGGATCGTCCTTTGGCTGCCTCACTGTTTGCCGGTTGTGCTGCATCAGTCGAGGGAGGTGTGGTTGCTGTTGTCACAACCTCTGTGGTTTGATTATTACTTTCAAGGGACTCCATGTTGAACTTGCACTAGAAAATAATTGGAGCTACCTTATTAATGTTTTTGTCAAGTTGAAATTAAGAATTCTATTTTGAAATATACATCCGAAGGTATCAATCAGGAATAGAAATAGATCATCTGAAGGCTATAATACATTTGTGGGAGGCAGTACGCTTTTTTCCTTGAGCAGTATCTGAAACAGATGCGCCAGTTTTTTTAAACACAAACCCTTGCAATCCATCCCCTGATCGTTGGACTCTGTTATGGTTCGCCGTGAGTGAATCCCATGGCTCGGGTATGATGCTAGAAAACTTGTACGCTGTCCGGCACTGCGGTACATGGTAATGCACGACTGCGGCATGCTTTCATGATATGTCAAAACAGCTAGCTCTGACGCTTTGTGTCCTAGAAAATGTGCCGTACTCAGACATTTAAGTTCCACATTACCAGATAGCGTTAACGTTTTCAACCATACCGCCGTTGACATGCAATTAACTCACTGCGAATCGTAAAAGATACATGATGTTGTCTTGGGATGAATAGCAAAGCCCTGTATAAGCCTAACTTTGATTTATCTATTTTGCTTCCAGTACCAAACGAACTGTCTTTGAATGTGGCTCCTCAAGTACAGTTCGATTGGTCCTGGGAACAAAACATATATAATTTAGTTTCTTCACGACAGCACAATCTTCCCGTTTGCGAACATCGCGTGCAAAACTCCACAAAGAAATTTAACGGAAAATCGGAGTTTTGCTTGCATCTTTGGCAAACGTGATATACCCGCTTGTCGTGTAGAAGCAAATAAATAAATGAAAAAAAAAACAACACATCGGTGTTAAGATAAGCACCATAAGACCATAAGCCATTTTCCCAAACACGATCGAAAAGGGATTCCTGTCCCCAAGATACATTCGACTACTTTACTTTATGTTAAGAGTGTCCTATTTTGTTATCAGTAAAATGTGGCAAACTGTTTGTAGACAGTCCATTGGAAACCGCAATGTCATGTTATATTTGACAATCGCTTCGACCGGTCCCGTTTAGATCGAGTTCAGGAAACTGGCTATATATCAGGTGCTAGCCATTACGGACTCTACTCGTTAGGATGTAATCTAATCTGAATCCTCTCTACCGTAGCATATGGACTATGTATCATGGCTGGTTTGTCTAAAAAGGTTTTTTAGCAATTCTTCTCAAAACAGCGAATGTTTTAAGGATTCTTTTTGAATCAATCCCATGAAGGCGACACGTTGCTTGAAACCGTGGACGATATCCAGAACTGCGGGACTCGAATCTATGAATACGATCGATTTTCTCTATTTGTCAAAGCGATTTGACATTTGATGTCTGAGAATGTTTACCGTAATCATGAATTTCAGTTCCCAATTTCCGGGTATCGTCAACATTTTTAACATCCAGACTGCGAAGCTTACATCCACGACTGAAGCACATTCTCTCGGTTATAACAAAACTGCGGAGGTTTCGTGCCAAGAAAGTGTACCCCAGCCCTGTATTTCGAATCCACAATACCGAGTATCGAGAACGTTTTTAAGCATCGTGCCGCTGTCATAGCATAGACCAACGGCGAATCTGAAAAGTGTCCAGCTGTCTTGGAATCAATCACAAAACCCCAATGTATAAAAAGTCCAACGCTTATGTGATTAGATAATGTTCAGTTCACGAATTGAACATTGAAACAGATTAGATTAGATCCTGTGGTTTGAGCGTTTTGGCCACGCACTTAATTTTGGCACTATGTAGCTACCATTTTGACAATTGGTAAGAGTCAAGTTGCTGCAGGAATGTTTCAGCCTGAAACTTCTTGCTTTATTCTCGGAACTGTCCTCCGGGTTACTCGCACCAGCGCACCGAACGGCCTTGGCCGATCGCAGTTTACTACCAGAGCTGGACATTGCACTTATTCCACACACTCTCTTCTGCGCCATGAGACCACTTCGGGAACAATTCAATCAAACATACTATGCATCAAGATACTATGTTGCACGTATGTGTTAATTGCAGAATTTTCATAAGTTCAGAATGTCCATAATTTCATTTTCACCCTTAATAATTATCTAAGATTAAACTTGGAATGGTGCTGGCGGTCGTCGCAACTTGACGGTCTTGCCACTTTAGCGCCTGATTTCAAACTCCTTTGACCATAACGTGTCTTAGCGTAACGTGACTGGTCAGAGCAAAATGCGTTATCAGTGCTTCTTTTATCGTATGAATACTGATATTGCTGATGCCGAAGACGACTGGCGATTAATTTGCGAATTGGAAAGGGACGCACATTTTTATCTTAACGTCTTAATCTAATGCAATGTAATCTTATCGTTGTTTTAGTTACATACTTTTACTGATATTGCCTGGACTTGACCTGGTAATCATGGTCTTGATTTTTATACGCAGGTATTCTGTGCAAGAGTCATGTGTTTAGTTATGAAGCGTGAAAGTGTGCAATTTACCAGGTAAATGGTTGGTGGTGAAACATTACCTGATTCGTTCTTACTTTGTTTGACAGAATTTCAACATTTCAGCAACTTGAAAGTGCCTGTAGCTTTAACTACCCTCTATCATGTTAGGGACTGAGGGTGAACGGAACTACCTTTGATCCAACGGGATTAAGAAGGCCTTGGACAGATGCAGCGGTACCGGTATAGAATCTTTTCGTGACTAAAAGGAGACCTAAAATGAATAAATAAATTGTTGTATTCGATGATCATTCAAGCTCAACTAGCACCCGGCAAGTTGAGCAACAATGATCCGTCGAAGCAATCTGTCTTGATTACTTTTGGAGTAAACCCGTTCGAATGAAAGCATGATAGTTCTTGAATGATTCATTTGGTAGTCCTGAAAAGGACTGTTGCTATGGACTAAGTGTGTTGAGATGTACAATTCAGGCTCTAGAGCCTGTGTTGGAGCAACCATTTACTTCTTAGCTGCTGCTGCCTTCTTGGGGGCTGCGGCCTTCTTCGGCGCAGCGGCCTTCTTCGGAGCGGCCGCCTTCTTGGCCGGAGCAGCGGCCTTCTTTGGCTTCGGTGCCTTCGGCTTGGCAGCTGCCGCTGCCTTGGCTGGCTTGGTGGCCTTCTGCTTCGGGGCTGCCGGCTTCTTGGCGGCCTTCTTCGCACCATCCGCTGCCTTGGGCTTCTTCGCTGCGGCGGCCTTTGGCTTCTTCGCCGCGGCACCGTCCGCCTTCTTGGTTGCCTTCTTGGCGACGGTCTTCTTCTCACCGGCAGGCTTCTTGGCCGCGGTCTTCTTCTTCTTCTCCGCTGCCGCCTTCTTCGGGGCAGCTGCCTTCTTCTTCTCTACCACCGGCTTCTTGGCGGCGGCCGACAGCTTGAACGAACCCGACGCTCCGGTTCCCTTGGTCTGGACCAGCTTGCCGCTGGCGACACCGCTCTTGAGCGCCTTCTTGAAGAAGGAGGCCAGCTTGGTGACGTCAGCCTTGTAGTTGGCCGCCACGTACTTCTTGATCGCCTGCAGCGAGGAACCGTTGCGCTCGTTCAGGGCCTTCACGGCGGCCAGCAACATCTCGTTGATCGGAGGATGGGCGGCCGGCTGCTTGGGCTTCTTGGGGCCGGCGGCCGCCTTCGGCTTCTTGGGTGACTTGGCCGCGGGAGCTGGGGCAGCTGCTGCTGCGGCGGTCGGGGCTTCGGTCGCTGCGGTATCGGCCATCGTACTGAGATTTCGCGCTTTTCTGTGGGAATTCACTAGCACACTAACACACGGATGTTTATGCTTATGTTTATGCTCATGCTGCGCTTGGCACTGAGGTCTCTCGAAAATGGGAACTCGACTGGAAACAACCTGGAAAGCTTGTGTCACATTTTCGATGCCGCTGTCAAAGAGAATGGCAGAAATACTGTTGCACTTTTTACCGAAAATGCCTGTATTTTTGCTCACAACACGTAAAAATGATGATTTTATCATGTAGCAAACATGTAAAGGTTTCTAAAAAACTACACTTTACCTCCGAAACGTATTTACCGGAAACGAATAACGGGATGCAAGTGCGAAAATGCAAGACGCCACAGTGGTACGATGGGATATTATGAGCAATATTTTCTGTAATTCGCACGTAAGACGTCTTGGAGGTTGTAAAATAGTTAGTTTAACATTTTTCCTACAAAAGTACATCGAATGCATGATGTATGGTAGCAGTAAAGTAGAGTAAAATGGTAAAGTAAAATGCATCTTTCTGACACCAACTCGACCCAAAACGAAATGACATTTGCCTGTTTGGGTTGGCTTGGTGTAAGGAGGTAGTAAAAAATAAATCATGTTTAATGTAGTTTTGCACATGATACATGTGTAGATTGATAGAAAATACGAATTGAAACTTGTTTCATCATTCAGATCAGAAATATTACCGCACAATTCGTCATAAAACGCAAACGAAATTTGTTCTACGTGGCGTGCATCAAATGTACATGCGATAGGTGGGCATATGGAAGCTGAAACAGATCAAAAGTGGTTGCACAGGGTCGAGATGTTGTGGAAGGAAATTGAATTAAAGTTTGATATAGTGTGATACAAGAGTAGGTCACAGGATATAATCGTCAAATATTTGCAATATTTAAGAATGTAAGAGGTTTTCACGGTTTGTACCATTAGCCTGTGGCGTAACATCCCGGCGGCTAGCAGAACTGACGGAACATACGGCTTGGGTGTTCACCACCTCTTGGAACTATCTTAGTCAGAAGTTATGTATTAACCATTTTATTTATATTATTATCATTTATCAACCCCTTATTTTACATTTTTTATTACGATTTTTTTAAATTATACATGACTTTTACATCTATTATCGAAACATGAGAGGGATTCCTTGGATGTCACTTCTTTGCGATAATCTTGCTGTAATCTTACTCAATCCATTGTGCATAATGAATCCAAACATAAATGGAAACGAGCTGTGGGAATAAGTAATAATTTAAATAAAGTAAACACAACAAATTGTGTCATTTTTGTGAGCTGTTTTGAAACCAAAAAAATAAAGAGAATGAACAAATTATTTTATTGAGGATATTCCTGCTTGGAATTGGGAGTTTTTTTTGCTCTTTTAACGGCTCAGCTTTTGCACTGGCGAGTTTGAAAAAAAGCTCGCATGGTTTTCATACATTCCAGCAGACAGCGCTAGTATATAAAACTCCATTTTTAACTTTAGAACAAATTAGCACACTCATTAGCTGAGACGCAAACCGAGTATTCAGCATTCCGGCATTTTTGCTTCTATTGTTTCCTCAATAATTTATTACTTTTTCTTTAATTTATTTACACACTTTGATTCATAAGTCTTCTAATTTAAATAATGACTTGCTTGTACTGCAAAATTAATGGAAGTTTTCATTGTTATATCATAGGAAGTATTGCCTTCTTTTCTTTACAATTGAGCAGGAATTCTCGTTAAAGGTAGTGCATAGTGTAATAAAATCATAAAAATTGAAAACTATGTTATTAAAGTAAGGAAAAAAGGTGTCAAATATTTTCTTATAAAGTTGCTCTAAAATAGTATAAAAAATAATACCATCATAATTGACAAAAAAACTCACTTCTGTTCAATGATCTAGTAAATTTTGTTGTAGTTTTGGCATTTGCTTTTTTCCTGTAGCTTTACACTTTACATTGATGTACTTAACTCAACATTCGCCATGGCATGAGGTCACACATTAGTTTTCCCTTGTCTTATTATAAAGCAATGCTTTTCTATACAACTAATTTAACATATTTTAACTCGTCCATTGTGTCTGTTCCAGGATGTGTGCACCGCTTAAACACACGCCATGATGCGTTTGCTTTATATGCGATGTACGCACACACACGGATCCGTTCTAATAATTTCATCTCAATCGATTGTAAATTAATTACACCGACCGGTAATTGCCAATGTTTGTATCAATTTATTTTTCAACGAACGACCGCTGTGATTAAACTCGATGCAAATTCGGGAATCGATCGTTCCATGCGCGCCCAGGCGCCACACAGCTCACCTAGCCGGCAGCATAACCTGCTCTTCCTGCTCTGGTGGGCGATGGCAGTGGATGGGCTGTGCGGATACTACGATGGGGTAAAAGTGTGGCGTAATCTCAAACAAGCAAAACAACCGGACCGTTGTGATGGTTAGGTCAGGCAGAGTGTCTGTGTGGTAGAGACGGCAGCAGCAGCAGCTACCGGCCAGCAGCAGTCAGAGTCGAGCCATCGAGAATAACGAATAATTAAAATGAAGAGCGAATCTGCCGGATTGCGGTCAATTTCTTGTATCACTTCACAACCAGCCTTCCGATGCTGGCTTTGCCTGCCACCGACAGTCCCACCGTGCCCGAAAACCATATTCGAAAACTCATAGTTAGTAATTATGTTTTGGGATAAGCGCTTGAAATATTTATGCTTCCCGCTCCGATACGGTGGATGGACGGACGGTTCGTGAAGGCCGCACGGCGATTGTTGCAGGCAGCAGTGCCGGCCCCTCGCCGGAAAATGGGACGAGTGGTGTCAACCTGTGTGTTGGGGTTTTGTTTGATTCTATTCGCAACTGACGCAGGGGGATACACAGTGGCAGAAACAAAGAGGAGATGGGATGGGGTGGGAATCACGCTGTGTTGGATGCATTTTTCCCTGGATGCAGTTGAGCTCTTTGTTTTGCTCTCATTCGCGTGTTGATCCGCACGTGCGCGAGCGTGCCAATTGGAGTGGAGTAATAGCATGTCCCGCAACGATCCGGTTGGTGGCCACAATATTGTTCAATGGTTTAGTTAATTTACAGCCCGGTAACAATCGAGAGTAACAAAACCCACACACGACACAATGGGTGGCGGGATCGGTGGTCCTAGCTTTGCCCTCAACTCTATGCTCATTTACGGTGCGGTATGGTAGTGGGATTGGTTTGCATAATTTATGAGTGGCAGGCTGAACACGAGTTGACGTGAGAGTTTTTGCGTGACACTTTCTGCTGCATTTATGTTTAGGTTTTGGAATGAATGTGGGTGAGTTTGAGCGCTTCAACAAATACTCTTGGTGGGAATAATTATCGTTAACTACATTTAATTCACGGTACTAGCCAAGGGCCGGTAGAATCTACCGGGAGCTCGTTAATTCTGACACTGAGCTCACAGTTGCTCCTGGAAGTGCTTTCGTAAGTAAGCTATACCGTTCCTGGAACAGATCATGAACTCATACCGTTCCTGGAACAGTTACTGGGTCCATACTGATCACGAACCCTGAACCGGTCATGGAATTGAATCTGAACCCATATTGGTCCTGCAGCCAACTACCAACCCATACCGGTCTTCAAACTCTGACCACAAACCCAAGCCGACCTGGAACTGATACTATATCAATAAGGCTTTGAAATTATGACGGTATAAGGCTATTCCGCATTTACAGAGGAGTGGTTGCAAACATTTTCAAAGAGTTAAAAGGAAACTGTGAAGCTGAGGAATTCTGACCGAAATCGTGCAGTTTTTGGTCGTGTGCTGACTTTGGGTTTGGATGTTTTTCTTTCGCTCATATGGGTTTCCCTGTATTTGCACCGTATTGAACTGCATCGAAATTTTGGCTGCGGTCAATATGGTTTTCATACGTTCCATATGAATGGGAAATCGGGAGATAGATAAAAAAATCCAATTTGATAATTACCCAGTAAGAAAAAATCAGATTTGATTTTTGATCTATTGATCTTCATTTTCTCTTTGGTATTTGCTTGAGGGTAACTGAACATTTGCCCGTCTCTTTCAAGCATACACTGATTTGATCTTTGATCTATTGATCTTCATTTTCTCTTTGGTATTTGCATGAGGGTAACTGAACATTTGGTCGTCTCTTTCAAGCATGCACTTAGAGATTTTTAGTTTATATTTTACTGCCATTCTACGCAGTACCGCCTGAACTGCTACGCAGCGGCAGTCGTTTGTTAGTTAACGACTTCCAATTGGCGACTTTATGTATAGTGTTTGTATAGTGGCATTCTACTTTATGGAAACTGAAAATATTACCAGGGAGAAATAGGATAATTAGAGACTTGCTTTTTATATATTTTTCATTATTGGGGCCCTTCACGATTCTAGTTAGCTTTTGGTAAGGAGTTTGACAGTTGGAGCTAGAATTAGATTCGAGTACCTGCTCGAAAACACGGTGTTGTTTACATTTACCCCAAGGTGCATTAAAGAGATCTGGTGGTGGAATCTAGAATCAAAGTGTATGTAGTCCAGGTGGTCTCATTGTATGTTTTTTAAAACAAATTTGAATGTCACTTTTTGACAGGATGGGTGAAAACTTTTGTTCAAACAATTAAATCTTCTTAAAATCATCATTCAGAACTCTTGGCACACCACCGCCGTTTGGTTCGATGATTTAATTTTTTCGCCTCATGCACACACTCTCTGTGCATGGTTTCGACGCAGTGGGGGTGTCCGGTACACGATAAAAATCAGTCTTGTAAATTCATACACCTTGGGATAAGCTCACCTGTATATTATACCTACTTAGATAGCTGCTCAAAAACTGCTATACAATACAAACAGCTGACAGGCTGAAATTTCAGCCTACGAACTTAAAACGGAAAGGATCCCATTCACAGAAAAATACGAACTTAAATGTTTGACAACTGCACTTTGGATTCTACTTTTGGCAAATTTACTACTTGCTTGTTGACAGCACAGCGACAGCGTCTGACATTTTAAGCTTATGAGAGTCTACGTAGTAGCTTACTAACTCTTCTTGTTTACCTTGGTTTCTACTTACTGGAAACTTACCACTTGCTTTCCTCCACACAACATACAATTGTAGCTTATAATACGCTTCCATTTTGAAACTGTAAGCAAAGTAGTACAACTGTTTGCTAAAGAAACAGTTAACAAAGTAGTACAACTGTTTGCTAAAGAAACAGTTAACTAATGCTTTTAAATTAAAAATTAAGTGTTTATTTGACTGAAATGAAACAATAACAGGGTACCGAAACGGGATGGAGGAAGGGGTGTTGATCCGGCTGCGATTGCCCGACGGTATCACTGATATGCCGGTGGCAGATGCTGCCGCACGCACAAACCGGTCAGCGAACAGTTCATCACAGATCAACGCATCGCTGATGATGTCCAGTTCATCGATGCCAGCCGATGCATCGTGTACCGGACACCGCCACTGCATCGAAACCATGCACACACACATACACACACAGAGTGTGTGGGTGCATGAGGCGAAAAAATTAAATCACCGAACCAAACGGCGGTGGTGTGCCAAGCGTACCAAGCAGAGTGACAGTTTTTCACTCTCCCGAGCAAGAGCTGCACACAAAAAACAAAACAGTGGGGTAAGCCGCTGTTCAAGCTTTTGATTTGTTTCCATTATGTATGGTTTCATTTTTGTGCCATTTTTTAAATGTGTATCGCTACTTTTTAGTTGTGCTGCTGTTGCTGTGTGTTCGGGGGGAAAAAACCGTTCAACAAAACCGTTTCCTTCTTCGCCCATGTTCCATGTTTGGTAGCACTGCACGAAGAAAATAATCGATTCCCATTGCCTCACTAGAAAAGCAGCCCAACACGGTGGTGTGATGCTGCTTGGACGTTGAAATGGTGTCGGTTTGAAAGTAAATCATACCACATACTACACTCGTCATAAAACATTATGAACTTGCAGCTTTCGTAGCTCGTTCGTGCAGTGTACTCTTTGCTGTTTTATGGGGGGTTTTTTAGAGAGGTGTGGGCTTGATGTTACCATTTCCCATTCGGTGTAGATATCATTTTTGTGGGCTTGCGGGGCTCGTTCAGACAGACTACCATCGAAACCGACTCTGACAGTTAATTTGGTCGAGCACAGGAGCCTCGTAGTAATGGTTTTTTCGGTTTTGGGGTAGACAGTAGTGGGGTAGGTGAGCAATGAAGCAGAAGTATGGTAGAAGTATTCTTTCCACGAGCGAGGTCGGCACTGTACAAACCATTGAAGGAAGAGAATTATTTTGCTTATCCTTTGGCAAGCTTACGAACGCAATTACCATGAAACGCCCAGAGAAGTATCCGGACGCTTTTCCTATTGTTTTTTTTTTTGTGTATGTGTGAAGGCCTCTGCGATGGCGCTACTACGTCCAAGCACCTAGAACAAGAGACTATCGAAGAAAATGGGAACGTTCAATGCCTGGCAGTCGTCTAGCTTGCTCCGCAGAGATTATGATCTAGATATACTTCGATCCTGCAAATCCCTGCCACGTACGACCTCGAAGAACATCGCTAGTGTATATAGCATCAGCACAAGTTGCGGGCATTTTTTGTTGTTTTTGTTGACGTTAAACGAGTCTGGGAATTGAGCCACGGTGCGCTCGCCGAGCTTTGGTACCTGCAGGATCTCCCGCTCTCCTGCACAATCATTCTGATTCGGTACGGTAGGAATAATCGCGTTCATCGCCGCCATGAAGGCAATCGGTTGTGTTGTGCCCAGGCATCATGACCACCACCAGCGAGCATCAAAAGCGAAGTGCGGAAGTTATCAGTTTCGGAAATTCCCACCGGTGCGGTGTGTGTGCCTAGCGTTCCGACGTGTGTGTTGCGAATGCTGTGCGAGGGCACACGCTGCTAAGCATAGCGAAACTGGCGAGCGGAAAGAAGTTTTGCGCCAAGCTCCATTGATACACCGCTTACACCTCGTTATGATGATGAATGAACACTACAGCCCCGATGGGTCCCGGAAGATTTAGGGCAATGGTGAAGGAAAAAGTCGCTAAAGAGCGTGTGTTGCGCTTGCGAGCTAAGCAGTTAGAGGCGAATAGAGTGCAAGATGGACATCTCGTTCGGATGATCGCCGAAAAACTATTGGAACTGTTCGGGTTTGCTGTGCACGTAACTTTTGTGATGGATGGTACATTTGTGAGGTTGTAAAAACTTAGCAAAGGTGCGGCACCTCCATTACTGGCAGCTCAAGCTCAAGTTGAAAACAAGCTGGATTTTTGTACTACAACAATTAATTAGAAATGTATTTTTCTCTATCCTTCCCGGTTTGACCCCACAACCGCTCAGAAGCGGAAGCATTTTGCGCTCTATTTGTCTGTAAAATTGAAACGAGCGAATTGCGGCGAAAGTTTCCTGTCAACATCAAACATACCAGACTTCTCCGGGCATACATGGGTGTTCCCCGCATGCGAGCAGAGAGTGGGAGTAAACAGGAAGTGTATTATCTCGGTTTTGAGAAATTTTGTTAAAACAATATCCCGCCCACCCCGCGTGTGTCTGGCGTGTCCCGGGGCATCCCCGGGCCCAAGCGCGACCGTTGTCGGGGTTGAAAGTAATAATAATAAAATAAATTATAGAAAAAGGCGTAACGAAACTGAACGGAAAAAGCTTGAGCCATAGAGCCGTTCGACATGTCCGGCTTGGAGAGTTGGTCGTGCGGGTTTGCGTGAAGTGAAGGAGCGGGCGTGGTGGAGCCGTTTTTTGTTTCAAAAAAGTGCCAGTGGCTATCGGGTGCGGGCAGCGCGGGGGTCTTGGTGGTGGCATGGAGCATTGCAGCCGATGTACAGACAAAGTTTGCTCATCATTCTAATCGAAAGTTGGTCCTTGCCTCTTGGGAGATGGACACTGATCCTGCACCGTGTTTCGTTCTTGTTTGGAGAGAAGTTGCCACCCGGCGGTGTGACCATCATCGGTATCGGTGGCGTGCGCTTCTCGACATGGTAGGTGAAGCTTGCATTCAGGGCACTCTGTGGGATCAAGTGTGTGTGTGTGTGTTGGTTGCAGAATGGTTGGGGGAAGTTGAGCTATCAATTTTGCGGACAGAGAACATTGAAGCTCTAAATTGGAGTCTGTCCATGATATCGTGCACGGCGGCTGGGGTGTCAGTGTCAGCAAGGGGCCACGGCATATGAGGATAGTTTTGGAAACTTTTTATTGACATTCAACGGCAACGACAGGTCTCGGTGCATCGGCCTAAAGGCTGGACAGGAAATAGATAAAATTAATCGCTACACACCCAACCCGGAACTCGCGCTGCGCGTAATCCTTAACAACTTTGTTAATGTTCAGGCTTTACTGAAATGAAGAAGCCGCCGTCATTAAAGAGTTCACATAGGAGAGCCCGCTAGCCCATCATTCATCCGAGCAAATAAAAGGTTAGTTAGTACTTGGTTGGAGGGCCAGTCCGACAGTGACACTCTCGCCACACCAAACGATCAGTGAGGTGCGCATCTCTCGGTAGATGGTAACGAATCGCAGTTCCTGGGGCATTGCCATCGCAGGAGCTTCCGGAGCTGCCGGAGCGGTTTTGTTCCAAGGACCGGGCCCTAGCTTGAGCGTGTACTCTGGATGCAATGTCCCTCTGGAGAATTGTAAAACTCCCCAACATCCCCACTCAAATACGCTCTTTCGTCGGCTATCGGTACGTTGTCTGGTCATGGGGAATGCCCAGTGTCCGAATGTCCGATGGATGATCCCCACCAACCGGGGGAGAGCGGCCGTACGATTCCATCTGTGTGGACTCTGGCGAATGGTATTGAATTGCAAATTTTTTCCCACCCAACTCCTGCACTAGGTAGTAGTGTCTAGCTTACCAGTGGCGCTTGTTGTTACATTTATTTACCGTCCTGGCAAGGATGAGAGAAGAAGAGCTCACACCGTCCGTGCGGTGAGTGGTGGTGGTGCTAGGTTTGCAGAAAATGCGCATTTTTTTATGACCCGAGCGCGCGCGACCCAGGGACTTCCGGTTTCTCTTGAGCGGGCAGAATTTATTACCGGGGCCGGGTTTGTATTGTTGTTACCCGGTACTGTCAACCGGGGACGGGCGGACTAACACCGGGACAACCGAACGCGGGGGGGGGGGGGGGGCATAAATCTTGCAGCAAACGGGGTTCGATTCGACAACAACCCACCTCCGTCGGGTCAATGTTTTCGCGTTTGTTTAGATGCGCGCCAGGGTTGCGCGAATGGAGAATCCGAGATCGTAGTGTTGCGATAGTTGACGCGCGAGGTAGGTGTGTAAGCCCTGGGGGACACTGTTTGTTGGATGTTCGGATGCAGCGAGCACACGGGAAGAGTACTTTTTGATGCAATCGTGGGCGACAATTGGGAGCGACAGGACACACAGTTGAACGAGGAGTCTTTTTTGCTGCGGATATTGCAGATTGATTTAATTAGAGTTGATGAAAAATAGAATCGTTGTCGTCGATGGGAATTCGTTAGCATCATCGGACGTTGTGGATTTGGAGTTGGAGACGGTAGCGCTAACTTTTTGTGACAGTGCTAACTTACGATCAGTTTTGGAGAAAATCCCACCAAAGAGCTTTTGAACTATGTTTTAAAATTTTAATATATGTTATGGATATCATGAACTTGCTCCAAACAAGTGTTCTAAGGATGAAGAATGCACTAAGTGACAAGTTGCAGTTCAAACGCTTTCATAAACGACCTCGAATAGCGCTTGTCCATCACCAGTAATCAATCACCATTCAATCAGTTCCCTGTCCCCCAGCATCGACAAGAGATCATTTATCCTGCCCGGTGCGGGCAAATGCGTCTCATCTTGCATACGTCATCCGCAAATTGTAACAATTTCAATTTCGCTAAATATTGTTATTCCGCAGCAGACTGCCGCTGACAGATTGCGAAATTGAAAACACTGAATGATGAATGTGTCATTGAGTTTTGTGGAAAAACCCGTTCCGGGAAACGCGGATCGGTTTGGTTGGTGCGTCTTTTACGGCCCCGGAAGGTACGGACAAGAAGCCGCGTCCGCTTCAAGATGCAGTGCCGGCACTACGCTAATGGGGGGCGGTTTGCCTGGCCCGGCCAGAAGAGGCAAAGTCCCAGGGAACACAGCGGAGAGCCTGGTTGCAATGCAACATTGAGTTTATGTGCATTACGTGATCGAAATAAATTGTCCAGCCCCAGCGTTGACGTTGATGCGGATGGGGCGTGGGGAGTGCTTTTTTTTTGTTTTAAATATTTCAACATTTATGCATTCGATGTAGGGACGAGATAGGACGAATCGGAACACAAACCCGAGGCTAGGAAACATGTGACACACACACACACACAGAGTGAAAGCGGACATGGACATTCACCGTCGAATGCAAATGATACGGGAAGAGGCAAAAACTGGCCTGGCCTGGTTGCTGCTCGTAAACGATACTTTACAATAACGAATTCGGGGGGTATTGGGTGCATTTTTGCTACACGCCAAAGCCCTACCGGTCCACAATGGGGAACGCCGGTCACGAAAACGATTTTCACAACCTCGCGCGCGCGGTTTACGTTCGTACCTGTGTGCCTTCCGTCGATCGTGACTTCCTCCCTTTTTCTCGGTAGCGGGGTTCCTTCAGCTCAGGAACGTATTGAGATCACGCAACAACATAACTACAATAAAAAAAAAACGAGGGGAACTGTAAGGATAAATCCGGCAAATGGGAAACTCATTTGCGCACCCTTGCAGCAGCAACAAAGAGACTATTTACTATGCACGATGATGATGAACCAAGTGCAGGGGAAGGGGAAGTGAAAAACGGAAAAGAAAAGAAAACGCGTACCCCAAAAACCCCGAATGCATCAATTATTGACCGGCAGTTGTTGGGGGGCCCATCGTCGTATGCCGTCGTCATCAAGCGATGCTGCTCTCCGACGATGTGCGAAATTATCTGGAAACGCATAAAAATTACGAGAAAACAATAAAACTTTACTTTCACCTTTCTTCTGGCTGTACACTGATACACCAACGGGTACATGAAAAACCCGGGAGTAAAAAAGGATAATAAGAAAAAGGTACTCGTAAAAACAGCGGATGCTGCCTGCTTCGGAGTCTCACACGCATACACACCGGTAGCACGGGTTTTTGTTTGAAGATGCGCACGGGTCGGGGGTTTTTTTGTCATCATCCCCCTTCACCTACATATCTATGTAATCCGGGCAACAATACTATCCTTACGGGTACTTACACCACCCACCAAATTGTTACCGCCACTCACGTGCGTATGAAAAAGCCCGAAAACCACCAAACCCTTCGTGTGCTGCTCGTGAAAAAGCGCCGCAACCGCGCGAAGAAAAGTCATTTTTGCAAGGGATGATAAATTTTATTGACAAAACCGCACACCACCCAACCACCACACAACGCGACCGAGCAAGCAAGCGAACATCTTGCTTTGTTCGTTCGGTTGTGGGTTGTTTTTTGTGTGTGGTTTTGGTTGTTGTATATCTCGCCGTTATCTCGCCGTACTCTCCATTTCAACGGTCGCTTGGTCGCTGGATGTGTAACCCGTCCTCCCACGTGTCGACATACATTCAGGCAGGCCAAGGAAATATATACAGCTCCGGACCGTTACTACTGACCACGCGCGGGTTGGAGCGAGAGAAGAGCGAGTGCATCTCGTCGTGTCGTCATGGCTCGCGGAATGATCCATAAGATCACAGGGGATACTTTCTTTTCCCCTTTCGGTGCCGAAGGATATGATTCAATTTCTTGCGCTCTCTGCGTATTGCTGGGCAGCAAACCTTTTGTTCGTGCCGGGCTTTGGGGTACTTATGGCTGTATTGGAGCTGTTCATAAATAGTGCATCAGCAGGCACTGGTTGGTTGCGGCAGAGATGCACACTGGTTTCGTTTGAAGTAATGTTAAGACTCGTTTTAAAATCGAGACAAAGGTTGAAGTTTTGTAGCTGTCAAATTTTAGTGCCAACTACTACTAGCGCCATCTGTTGTAAAATTACGTAATTAGTGTTTAAGTAGAACGCTGCTTGAGATGTGATAGAAATATCTGTTGGTAAAGTCGTAATTTTAAGTAAATGCTAATAAATTAGATGTAGTGAAAGAACATATTTTAAAACATATGTTTAACATACACTTTTCTCAAAAGTTTGGACGTAACGCAACACTAAACAACCCTACTATTCAACGCTCGCTGCGAGCACGTGCAGCTTGACCATACTATTTACGATAGTGCGGACCGTTCCAGGCGCACGGGCATCATTATTTCTAGCGCTTTCCACTGTTTTCTTACAAACCTTAACAAAGCCACAAAGCGCCACGGAACAGTGCTCGCACTGCCACCACCACCGTGCTGGTGAAGTCCCATCTCGAGTGGTGTTTAAGGGATCGTGCGGCAATCCTTTAAGGCGCACCTAAAATCACACCCAACCCCAAGGCAATATCGGCATGTTTCTTAATCTGCACAGAAAATACACCATAATGTTGGAATTGCGGGCGGACGCAAGCACACCGCACAAAATGGCATTTGGAATTTCACTGAGACTTCACTTATCTGCCATCTGCCGGCAATAGTGGTGTTGCAGCACCAGCAGTGGATTGTCTTCTGATTTGAAGATATTTACATGTTCACTTTGTCTCTGTCTCGGGGTCGTTCCTTCGAGACGGTCGGATGCAGTTCTAAGGAGCAGTGTGAACGCAGCACTGAGCGACTGAGGTTTAGCAATGTGTGGTGTTGGCCCCTGCCACTGACAGAACACTTCGTAAAGGTGGCTAGAAAAAGTGACACCCGCTTTACTTTCTTTCGTACGAACGAAAGTCGTCGCTCTGTTATTTTCTTCGGTTTGGGTGACAAAAGAAAAGGAACGTAATGGTTAGATAGACCGAGCGTTTTGTGACGGTGTCCTATCGAATCCATTTATTATGTCGGTGCATTTGTGCAACCTTACCCCGATGGTGGTTGTTTCGCAAAGGGGGTTTGTTTTTCTTTTTGGAGGGTTCACAAACAAACAGGCAGTGTGTGTAGGTATGCTAAATTGTTTTGCTTCTTGCGTGTTGTACGGAGTTTACAAATGTGTTCAATCGTCGACAGCCGATCCGGGAGCTGGATATGCAAATTGAATGTTTTGGAATGGTGCTGGAATATTCCTCCATTTGTATTCGATTGTTTTGGAGAAATATTACGTCGAAGCAGAGATGGGACATTTTCGTCACAATCAGGGCCGATTGATAGGGTTATTGGATTTATGTGTGTGTATGAAAAATGAAGCTTACGGAAGGAAAATGCAATCGTTTTACGTTTTATCAGTATCAGTGCAACAATTTATTTTGAGGCTGATTATTTGAGTAGATAGTAGGTATTAGATGTGAAACAATTGAATAGCTGAAAGACTAGTGGAAACCGTACTGAAGTAATAAGAATTCAATTGGAGCCTTCAATAATTCATGATTAAAATATTCAAGATATAAGAAGAATATAGAAGATATAAGATATATAAGAGATATAAGAAGAATAATTTGCTGCGACAAATTGATTTTAATGTTGTGTTTATTATTTTCTGCTTTAAGTACAGAAATCTCAATTTAAAGACTAAAATAGACTTTTAAGCATCTTGTTAAACTAAGGTGTGGATCGGCAAGAAACTATTGGAGTAATCTGAAATATCTCTTAATTCCAGGAATTGTGACACTAAGCGAAATATTTGAATTCAATATTAACATGCTTCAAAATTCTTGATCTGTTTTTTTACCGCCACTCGTTTCTATGGTTTCATAAATAACTCGCCAAGCACTCTTTGCGCTTCGGAATGCATTTTTAAAAGCACCTCCAAAGCATTCTTTCCCAGACATTGTTCGCGCTTCGCTTGTAAGATTGATTCTCAATTTTGACACACTTTATGACTCAACTGCATTTTCAACATTTTACGACATTGAGAGCACCGTCGAACAAAAAAAAAAGACGACTATCACCGTCCACTGTTCACCCAACCGGCTACTTGAAGTCGGCAGCGCACCATGAAGCGTGCTGGAGCGTTCCGATGCTCCTATGCTGAAGGAACACACCGTCTCCTAAACGATGGATATCGTGAATTGACGCTTTGTGTGTAAGCGGGTATGCAGACACGAGCAAAAAGAACCAAATTGCATGTATGAAAGAATAGTTAGTGTCCGGCTTTCGGGCTTCCCGGTTTGGCGCTGCACGAAACAGCGGACACCTTTACGTGCGAAGTGATGCCGCGGTATGCTCTACGGCACAACTCTCGATGGCTTGCCGTCGGAACGAAGGAAGTAAATCTTGATATTGACATGGTAACGTTGCGCGCGCCGAGTGGACCGGCGTGTGATGCGTTCCGGTGCAAAGTATGGAGCTTTAAAGCACGAGCTGACTTTTACGTTGCCGGGTACGTGCCGGGTACGTGCCGAGGTCCCAATTCCCGCTCCCCAAGTTAAAGCGTATTGCGATAGATGGCGCTCACGGTGCGTGTAAGTGCGGTGCCAGGTTCTCTCGGTTACTTCCTTTCGGCACACGGTAGTGTCAAAGCGTGTGCCAGAAGGGATGAACAGAAATGGATGGGAAAGGACGAACCAAAAAAAAAAACATCTACCTTTTGCAGGCGCTGGACGAGATAAGAGTGGGAAATTTGTTAAGTTTATGAGTGTCACCAGACGAGGTGCCCCGTTCCCTCTCACACCCCAAAAGGCCAGTGCTGGACGAACAAGGACACACCCAGCGTGAATGCGACACACACAGTAGCTTTGGAGTACTTTTTTTAATATCTCCAATTTACTGCACACTCTCTTTTTACGGCGCTTTTCCGGATTTTTCATTCATGGCTGACGGTATGCAAAAAAGTTGTGCGCTGGTTGCTATTTTTTTGTGAGTGTGTGTTTGTTTTTGTTCGTACTTTAGCGCACTAACGATCCTTTATACTTCGCTTTCACGTCCCGCCGTCCATGGAAACGATCGTTTTTCAGCGGCCCCGGTTTTGCGGAGATGGTGTGGTGTGGCCCCCGTTGAAAGGGGATCGCGAATTACGTCAGTGTGTAGTGTCAATGAAATGTCCCCGATGTTTTTGCGACTGTGGTGAAACGAGAGTGTAGAAACAAAAACAGCAAATTTAGTTGCCAAAACACGGTTGCCACTCGTTACGGTGGTTGGTGTTTTTTTTTTGTTTGCTAACTTTACTGATGTAACATTTAGCATACGATACGTAATATGATTATTATCGACCGGCCCCGCACCGCCAGGACTCTGTGGTGAAACGGGGGTGTCAAACCGCCGGCTGCATAGTATATCGCACGGGGTGCGATAGTCGAGAGCAGAAGTTAGATTCAGCAAAAAAGTTAGCGCGCACAAAGCGCAACTCTTCTCCATAACTAACCACCAAACGACGACCCCCGTCCGCCGCCTGGGCGCGATGATTGCTCGTTTTGGTGTAAATAAAAGCAATAAACGCTCGTAATTTGCGTGAATTCGCAGAATTTTCCGCACCACTTCTGGTGTGCGCGACAAGGAAACGCGTGAAGCGGAAAATGTGACCGAGGTTTTTTGTTGTTGTTGTTGTTGATGCCGACGTTTGCATAATTGCTCTAGCTAAACACGGTTTCCCACGCTTAGTGGAAGGGGTTTTTTTTCCTCAGCGGTGATACATATGGCCGGTTTCTCATAGAAGATGGAATTTGTTTATGTGCGATAATCTGCGACGGGAGACAAGTAGGGGAGAAATTCGATGAATAGTTTGGCCCATCCGCACCCAGAGATCCACTGTATAGGGTGATGTGTTTTTTTAGCTTCTGCTTAATTATGATCATCAGTACTGGGAACGCTTTACAAGCTTGTAAACATTCCCGGTGACAAAAGAGAGATCCGTTCTGCTTATCTTAAATGATGATGAATAATGATAGTTTGTTTGCATAACGTACATTCAGCGTGCGCGGCGCTCTATAAATCATTTCTGTGATAAAAATTTGCCTTTTAATGCGTACAAAACCATCAATGTGGGTTCATTGTTATGATTATAATGGGGAAAAACGATGCTTTATGCAAACGTTCATTAAAGCTCATAAATGATGATGTATTTGTTATTGTAGTTGAAGGGAGCTTTATTTTAATGAGCTGTTTTACGGTTATCAATAAGGCACAATTAGTGTACTTCATGATGTGATTAGCAGAAGCGGTCACGTTCGCTCACATCATATTTTGACACATCTCTCTCTCTCTCTCTCTCTCGATGTGACATGGCCCGGTCAACAACAATTCTCCGGGATGCTCGGTCCCTGGCTGCAGTCTCCCATCCATGTAGACACCCGAATTCCGACAGGTCTCGCTGCACCTGGTCCGGCCATCGAGTTCGCTGTGCTCCCCTGCGCTTTATGCCGAACTGCGGGTCGCTGTCGAACGCCTTCTTGGTGGGGCATGAGTCCGGCATCCTCATGACATCCCCCAGCCATCGTATCCTGATAGCCTTCGCCACCGTCAGGATGCTCGGTGCGCCGTACAGCTCAGCAAGCTCGTGGTTCATCCTTCTCCTCCACGCTCCATGCTCGAACACACCGCCAAAGATGGTCCGGAGGATACGTCGTTCAAACACGCCCAGATCGTTTGCATCCTCTGCTCTAATGGTTCAGGACTCGTGTCCATAGAGGACCATCGGACGAATCAGTGTGTAATATATCTCACATTTCGTACGGGCTCGAAGTCTTCTGGATCTCAGCAGTCGGTGAAGCCCATAGTATGCACGATTCCCCTGTACAATGCGTCTCCGGATATCGCTGCTGATGTCGTTGTCCGAAGTAATGACCGTCGCGAGATAGCAAATCTCTTTTACTACCTCGAAATTGTCGCCGTCAACTAATACACTGCTTCCCAGATGGTCTGAGTCTCCGGTAAGCAGGTACTTCGTCTTCGTCGCATTGATTCTCAATCCAATTCTTGTTGCTTCGCGTTTGATATCTAAAAGTCTAATGAATCTCAGCAGTTGGTGAAGTCTAGCACGATTCTGCAGAACTATGAGTCCCGATTTAGCCTATGATGTCATTGTCTGAAGCAGGGACAGTCCCATGACAGTAGGTCTGCTCTACCACTTCCCAGTTATCGAGATAAACAAATATGCTGCTTAGTACCTCGTAGTTCTTCGTCGCATCAATCCAATTCTTACATATGTATCTGCTAGTTGACTGATATGCCCATCAATGTAGCGACTACTTCTATTTTAATTGGTATCAAGCAATCTTTCGTTTCGAGCATCGTCAAAAAAGGTGCTATGAGGCGATCTTTTAAGTTCCGCTTGGAGGATGATTGATATACATTGATCGTAGTTAATAAAAAAAAACTGGTATAATAGCTGGTCTTAATACAGATTGATGTTGTAATATATGTTTTAAGAGTTTGAACAACTTCCAACGAGTGGTCTTTTATCGTTATTTTCATAATTAATTCATCCGTTTTTCATTTGTTTTCCCAAGATTTGATCTACCAAGATCGATATCAAAATTCGTAGTGAAGTATAGACGATGGTAATCAAAGAAACCATAAGATCCAAATAGTACAAGAAATTGATTAAGCGATAAATAAAAACTCAGAAAAGATTCGAAAATTGTATGACCCATCCAAAAAAATTTAGCTTTCAAAAAAAAAAGCTCCCTGCTAAGCTTGTCGTAATTCGTAAAGGTAAAGGCACTTTCAACCTTGCCGATCGAATACGCCATCCCTGTTTATCATCCAATTTGCTACAAATATGTCATTATCAACGTTTCATAGATCGCCCAAATGTTGAAAAGTGAAAGCAGGCACTTTTGCTAACGTATCTCTATCCTACTTTTGCTAAATTTCTTTTTTTTATACACCATAAATATACGCCCAACGGTGCCGGAGGATCGGTCAGCGCAGGGAGTGAAACATCCTTTGACGGAAAAGTTTCACCGGTCAGTGGAGGCAGGGAGAAAAAGTCACTAATTGTGTCCTGTCACAGATATTCATTAGGTCCGGCCGCAGGAACCCCGGGACCCCGGGACGCTATAAAGTTGGCCTTCCTCTCTCGGTTCGTCAACAAGGGAAAACACAAGTGTTCGTTAGCGGTCCACCAAGCCTTGTGGAAGGGGAGAGCAGGCGTGGGGTCTATTCTAAGTGGTGGGTGGACGGGGGGATATTTCCGTGCTCCTCGGGGGAGTCGATAAACTTTTTTACCAAACGGTCGTTTAAGGTGCTAGGGAAAAGAGGGGGATGGTGAAGCAGCGTAAAGAGATAACTTTGCAGAATTTTACCACCCGAGCCGATCTTTGCCCAATCATCATTCCGGCCCCGTGTGCTTTACGGCCATGACGAAGTGACTTTCTCGCAACTGAAAGCATGAACTTTAAATAAGGAAAGAATCTCGTTCTTTTGCTCGCTCGTATTTTTTCCCTTTCAATGAAGAGATGCTCTTATCGAAAGCGGTGGAGGTAAAATAAACTTTCCACAATCGATTCACATAAACTGCAAGCCGCCACACGGAAGACTTCATGGTAAAAAGATGCTGTTCTTCATTATCCGTGCCTTATGGTTTTACTCCGGGCTGAAAACAATCGAATCGGGTTTTACCCGGAAGGAACAAGGCTGGAACCACATTCACTGCAAAGGAGAGATATTGAGCCTGATGAAGTTACTGAGTGCCTGCCTTGGGGGCTCTTAGTCGAAGCATAACCCGACCACTCACAGAAGAAACACAGAGTGCAGAGCGGATCCGAGGCTTTGGCCGGTCCAATTGGAATCCCTTACTACGAAGCACCTCCGAGAGCTCTTGACTACTGTGTGTGCAGGTTGGCAAAAATGCAAATATGCTCTGCCGCTTCCTCCCCGTTGCTCTCCAGCAAGCAACGCCCGCCAACAACACATGCTTCATATTTATGTAAACACTGATAGTAAATCGACCAAAATTCCCTCACATTCTGAGGGCCCGCGCGGCGCAAGGGACGAAAGGAACGCATACTTCCGGTGGGGTAAAGGGCGAAGGCAAAACCCTTTGCCCAGGCGAAGGTGGGGCACTGAATCGGCAGAGTGGTTTGTGGATGGTTTATTTTCCGATCCATTGGATTCAATTCCTCGTTCGGCTCGCCACGTAGTGGGTGTGTAGCGGGTTACGGGTTTTGTTGGGGTAGGTCAAGCTACGGCAAACTTCTCAGTTCTAGGACGGTCATGTTTGAAGAGCCCACAATGTTCCGTGCAGGACCAATGCCGGGTTGTATGGAAACATGGATCTCGGGAGCCGGGGCGGAATTCTTGGAACAAGTGTCTTCCAGTGTACGTTGTTGGGTAAATATTTAAAATTCTCACATGAAAGAATGCGCTCCAAGGAAAATGTTTTCGTTTGCAAGAAGTGTTACTGGCCGTTCCAGGAATGGTACCTCCCCGATAGGGGTGAGACAAACAAGCGCACGGAAATGTTAGGGGAGAGGAGCTTGTGTGTGTGTGTAGAAAGTCGGCAGTCGAGTGAGTAGTATGTTGTTCGGGCATCGTTTTTCGGGGTTTTCAGACAATGTAAAACTTCGTAGCATCGAATCCTAAACAGAGACCCTTTTTACATGGCTATACGTGTAATGTTATGCTGTTAGGTTGTTGGGTGTGTTTTGTTGTGTTGCTCTTGTACTGTTGGACTGCAGGCTGTTATGATTTCACCGACACAAGACCTACTGTTTGGAGTTTTTTTGTGGACTAAATTTTAGAAATCTGAAGGCAGTGGTGGCGTACCCTTACAGATAACGGAATCAAACTATTACAAAGCAATTAGTTGTAAAATAGACTACCAAATCAAATATTGATTGTTTCCTCCTCCTATGCACATATGTATGATAATCACTCGATGGGACATCATAAAAATATTAACCCTCCGTTTATTGAACACAAAACAGAACGATATCTTCAACCTGGCAGGCATCATCATGGCATTGTATCGCTAGCTTGTTAAGCTTTGGTGCAATAATCCCTCACGAAATGAGGTGACATATTCATAGCTCTGTGAGCCAATCTGGTTCTTCATCGTCAAAAATGGAGTGACTAAATGATTGTCCGATGTCATCATCGTCAGCACTGTCCTCGCACTCATTTGATTTCAGTTTTTCGGATCTCCGCAGGTCAAGCGAAACGAGCCACAAACGATGGGGAAGGGTTTTTAAAATGGAAAACCAATTTACCTCGGCCGGAAATAAACGTTTGGCCGGGCTACAATTTGACGTGTTAATTCTTTTTGTTCCGTGTGTGTGTTCGTTGCAGCGAGCAGAGGATAGTAGGATTTATATGAAGCGTCGCGAGAAAAGCTGGGTACACTGGAGTGCCGTTGGAGTGTTGCTGCACGCCGCCGCCTGGCTGTTATCGGATATTCGGCTCGGCTCAATTTCGTTACAGCCGAGTGCGTCGGATTTGATAATTAAATGAGCTTAAACAAAGGCAAGGGTGAAAATAAGAGGGATTGGAAAGTTAAGCTCCTCCTTCCCTCTGACGGTGCTGTTGGATTTCGACAGATGAGCTCGGGACAAGAGCAACGAATTATGCGGTTACGAATTCTGTACGGCTGAAGGGTAACGATGGGGGAAGGAGGATTAAAGCAGAGGACGGTCGTATGAGGAGGGAGGGGGTGTTACGAAAAGATTCGTTACAGCAAATGAAAAAGAAAATTGCGTCTCATTATCTAAAGTAATCAATCTCTGCTTTCATTCAATTTATGCTCGGCTTTGGCCCCGGCGGCTACCCTTGCACAGGGGTTTTGTAGGGTAGGCCGGGGCGTATCGTGTGTGTCCCTTGGCGGCGGCGGCAGCGGCTGCTGCTGTGTATGGGTATGAGAGAAGTTTTTTTTTGCGTGGTGGGTGTGTGGGAGGGAGATGATGCTTTTATTTATGTTATTTTTTCCTTCCGCCCTTTGGCTGTCGTTGGTAGAGTATCGGGAAGATAAATGAAAGGAGAGCAGGGCCAAAATTGTACTTCAGCATTTGGTGCTGCTGCTGCTGCCGGTACTCATTTGCCGATGGGTACCGGCAGCACGGGCCTGAATTTTCGACGAATATTGTGTTGGAGAAAAAAAGCAGATCCCACAAACGAGCAGAACGTCAGTTTCTAAGAGCTCTGTGTGAGAGTAGCTACGGTAAATAAATAGGTCTGCCCCTTGTGTTCCAAGGCTCCATGGCGTGAGGTAGAGAGCGATGCCATAACCATCCCGGGGTAAAGTGTACGGCCTTACGTGCTGCGATTTGCTGAGCCATATTTTCAATTTCAAAAATGATAGCGAAAACAGTTCTGTTTGGAAAATTATCGCTCGTTTTATTTAGCCTATCTTCGATGTGCCCGCGGAGATGGTAAGGGTGAGCCAGAGCACTTGCTGAAGTGCTGCTGGAAGCATTTCGTTTGATTTTTTTTACTTCTTTCAATCGTGGAGAACGTACGGAGAAGTGGTACTGGAGGTTGTCCACGATGTAAGACATTTCTCGATTCGTAATACGACACGTAGACGTGCGGTAATAAACTGGGCTAAAGTATATCGTACAATCGTGTGGTGGACTTGTGTGGGACGAATACCAATATGCTAGGAAGTCTTCTTCTATCACATAAGGACATTTACTTGGGAAGTATGATGCTGAAGACCAAGTTGGGCACAACATATTTGTACGTTGTGCTTTAGAACGTTAATTTAAAATATCTTTAAATACCCAAAGAGGCAAAAGAAGAAAACAAAATAGTTTTTTTGTTATTCAAAAAATATCTGTCGAAGAATTATTTCCATGAGAGACAATGGAAGGTATGTATACAATACCCGTTTTACGTAGTTAAGGTACCAATTAAACGAAAAAGTTCAATGCTATTAACTGTGTAGTATGGATAATGGAAGCACAAATTCTATTAATGCAACTTTGTGAAGCAATTTTCAATGCGAATTCGGTTCTAATTTGAAACGGATGAAATAAACTGCTGGGCCCCGGTGGGAAGTGAATCGAATTGCATTCGTTTGATTTTTTCGGTCACCGTTCGGTCCACGGCCCATCCATCCGGTCCTCCATTATGGGACTTTATTGCAACGTTGGTTGCGTTTGAAGGACTTTTCCTCCCCCTTTTTTTTGTCGGTGCAGTACGCAGCAAAGAAAAATTACATTCCAAACTGCGTGACGGACCGTGTTGTACCCGTGTTGCCCGAATGCCACGGAATCCAATTGAGAGAATGATTGCCGAGAGCGCGGAAAACGGATGAACAAGAAAACAGAGGGCGCGTTCGCTCTGTGCGGAGAGCACAACAGAACCATAGAAAAAGTATCCCCAGACCAAAAGAGTGAACGGGAGAAAAGTTTCAAAGCCATACTACAAAGAGCAATTAAGAGTTAATTGAATAATTTGCATCCCTTGCGCCATCGAAATGCTGTTCGTTAGCACCAATACGGTGCAGCTGCAGAATGCACCGAGTGCCGCACTGTACCGCTCGGAAGCATTATAGTCCATTTCCTGTTTCCACCGATCCCGTGCCTCCTCCCTCCCTCCCCCCGCCTGCACCACTATCACAGCTTGGTACCAGCCACCGCCACGGCCAGCGCTGGACGGATGGGAATGTATTTGCTATTACTAGAATTTAAAAGTACCAATTAATTGTAATTGTTTCAGCTCTCGGTGTGCCTGATGGATGAAAGTTTTCGACATTTCGTTGCACAATTGCCACAGTGGATGGGAGTGTGTGGGGGATGGGAGATGCACGGCGTGTTTGTGATTTCTATGCAATTCAATTCGCCGTGCGGGATTTGCAAGTGGTGCACTCTTTTTGACCCTTTGGGAGAGAGGTTTTCCCTTTTTTTTTCGTTTTCCACTTCCGCTTACAATCGCCGGATGAGGTTTTTCGAAAGTGCTTTGTGTCGGAACTGCACCCGATTGTAACAGTTTGCACTCGTCGTTACAGGTAGTGTCAAAAAACGACAGTTGGAAAGTGCAGTTACTTGGCACGGAAGATAAATAATCGGTTGTGGTTGTTGCGGGCAGCGTAATTGCATCCTTGCTCCATTCTTGCATCAAACCGCAAGAGATGAGAGGAAATTATAAACTCGTTTCTCTTCTCTCGTGCATGATCGGTTAGAGAAACTTTCGTTTTAATTTGATGTAAAGAAGGTTCTTTTTTCGGATAAAGTTTTTAGTTCATGGGTCTTAAAAATCGGTTGATAACTCTATTTTACTACTTTGCCAGGTGTTGTACACATACAGGCACAATATTATCTGGTGGAAAAATGTTCGCAACTTACAAGATTTATTTTCAATACATAAACATACACCTTCAATGGAAATGGTATTTTACTGCGTTGGTGATGTATGACTGGATGGGAATTGAACTATGTCCGGGTTAAGCTGGAGCCATCGCGTGTACCATTACACCACCCGGCTGATCGACTATATCTGAGTAAAAAAGCTTAATAAAAGCTCCATGTGCAAGCGTACGAATGTATTTTTCTATATTCTCTATTCATAGAGTGTTAAATGTTAGTCAATCAAAACATTGTGCACGATGCGATGTGTTGACTTCAACTGTACCAGACAATGTTGTCTCTCCTTCCCAGACAACAGCCGTCAACAGTCAATAAAAACGTCGCAAAAGTACTTGCCCAAAAACCCCTGCAAGAAGGATCGTTAATCGCTCGACAAGATAACGATGCACATTCCCTCAGAAGGACCGCGCCCTTCCGGAAGCCAAAAGTTTTTTTTCCCCTCTTTTTGCATGCACACACATACACACGAGTTGAATGGCTGGCATTTCCTGCGACAGCTTCCACATTCCAAGAAAGTGTTGCAGAGGCCCCCCATCACGAGCAACAATGACGAATCCTTCGCTTGATTTACTCTCGTTTTTCTTACACTGTGCCGCGCGCCTTTGTAGTGGATAGCGGGCTTTCCATGAGTGATGTTGTTACGCCTAAGTCAATCTACTGTCAGCGAGCTACATGTATCGTATCCGGCAAGCATGCGGAAGGAACACGCACACAATTTTATCTTTCAACCCCCGCTCACTGTCCCTGCCACAAAACTCCTTCGGCCGGTTTCCGCTTAACCATCACCACCGTAGGGTTGTGCCGTGTCGTGTACGTGAAACTGTTATGGAAACCTTTTGAACCATCTGGCTGCGCGATGAGGTGTGGGGTGCGCAGGGTGGAAACAAAAATCTCACAAACCCAGCGATATGGCGATACGACGGTGGTCCTATTGCTGGTGCTTCCCCTATGAGCTCGCCCGGAGACAGACGCACTGGAGAGGAAATGGAAAACTTCATCGAAAACCGATCGTCGTACGCAAATATCGACAAACGTCATTTGGTAACGTCACCAGGCGAATGATTGGGTTGTTTTCATGTTCCTCCCTCTCTCCTGCACGGTGTATCTGTTCGTTGAAAGTGTATGTGTGTTTTCTTGTTTCCCCTCGAGGTAACAAACCATGGCCGGGCTTCGCTGTCGCTTTCTTTGATGGGCTGGCTTATTGTGTTCTCTGCAAACATAATCTATCGGCGCGTACACTCGCTCACAGGACCGGCATCCAAACCCCCCCCCCCCACCAGCACTGCCAGGGACGGGACACACGCTGCTCGATGACAGGAGGTGAAGGTGCTGTAAAAATATTGTGCTAAATGTTTATCGATCCGAGAATGCTTGCCTTGCGTGTGTTGCCCTGTGCCGCGCACGTAAACACATTTTCTTCATGCTTTGGCTGGTTCAATTCATCTCCCACCGAGCTCCCCTACTTCACCCCGATTCCGCACCTGTGTAATGTTTACTGTGGTACCACCGCGGCGTACATGGGCGAGAGGTGGCCGATCATTCATCTTCTTTTGCGGCTTGCAGATGCAAAACATCTCATGCGCTTACGCGCCTGTCAAGGGTGTGAGATGCTCTCGATGAGATGTCGCCCGAAGCGTCGTTATTAATGATGGTGTGTAAAAAGCGTACGGTAACCGGGTTGCCCCGGTTGGCCCTCGTCGAAGATTACCTCGTCAGCGCGGAAGGTGTACACACACCCCCACCCGGCCACAGAGGAGCCACAACTTGTTAAGGTTGTCAGCAGGTGGGATTTGAATGGTGGCCGGCGTTGATGGTACGCTCACTCCGTAAGCTTGGATATTTTTCGGTTTCGGTGGGTGGTAAAAGTTGTGACGATTTTACAAGTCGTTAAGCCCATTTCTTGACAAGGCAGGTTTGGTTTTGGTCGTGGGAAAGCATGCTCGTGCTGCATTGAACAGCTCACTGTGTGCGTAATGGTTTGGAATGGGTGGATTTGGTATGCGTCAGGAGCAAATGTAGCCAATTACGTAGGTTGGACATTTTTCATCGCTCTCAAATTGATTACCGTTACCGATCTTAATTTATGTCTTTTTGAATTTGATTCTTTGATCTTTTTACATGAAAAACTTGAAAATTCAAAGATCTCTCAACCTGGGCTTGGTATTTGTTTGTGTGCAAAAAACCCTGAAGACCACATCTGAAGAATTAATTAAATGTTCTCTTCTTATCCTTCAAATTTAGATCCACACGAGTTAAACTCCAAAATGGCTGGCTAGATGGACTCTGCCTGTAGATCGGGCTTTGCCGACCCCTGATCATAACCAATGGTCTGATGTTTCTAGTGTGGTAAGTACATTGTCTTGATTTTTTCAAACAAAACTTCATTTGCATCATCGTTATTATCTTGGGTTATCGTATTTATAGGCTTTCAATTTATAGGACTCAATGTCATAGGGGAAGGTAGGTAAAGACGGACACGTTAAGGGAAATGGTAAAAATCTGGGGATATATAAGTGCAACGACCATGAAAATGTGCATACATTATCTTCCACTCATGTTTTATCAGAAAATGTGTTGAAATTTTAAAGTTTTCATCGATTTTTGCGTTTTTTTCATGAATGAAAAACATTTTTTTTTTCGTGCAGTTTTGAAATGTTCGGGTAAGACGGACACCTGATGTGGGAAAAATTGACACCATGAAGGGTAAGATGGACACCTGTAGAAAAGGTTAGAAAGTGAAGAGTTTTACAGTATTTTAACAAATTCTATCGCTTTCCACGTCCTGGTACGTTTATAAACCAATTCTTGGCCTATTGCAACGACAATTCATTCAGCCGTGGTTTTAGGAATTGTAAGCACCGCTTCTAATATATCGTAGAATGCAGCATCTAAAGCATTATTGAAACATCGCGCACTTACAGCTGACGTTGCTCCAGCTTACAGAACAACAGTCTAGAACTTCCTTTAAGGAAATTACTCCGCGAAAAGACCACGGCCCCAGTATTTTTTGAAAGACTTGTTAATAGTTTAATCCATTTTCCACCATGTCAAAATTCAACATTTGATATTTGTAATCCCATAGAATTTCTCATCTATTCCTGAACAATGCCGTATGCAATGCATCATCTTTTTATTGCTTAAAGTTGTCCAAGTCGTGAGAAGATATTGGATTTCGTGAAGCGCCTCATCAGCGTCGAGCGTGTAATAGCATAACGCATGATAACTATTTTGACCGGTGTTTCATTTCTCGCTTATTTCAATACTCTCTCTAGTTGCTGATTGGTTTATAGCTTCGGAATACCCTTATTTAAGGTATTTGAAGAAATATATTCATCACCAATTGATATAAGAAGTAAAAAAATCAATAAATTCGGTGTCCATCTTTCCCTACAACAAAGTGTCCGTCTTTCCCGCTTTGGTGTCAAAATGTTTAAACCACCAGAAAACAATATTTTGTATTGCTTTTATCCTCGTTCTTTCGCCAGTTTTTTCATTAATGATCACGACAACCCATTCATGAAATAAAACTTCCGGAAATATAAACAATACAAGTTGTAGAGTTTAAGATCGGCAGTAATCAAATTAGATCCACAAGGGTGCACATGATTGAAAATATGTTTTGTGCGTGGATTTAACCAATTTTATACATATTATGCCAAAAATGTCATCAAATGTGTTGTTTTACCTTCAGTTTGGATTCTACATTGTTGAATTACTCGAAAATTATCTTTTTCATGCATTTATGAGAAGTGTCCATCTTACCCGCAGTGTCCGTCTTTACCTACCTTCCCCTACTATTGACAGTTACTGTTTAAACCCAGTATGATTTTTGAACAGGGAAAATCTCTTTTTTTCTCACTGTTGGACAAAATCCTTGAAATTAAAAACTTTATTGGATCTAGTCGTTTAATTTTCCAATTTTATTACCATGCCATTTTCATGAATACTATGTTAACAATTCAGAATCCAGAAATAGAATCCAGAATGCAAACTCGTAGAATCGCCGTGAAGCAATGAAGCTTCTCATTACCAATACCAGTACCAGTTACATGGGAGTGTGCCCCATACCCGTAGTGGCCAGTAGTGCACATTTATTTCAATACATTCGACGAGTACCCTCGAAAACATTATGCACACATCAACCCACCCCCACGCGCTAGAAGAGGGCAGAGTGCAACAAAACAATAAGAAACATAATTACGAAGCAATGCCCGCCGTTCCCTTCCGAGCCAAAATAAATAGCAAAAAAACAGGAGGCAGTTAAAATGGTGAAATATCCATTCATGTGTAAATATCCCTACGCGTTTGCTCTCCCACATTTCAGACACCCGCATTCCACGCGCGCAGCAGCTGCTATTGACACGGGGGCCATGTTTATGCATTTGCAGAGAGAATGCATTCGCAACGTGGCATTCGATTCGTAGCAAGGACAGGGGGTGGGAGAGTCGGAGGGGTGGAGCGCGGCAGCCAAACTGCAGGAATCATCACTCCGCGCGCACAGGTAAGCTGCCAAAGGCAGCTGGCCCAAGCATTGACGTTTAATTTAAAATCTGTTCCATGGTGTACGCCGCGCAAATAGCAAACAGTGTGCGCGTTTGGGTGCGGCGTTGCAATTCATTTAGCGCGCACTGCATAACGGCGGTACCGATCCGCCGCTTTTCTTCCACCCCCGCCTGCCTTTGTGGGTCTCAATAGTGTGTGGAGCCTTGTGGCCGGAGAGCGGCTTGTTGTAGCAAGAGGGGGGCGCACACATTCCCCCCCATAACTCAAATCGACTTCGTGCCGTCAGGTCAACGTTGAGCGTAATTTTTCTTCTGCGTGGTTTTTTTTTATTAGTTTCATATCCTTAACGACTCTCGGTGAGCTGTGGGATAAGAGCAGGGGGACAATGGTGGCGGACGAAAGCAACGGGGCTTTGAAGAGTGGGCTGTTTGCGCAATACTTGTAGCAGAATGTATTTTTCGACGCTGCGGCTGCTCCATTCGGTGCGCCGGGAACTTCGTGCCCTGAATGGCTGTGCCCTGGCGTTGCGGGCACAAGAGCGGGTCTAGAGAGTGTGCCGAACTCTCTGTTGGGAAGGGAGCAGAACTTGCTGAGCTGAGGCGGAAAGACAAAGAGCGATACGAAACACATGGTGAATGGGTAAATTTCATTTCACTGTTTCCCATTTTTACTTAACTCATTTTGCTGCTGCTGCTCCTGCTGATGCTGAATGCTGTTTACGTTAGCACGCCATTTTGCCCAGTGCAAGTGGAGCAAGCGATGGTGGAGAAGAAAGTAAGAAGAGCACGCCGGGGGCAAGAGGTGGAAAAACTCGAAAAACCATCCATTAGAGTTTGGTTTTCTTATTTTTTGGTTTGAGTTGTGTTTTTTTTCTCTCGCTTTCTTTGGCACGGTTGCTGTGCAATACTTTGCAGCATTTGCCGCCACACGGAAGCGCTGGGCGGTTCAATTTTCGTGCATCAAATGGAAAGTTCGAAAGGCTGGGGGAGGGGGAGGCAAAAAAAAACACACACATGCTCACACATGAATACACAAAAGTGGCAAGTGGAAGGAAAGCCAGGTTTTCAGCATCGTCATATGAACGGGGAAGAAGGTCGGACCGGAGGTGGCTGTGGATGTCAATTGGAGTGATTTGTTCCCGAAGCAAAAAGCCAACAAATCACATTCGCTTCGGAAAAGTGATCGAGGGAGCTAAAGAGAAAGAGAGAGAGGGAGGGAGGGATGTGTTTCCGGTTTTGCGTGGAATGGGGCTGATGCATTGTAAGCTGTTTAGTTTTTCCGGGGAGAAGCAAAAGGAAAAGGAAGGGCATACCTTATGAAAAGCGTAGTTTTATTAGCGCTGTCAAACGTCATAAATAGCAGATGAAAGCCGAAATGTGTAGGATAAAAATTGCTGTTAAAAATAATTGTGATTAACCCAGTTTCGTATCATATACAGGGGTTTCCAGGAGTTCTCATAGCTGTGGGACACTTTATTGACTCTTTGTTGCGTGAAATGAACTTAATGTAATGGGAATTGGACTCTATAGCACCCTTGCTGGACAAATCCAATAGGAATTGCTAAGGATCTTGTCCAAAACGGGTGCCAAAAGTCCAATTTCCAACATATAAAGTTCATTTCCAATAGGAAAGAGTCAAGGAAGTGTCCCACAACTATCAGAATCCCTGGAAAACCCTGTAAGACGCTTTTTATCCGAACTTGAGCAGGCCTTGCTTACAAGTTTACGTACTTTCTCAATAATCCATTCTAATATAGTCGGTCGTAGCGTTTTGGTTCGAATAAAATAAAGTTTATTTTCATCGTAGCACTGGTACATTACAATATTAAGATGCAGGCTGCCCATCAGTATATCAGTATCGATTCGGAGAGCGCACTATTACACACTTGCAGAAAAAGAGCACTTACAGCGAAAAGAAAAACAGAACTAGGTAAACATAAGAGGAAGGGGGGTACACATATCCCCACGAATTCATGGATGGTTTATTTCACATTCACGTTTGCTATGGACAAACATGTGAAACTGAAACCAAAAGGTACACACTCACATACACCGTAAACTACCGGGCGTCTCCTTCGTTTTCCGCATTTACCACAGAATTTGTGAAGAAAATTAAATCTTTTCAGTTTTGTGCTCTGCTCGCTAGCAAGTAAATAATGATCTCCCTTTCCCCTGTGCATCTCGCAGCATCTTCTTTGGCTTTTCAACTATGGTATATCATTTTTATTTCTCGCCCCCTTATATGTTCATGGTTTGCTTTGTTCTGGGTTTTTACGTTTTACATTGAATTGGGGCTTTGTGTGTCGCTTATCTAAATCCTCGTTGAACGGCGCTTAGTTTTGTTTTGTCTTATCCTACTTACATGGCTTACGTGCTACAATTACTTCCACTGTGTGTGTGTGTGTGTATGCTACAAAATCATGCCTCTCGTGTGTCGTGTCGATAGACAGTTTTAAATGTTTCCGTGTTTCTTGTCTGTTGTGTATTCCCTAATCCTCATTTAATCATCATGATAATTTGTCTTTTTTTGCTCTTCTCTGTCTCTCTCTCTCTCTTTCTCTCTTTCTCTCTCTCTCTCTCATTCTGTCTCTCTCTCTTTATCGCTCTTTTTCTCTTTCTCTCACTCTCTCTTTCTGCGTACCCTCTCTTTTTTCCCTCTAAGTTCTATTTAAATTCACGCAGTACGTTGTCCTGCTAGGACAGAACAAAAAAAAAACCGTACACACATGGATGTCTTCCGGTTGGATGGTTCACATATATCCTCAAACAGCTTGTACACTAGCCTCCTAACATTATGGTGGTTTTCTTTTTCCTGCCTGTATTATTAATTATGATTTAAAACACAAAAATCAAAGGTATCGTTTTGTCTGTTTGCATGAGAAACTTAAAATACACATCTATAGGAAAATGTTTCCTTAGCTCGCTCACTTCCCAGTACGCAGTACATTTCTCGCCAAACTGCTGCTGCTGCTGCTCACTTACTTTCTTACCAATCGCCAAACGGCCGCCGCTAAGCTCAGAAGGATCGCTCCCGGCATGCCGTCGGTTTGCAGGCGTGGGCAGTGGTTCAGTGCCCGAAAGTTGTTACCGTAAGCGGTCGAGCCGAGCGTCTGCTCCACGTCCTCGTTCGGCATGTCCGTGCTGAGCGTGTAAAACTGGAAAATGTCACTAACCTAAAAGCACACATGGAAAAGAGAGATTCAAAAAAACAACAAAGAGAAAGAGACACAGAAAATGGTTCCATCAGTTTCCATGAAAAAGAAGCAGCTCTCGCTAACGGGCTAGAGTTTAAATAATTAAATAAAAAATGCGCAAATGGAAATTGTGCGATACTCCTTTCATGTCAATTTTAATCGGTTACATACGCACAAACGCGGTGAGGTTTCATTATTGCGACAAAATTCGGCTCAGTGTGCACACAGGAGAGGTTCTCGGAGCCCGCTTAAGAATACGATAATGAAATTGAACGGAGCCCTCTGCGACCCGTGGAAGTGTGCGCACTGTTGTGCTGCTGGGTGAGATATCCTTTGTCGTTCGTAATTAAACAGTACCCCCCCCCCTCCCCCTACTTCCCCTTTTTACGGAAAAGCGTTCAACTGCCGGTGCTGAATTCCCTTTCCAGCCCGCAATGCACAATCCGATCAAATGAAGCTTTAACCCCGATCGGTGACCATTTTGGTGCCACCGACCATGCAAAACACCCAGGAAACTCAAAAAATGCGCTCGGGAGTGGTTGGAAACCCCCCCCCCCCATTTCGTTCTATTTTTATACTCCCGTATATGCGTAAGTGTGTGTACGGGTTTTTTTTTGTCTGCAGCGCGTTTCGTTGTTAATTTGTGATTTTGCCGCTGCTCTTTTGTTTCACTCTTTGCAAGTGGGCGGAGGGGTGTGATGAAGCGTGGAAGCGAAGGAAGGTGGTGGGATGAGTGGAGATGCATATGCACACAAGTGCGCACATCCTGCTGGTCTGCAGAATCTCGTTAGCGCGCGCACTGTGGAGTGTGCAATCAATTTTAATCAGCCTATCTGTTGGAAATTGTAGCAAAATCGGTCCACAAGCGACGCACGGAAGGAAAGGGGCAAAGGCGGGGCGCGGGGCACAACAATCGAGATCGACGCTCGGAGCAAATGTAGCCGTATACACTGACCCCGAAAACGGTTCAGTGGAAAAATCGGATGCCCATTTCCACCACCGCGCCCCAGGACGGTGGCGATAATTTACATTTTCGCAGAATGAGGTAATTAAAAATGTTATGTAAATTATTTCGACCCCACCAGCGCCGCGGCACTGTGGGGATTGCTCCGCGGGGTAGTGATTGTGTGTGTGTGTGTGGGTGGGCAATGCATTTGATGCATTCGCATGTGGGTTGTTTTTTTATGTTCGCTGGTTGGTTAACTGCATTCGAACTTTCGACGAACGCGCTTTGGTGCCGCGGTTTCGGTGGGATTTTATCGCTCATTTATGTGGCTGTGAATCGGTTTCTAGTGTTGCCATATTTTTTGTATACATATTTCATGCACATTTGTGTGTGTGTGTGTGCGCACACTATTCATTGCAGTTTGTGGCACTCCTAATGCTTGTGGAGCTCTCTCAGTACACGACTCAGTGTGCGGCAAAATTCGTTGTAAATTTCAAGTGCCATAGTAATTGATGTACATTTTTCCACCATAATGAGTGGCATGGAAATGCCTCTATTTGCGATGTAATTAACTGATAGCGCGGTGCGAAGCTGTACGGAGGATGCTGTAGCCCTCTAGAGAAGAGTGAAAGCGGCGTGAATTGGATGGGGTGAATGTGTGTGCGGTCCACAAATTGCCATTCTAATTGAGTGCTTTCTGTGCGGACGTTTAATAGCAGATATTGTCAATTGGCGTTGTTTGCGGGCACTGGTTGGGAACACAGGTTATTGTGAAATTTTTGAGCATTTGTGCTGTTGTGAACATTGTGTTTCAAGCTCTCCCCTACTTTGTAGATGCTTCATACTTTAAACGTTCCATTTAAAAACGTTAACCTTTTGAACCAATTGAAATCGTGACGCTTCATCGCGTTTTTTTTGTCCTATCTAAGGTTGTTAATAAAGCGCTCTGCTTACCTCGTTCCAGCCGTAGCGATTTTTCGCCTGCACGATGGTCTCGTAGACCGAGTTCGGGTCCAGCCCCTTGATGGTGTACGTCATGATGTGCCGGAAGGATTCCGATCGGGTGGACGGTGGGTTCAGGATAATGTCGTGCCATCTGCCCGGATGCTGAAAGGTCTCGTTCATCTGCACACGAGTGGGAGTGGGAAAAAATAGAAAGAAAGTACGCAAAATCAGTTTTCAGATTCTCGCGGGTGTGTGTGGATTCGGTGGGAGAACCGAAAACGAGCAGGATTGAGTCGGGCCTGCCTGAGCTGAAAATGAAAGCTAAGCACGTCTAGACGTATTTGGTTGGGCTCTATTGTCCTGAGATTGGTTTTGCAACCTGGGTGTTCGGTTTTATCTCAATACACCTTGCTTACACTTAATGGTAGACAATAGGAGGAAGAAGTATGCTGAAGCTAAGAAGCGGAAAAGATTTATGTATGGTTAGCTGCAGATAAGCCGGGGAAATATTCAAGAAGCGTAAACGCTATTGAGCTCTCGAGTCATAGCTGTTTTGGAGGAGCTGCAACACTTACTTTATAGATATAATTTCATTTGAAAGCGATTTCATAGAATTTAAATGCTTTGAAATGCCGCGCTCATAGAAAGAGCAGTATTATCAATAATTACTTGCACAAAGCTACACACACTGCAATTGTGGCTTGCGCCGGGCGAGTGCGAGGGTGTAGAATGCCATAATAAATCGACTAAGGAAGGGAAGAATGCAACATCAAGCCGGTACATCATCCCGAACCACAGCACCTTAACAGCAACGTCTTGCGAAAGCTTCCCGCTAGCTTAGCACCCTGTCTAGCACAGGAGTGGGGAATAAATTTGTAATGGAAGATAAGTTTCTTCCTCTAGGATTCTTTAGCGACCGCACCCACCGTACGGTTACTCCATTCCTCAGCGAAAAGGTGATAGGAGAACGATCCGACCGTAACGACGACACACGGCGTGGGAGCGATTTTGCCCATTCTCTCCCCCCGGCCGGGAGAGTTACTTACCATTAATTTTCTGTAGAGTAATCTTATTTCCTCTATCAGCGGGAATGATTCAATGCTCCATGTGAGGTTGTACATTTCCCGGTATCGGCTGTACATGGGCGAATGGAACTGTGCGGGCCCGGGCCGGCCCGATACTTCGATGTACTTTTTCGCGCGTCCGAGTGAGTTCTCCGCCACACAGCTGCACGGTGAAAATGGCATCGCGGAAAAAGGAATGAGAATTGTGTTAAAATTTGTAAAACAAGAAAATCGCTCGATTGATTCGATATTCATATTGTTTTTAAACAGAGAGAAAAAGATGTAAGAATTGGAAAGAAGTTCCAATTTATTGGCATTTTCCTTCGCCTGTTGTTGCTAAATGTATTTTGTCCGCACGGCGGTACATGAAATATTACCTATAATTGCCAAAATCCGATGCCCGTACGTTCCGCACGGTTAGGTAGTGCTTCTCGCCACGCGTATCCATCGTCCGTCGGTCGTTCGGATGCAGCAGGAAGGAGTCCTGATACCACATAACCTGCAGCAAAGAGAAAATGTGGATACAAAACCGAAACCGAGAAAGGAGTAAGTAATCAATGGGTTAGTTTTGGTAAAAGGAATCGATCCTTACATCGAACGCTTCTTCATCCATCCCAACCCTTGCACAGCGACAGTTTGCTTCAATTCGGAAATGGATCGCGTAACTCAATTTTACTCAGCATAATGGTTTTTCGTCAATAGCGCTGCTGGCTACAGATGCAGTCAGTTGCATTTGGTAGTTGAGGAGCGGGGTGATAGTTGTAAGGATAAATGTGCACAATTTGGTATAGCTATTCGTAAAGGTAGAGGCTGATTGAAGAGCTTTAGATGTTCTGGGCTGCTTAAACGTTTTATCAGTTAAACCATCTTCAACCGATTGGTATCAGGGTTTTGGAAATGTTGAAATTAATTTCGACCAAGTTCAGCATTTATACGAAACGGAGATTGATATTTTCCACTCAAAGATATGCATTGAAAAACACGATTTTGTGAGTTTTTTCGGTGCAGTTTCAGGTTTCTATTTATCTCAAAACATACAGAGGTTGTAGGGGAAGGTAGGTAAAGACGGACACTGCCGGTAAGATGGACACTTCTCATAAATGCATGAAAAAGGCAATTTTCGAGTAATTTAACAAGTAGAATCCAAACTGAAGGTAAAACAACACATTTGAGAACATTTTTCGTGTAATATATGCGAAATTGGTTAAATTCACGAATAAAACAAATTTCCAATCGTGCGCACCTTTGTGGATATAATTTGATTACTGCGGGTCTTAAGCTCTGTAACTTGAGTTGTTTATATTTTCGAAAGTATTATTACATGAACGATTTGTCATGATTGTTAAGCAAAAAACTGGCGAAAGAAAGAGAATGAAAGAATTAAAAAATATTGTTTTCTGCTGGTTTAAACATCCTGGCACCAAAGCGGGAAAGACGGACACTTTGTCATAGGGAAAGATGGACACCGAATTTGTTGAGTTATTTTACTCCTTATTCTTTGGTCACAATTGGTGATGAATCTATTTCTTCAAACACCTTAAATAAGGGTATTTTGAAGATATAAACCATTACGCAACTAGAAAAAGTAATAAATAAGCGAAAAATGAAACACCGGTCGAAATAGTAGCCTTTCGTTATGCAATTACTCGCTCGACGCTGATGAGGCGCTTCAATAAATGAAATATCTTGTCACGACTTGGACAACTTTAATAAAAAAAAGATAAAGTACTGATATCAAATCGTTCAGGAATAGATGAGAGATTCTATGGATTTACAGATACCAAAAAGTTCAATCTTCAATGTTAGAAACGGCTGGACCTATTAACAAGTCCCTCAAATATGCTATGGCCGCGGACTTTCCGCAGAATAATTTTCTAAAGCGAAGTTTTAAATTGTTGTTCTGTAAGCTGGTACAACCTCCACTGTTAGTGTCCGATATTAAAAAATATGCCTGCATTCTACGTTCTGTTAGAAGCGGTGCTTACAATTCCTAAATTCACGACTGAATGAATCGTCGTTGCAATTGGCCAAGAATTGAATTATGAACGTACCAGGACGTGGAAAGCGATAGAATTTGTTAAAATACTGTAAAACTCTTCTATTTTCAACGTTTTCTAACGATGTCCATCTTAGCCTTCATGGTGTCCATTTTTCCCACATCAGGTGTCCGTCTTACCCGAACATTTCAAAACTGCACGAAAAAAATCATGTTTTTTATTCATGAAAAAAACGCAAAAATCGATGGAAACTTAAAAGTTTCAACACATTTTCTGATAAAACATGAGTGTAAGATAATGTATGCATATTTTCATGGTCGTTGCACCTATATATCCTTAGATTTTTACCATTTCCCTTAACGTGTCCGTCCTTACCTACCTTCCCCTATGTGCCAACTCAACTTCTTAATCTCCATATTCAACCCATAAAATCCTATTTCAACGATGTCAAGTGTTCTTCGTATACAGGCCGAGCAATCAATGACAAATCATTCAAGTTACCATTGATATTCAAATTGAAGTGTGCAAACGAAACACTTTTAAAGAAATCAAATCAACATATAATTAGCAATCTAAATAGTTGAGAATGTCACAACACCACACGTACAGCGTACTTTCCACTGCTTTCCAGGACTGTCTCTAAAGCTTTCACAATGTATTGCTTTTCAGTTTTTACCACAACCCGTTTCAGCGGAAGAATCACCGACGATTGCGCAGCTAGTTTTATTTTAGCAGCGCTTGCTTTTATCCCACTCCATCGGTGGATAATGTATTCCCCCATTCTTTGCCTCCTGATGGTATGGGGGGAAAAGAGCATCGAGAAGCTTTCCCATAACTTTACCGAGCTCTCCCGGAGGTATCGCTTTTCTTTGCCGCCTTGACGCGAACCTGGGCGGCCATTTCCCAGCATCATTACCGGGCGATATGGTGCGCACAGCAGCGGGATTGATTTATTGGTTTCATTTTTCAACAGTGCTGCTGCTGGTGCTGGTGCTGCTTTTCCAAATGCATTATGCAGCAGTGACTGTGGACTTATGGTGCGAACTTGAGGAAACCCCGGTATTCCGTGCACAGCCCACGGCCACGTGCTACGGGTTATTTTTTTGCTGTTTTTTTTTGTTCAGTTTCTTTCCGGACGCCGAGAGTTATTCGCTAAGATAAAAGCCAAGATGGGTGGTAGATGGTTTGCTGCTAAGTACATTAACATTATTGATCCGGAGGAAAAAGGTAGTAGTCATAGCTGTTGCTTATTCAGCTTATTAGATGGCGCTGTTGCGCAGTAAGGCTGTGCAGCACGGTTGATCCAAAGAGGTAGCTTAAATTACATTTCCACCGGAGCAAATTCTCGTGCCAACTTTAACGCGATTATTATTGATTGTACAAAGGACTTGCCACTTATCCCTTCCGGACGGAGGATCCACACACCGCGGGCACATGTTAAAAGCTACTCTGTCCTTTTGCAAACGACCCGCGACTGTAGGGCTGAAGTTTTACGCAGGGTGAACGCTTACCACTTTTTGAAAAAAAAAACCCTTTTGTGCTATGCTTGTGTGCATGCGAGTTTTATTTTTGTATGTGCTTACCTCAGGATTAGCATCGCCGTGTACGGTGCAGACTAGCTGGGCCTCGTATCCTTCGCCCGCGTGGACCCAGGATTTTTCGACCGTGATTTCCGGTGGAGCTGTGGAGAAGCGGAGAGAGTAGAGCGTATGAGCAAACCGTGTAGCAAAAGGGGAGCGTGAGAGGGAGGGAGGAATATAAATTTATCAAACAAGCAGCAGCAGTTTAATCCATCAAAATCAGCTCCAACGCGAGGGCCACATATACACACATACACACTCAACACAGACAAACATGGGCAGCTCTGATGCCAGTTCCAAGAAGTAGCACATCCATTTTCTCCCGAATCGTCCATTCTGTTCGCCTCCATTCTACGAAAGGAGAGGAGGTTTTAGTGTGTGTATCGTTTTCTTTGTTCGTTTGTTTGGGCTGTTCATTTTTTTGTTTGTTGAGTGTGTGCGGCACAGTGTACACGGCTGGCCTGAGCGGTTCATTTCTCGACCCCTAATACGATTAGCATGAGTGCCGCTATGATACGATTATTATGAGCATTTCACAACGGTTTTTGAAAACGTGCTCTAGAGGGAAGGGCGCAGCATGGTGTATGAGGAAGGGGGTCGTCTTGTTAACGAAAGGCTTGAGAAAGTGGTTCCTGTTTAGCCCGTGAATTCACCATAAATAACTTCAAACCGGTGAACCGCTTTTGTTGGAAGGATTCTGTTGCACGTTCAGGGCTCTAAACAACGGAACCAAATTGCCACAGTGGAGGAAATTACATTAAGCACTTGTTGATAACTATTTCTTTATAGTTTTTCAAAATAAACTGGATGGATGAACATATAATACTTAGATAACAGCCAAACTATATAGTGTAAAACATAAATAAATTTTCTTTCTGGCGTCATCCATCCATTACGTAACGATACAATTTCAAATGTTGAACTTCTCTAGTGCAAAAAACTGTAATGTTGACAGAAAAAAATACAGCCTCTTCAAAAATTACGCACCAGATTCTGGGATTGTGTGTACCCGTTCTCCTTCCAGTATCTTATTTTTCGTGAATGGTTATGCTTTTCAACCATTTTATTTTATATTACTTTACAAACGTACCCTCCCCTTCTCCATGTAACAAATCTTAACGTTTCACGACACTTGCTGCCTTCCAACGCAGCGCTTCGTAATTCATGGATGACGCTTTTGTAATCACAAATTCGTGTAATAACACCTATGCAAAAAACTGCAAACGTCAGCAAAATTGGTAAAAAAAATTGTTAAAAATATTGTTTTTGTTTAAATTATTTATATTGATACGATAAGGCTATTCTGATAAATTAATAGGTGGATTAATTTAGAAAAATTTCTATAGCTTTTATGTAATTTTTAAGTTTATTACGGAATCAAAAGTATTTCAAAACGTAAATTGTTTTTTTTTTCAAATTGGTGAACAGTTCGTCTTGTTGTTGTATTGAGCTGATAAGATAAAGGTAATGCAAAATCAACCAACAAAACATGAAATATATTAAGCTTCCGAGCTGCTCAAAGATGAAAAAGCACTTATGGTAATTTATCTCACTGTATTTAGTTTCATAAATACTTTTTGCACCTTTTTCACGAAGAAAAATTACGTTTTTACGTGCCTAACTACTAACTAGCAAGGACAATTATTTACTGTAAAAATTAAGATTTTTGTAAAACTTGTGTAAACGTAAAACAGATTTGGAAAGATTTCAAAAACCATTTTGGAAACGAAGCGAACCAAACCAATTCCAATCTTCATTAAATACTTGATACACGAATCGAGGAGAAGAAGAAAAAAGCACGCCCAAACACTGCTAGCTATCTTTCCGATCCACTGGACAATAATTGAGAAATGTATTTTTAATCCAATCCAAATCTGGTTCGATCGATGTCCATCGGTGTGCTCGGGAGCGATTTGAAATCGCTGCACAAAACGCAGCCGAACTTCATAATGGTAGCGCCCCTGACCAGCTCACCCTTAAACCGTCTCTGGCACCGAGCAAACCGAGTCTTCTCCGCTCGCCCACAGCAAGCAGGGGGAGGAGTGTGTTTTGTCGAATCATTTCACAATTAGTGACTGATTGCTTCCGGCACAAATCCGGACCCGAAGCTGTTTCGCGAGGGAGAGCGGGGGTGTGGGAGTGTTTTGCGGTACGAGCAAGGGGAGCTTTTGTGGGGATAAAACTGCTGCAGTCGCGGCGCTGCTGTGCCCGAATCAATTACTCACAGAGTACAATCAGCTGCATGTCGACGAAGACCGGCTCCCGGATGCCGTTGTCTGCGTAGCACCGGTACGTTCCACTGTCCTGCCGGTTTACGTTCTCCAGCGTGAGGGTGGGCCCTTCGGACAGGTGCGGCGAGCCGTGTATCGAATCCTGCGGAACAAACGAACAAATCGGATATCAGCAAAATCGGGTGGTGAGGAGGTGCGCAAAAAGCGCCGGCAAAAACACGATTTTCCAGCCCTGTGTCGGTAAATTGCGTGTGCTTGTAGGGGTCACCCGGGAGGCGAACGATGTGTCCCCCTCAACTGGATAGTGTCCACCATCTCCACAAGTGACGCGGTGTGTGTGTGTGTGTGTGTATGTCGTCCCTTAGCTTACCTTTCTTGTCCAGCTGATGCTCGGGACGGGGTTGCCGGAGGCTTTGCACTCCAGGGTAGCGGTACCGCCCTTGCGTACCGTGACGTGGCCGGTTTCCGGATTGGAGCGTACCGACGGTGGCACCAGTATCTCGACCGTGTGCACCAGGTCCCGGTTGTCGTGGTCCCCGATTTGGCAATTGTAATCCCCGGCGTCCTGCGGGCGAACGTTTTTAATCTGCAAGCTGTAGCCCTCGAGCAGCTTGAACCGGGTGTCGCGCGTAATGATAAGATTGGCCGCCGTTACGACGGCACTCCCTCGGCGCCAGAGCAGAATGTTGCGGCCTGCGGCGGTGTGCGATGAAGGGTGGAAGAAAAGAGCGGGAAAATGGTTAGAGATAAGCGGAAAGGAAAATTGGAGTGCGAGAGAGAGAAAAAAGCACACGGTCCTCTCGCCGGGGGCATAGCTTGACCGAACGCGTGCTCGAACTATGTCAAGGATTATTGGGGGATAGCGTGGATGACAGAGCATCTGCCGAAAGGTATTGCGTCTTGCGTTGTACTACGCGTGGTGTAAGTTTACATGCGATGGAAAAGTTTCGGGCGTCGATTTCCTTGTCAGGGTCCTCAGGGAAAAAAGTGGAAAAGTTTACACGAAAAGTATGCACTGCTGTAACACCGGAAAGCCATTCTCAGGAGTTGTTAAAAGTAAGCAAACTTCTGCTGCTGTCATAGAAATTGATAGAAGTTCGTTTTTTCTTGGACGTTTTATTTGGAACTCCAACTGTTGTTCGTCCTGGAGGTTGTCTGTCCTTGTTCAATGAGCTGACTATCTGTGACTTATTGGTTGACTAATAGTAGAATACCAGCTGCCCTAGGGCGTCTCGGAACCTGATAACAAGTGACTGGTCGAATGGGAAATTCGACCTTATTGCAGACGGGTGCGTCTAGCCCAAACGGTTCCAAAGATAGCTCACAATCTTTCAAACTTTGTTCAACTGATAATGTGAAATCTTGAATCGAGTGTCTGAACTATGCATTAATACCAGTTTTTGATTTAGAGATGCTTCACTATAGGTAAGAAGTAAGAGTAAGATTAGAATATTGCAAGGTGAGGTGTGGAATAATTCAACTGAGCAACTCTTTAAATAATATCTATATAACTCAAAACACACTTGCTTGCCGAAAAGGAGACGGGAATGAGGAGGAAAGGGAATGAGTTGAATTTCCGAAGAGAAAGTTTATCCGACGTCGGGAAGGATTTGCACGGAGTTTTAGTTTATGAAACTCCAAAGAGTGAACAAACCAACACTTTGGTATTTCAAATCAACTTCTTTAAAAGCGTGTTATGTTTATCGTCACCAACGCGAATCATCAAAAGCAACTCTCCCCATCTCCAAAGCAAGTCTACGCACGCCAGAACTATCGTGTCTATTAATTTCATCTTCAGGTTTGTGCACCAACTCACGAGTAACACCTGCCTCAACAGCAAGCGCTATTCTGTTTCTGCGCAGTTTTATTCGTCTTCCATTCCGACATGCTAAGTGGCTACGTGTGTTTTTTTTTCCTCCCAAATTTGCCTACTTTGGCGCGGTTTTGCGCTGTGGCGAAAGAAGCAACTAGATCTACACTTTGCAAAATTGGATTGGAACTTTTACCATTAGCATACATCATCGTTGCAAATGTATAATTGAATAGTTTAATGTTAATGAGCGAATTAAAATGCACTTTCCTGCTGTGCTCCCCTTTGTCGTGGTCGGTTGAGGCTGCACACGCCCACAACTGTAAAACCATCTGCTCATTAGAACCGGGAGCTCGCCCGCCAATAAAGCCAAGAACACCAAGCCAGTGGGACGAAACCTTCCCGCAGAAGGCGGTACCAACGATCAGCGGCTGCAACGAACCATCCTCCCTCGGGCCCATGCACGTGCCAAACCTTGCGATAATGAGTGAAGAAGACATTAACTCGGGACAAAAAAAAAAATGAACCGTCTTCCCGCAAGCGGACGCGGGATGTGGATGCACACACTAACCACACTATGTCGAACTGTGGAGCGCCACCAACTCTATCGCTTGTATCGCTTTCTGCCAACACGCCAACGGAACAACTGTGGCATAGTGAAACAGAAAAAGGGAGAAAAAATCGCATACCAAGGAAAAGAGAGCTCAAAGGGAGAAAAAAAAGCTCATGGGAAGGAAAAATCATGCAATCTTCGTGCGGGCTGCGCCGCGGAGTCCGTTTTGCGGTGAAGAATCATTTTGCCGTTTGGCAAATGAATTTAAAACTTAATTTAAAATCATCTCTTTCATGTTGCAACATTGCTGAGTCGCTCACAGACACACACACACACAGTGAGAACCAGGAACAAAAAAAAAACACAGTACTGCTCCTTTTTTCCTTCCTTTGCCTTTTCCACCACTCCTTTTGGCTCTGCATTATTTCACAATACTCCTGACGGAGGCAAAAACGAGCGCCTCCTCCACCTTCTGCAGCTGATGGCCGGAGGGCTCTGCAACCGAAATGGAAATAGGATTGCTAATTTCGCGAAAATTGCCGGCAGCAGCATGTACAGCCCAATGCCAGAGCAGAGCGCAGAGTGGGGGGGACTTGCAGTAAGTGCGGTGAAAGATGGCAGCCAACAGTAGCAGCAGCAGCAGCAGTAGTAATGCAAGGACTGCCAGGGCTGCATTGGCATTTGGCACGAATTCGCAGTTTTGTTTTGCGGCGGTTGTTGCGCGGTGCTGTTGCGGTGTTTCGGGCAAAGCAGCATAATAACAATGCATTAGCGCGCGCGTGTGGCAATTGGGCCCAGGCTCGCTCGCTTGCTTGCTCTTCCAATATCTTGCTGCTTGTTTTGCCTTTTTTGTTTGTTTTCGTTTCGCTGCCATTTCGGCATTTTCCCCGCTGGAACCGGCTACGCGGATCTCTCTCCAAAAACCCCATTTTCCCGTCGGCGTGTACCGGCAAACAGTGTTTTATCAAGCGAGCGCCGCGCGCACGCGGATGCGTTGTACTGCCGCCAGTTGTTTATTATGTTCGCTTCGAAGCTTACAAACGCTGGAGAGAAAAATGGCCAAACAAAGCAAAGTTTGGTTTGTTTGTTCGTTGTGGTGATGGGGCAGTGTGGTGGAGTTCGCAGGGCACACAGCAACAGTCTGTCTTCTCGTGCCGCTGTGCTGCTACGGGGGGAGGGCAAAAGTTTGGATGCAAACATTTTTCCGAGACCGAAGGAGAAAGAAGAAAAACACGCACAGAATTACTGTTTTAGGTACCAGGAACCCTTCGGGATATGTTATTGGCGGTGCAAGCTTTCGATTCGCAATTTGCATAATTCTGTAGTTTTTTTTTTGCTTTGAGTTTTTGCTCAGTAAGCAAGCCAAGCTAAGCTTGCTGTAATGATGTAATGTGTGCGTGCAAGTTTGAGATCATTAATCAATGTAGCAATGTTTTATTTTGGTTCAATTTAAATTTAAATTGCTTTGCTTTCTATTTGTCTTCTTCTTCTTGGCCTGCTCATGTATGAGCACGTCTAGTAGACATGGCCAGGTCGCCAATCCGTTTCCAGGAAACTCGGTCCTGGGCTGCAGCCCTCCAACCACGGCTGCATCCGATCTCCGACAGGTTCGACTGCACCTGATCCAGCCATGTGCTCCTCTACGCCTCGTGCCGAACGGGTCATGAGTCCGGCATCCTCATCACGTGTCCCAGCCATCGTATCCTTCCGGCTTTGATGACCGTCAGGATATCAGCACCGCCAAACAGCTCAGCTAGCTCGTGGTTCATCCTCCTTCTCCACACGCTCTGCTCGCACACACCGCCAAAGATAGTCCTTAGCACCCGCCGTTCGAAAATGGCGAGTGCATTGGCGTCCTCCGTCAGCATAGTCCAAGACTCGTACCCGTAGAAGACTACCGGACGAATCAGTGTGCGATATATGGCGCATTTCGTGTGTTGATGGAGTCTTCTGGATCGCAGGAGTTTGTGGAGCCCGTAGTAGGCATAAAACTCTCTGGACCTTTTGTTACCACCAAAGGTCTGCGCCAGGGAGACGGGCTTGCCTGTCTCCTATTCAACCTGGCACTAGAGAAGGCCATCCGCGACTCGAGGGTGGAGACTACGGGAACCATCTTCTATAAGTCAACCCAGATCCTGGCATACGCTGATGATAGAGACATCATTGGTCTACGGTTCTCCTATGTAGCAGAAGCCTACCAAGGGATCAAGCAGGCGGCAGAGAACCTCGGATTGCAGATAAACGAGGCAAAGACCAAACTGATGGTGGCAACATCAGCGGGCCTACCAATAAATAATCAGAATTTACGTAGGCGTGATGTACGGATAGGTGAACGCACTTTTGAAGTCGTCCCACAATTCACCTATCTTGGGTCAAAGGTCAGCAACGACAACAGCATGGAAGCTGACTTGCGTGCAAGGATGCTGGCTGCCAACCGGTCATTCTACAGCCTGAAAAAGCAGTTCACCTCAAAGAACCTGTCGCGACGGACGAAGCTGGGACTATATAGTACCTATATAGCTCCGGTACTCACATACGCCTCTGAGACATGGACGGTGTCCAAATCTGACGAAACCCTCTTAGCCGCGTTCGAGAGAAAGTTGCTCAGAAGGATACTTGGCCCCGTATGTGTGGAAGGACAATGGAGGAGCCGCTATAATGACGAGCTATACGAGATGTACGGCGACCTCACTGTCGTACAGCGTATCAAGCTCGCCAGGCTCCGGTGGGCTGGCCATGTTGTACGCATGGAAACGGACGACCCAGCCCGTAATTTCTTTTTAGGCCGTCCACAAGGATAGAGGAGGCGTGGTAGGCCCAAATTGAGGTGGCAAGATGGCGTGGAGGCGTCCGCCATTAAGGCCGGGATAACGGACTGGCAGACGAAGGCGCGAGACCGTGGGCGGTTTCGGACACTCCTGAGGCAGGCCAAGACCGCAAAGCGGTTGTAGCGCCGGATAAGTAAGTAAGTAAGTAAGTAGGCACGACTTCCCTGAACATTTGTAATTTTTCTATTTAGCTGCAAGTTACACCCGTTGACAGTTTTTAGTTCTATAGTTGGCCTTTTCTCTAATTTAAGCTAGAGAGCTGAAATTGCAGTCTGTCAGGGGGACTATGGTTTTTTATTTTAATGGTTTTTTAATCTGCCATATTTAATATAAACTTTATTTACGTGCCAAAACAGAGATTAGTTCTGCTTAGCTTCATTTGAGCTGTATAGAACACGGTCGCAGCACTTAAATGCTGCGTTCGAGTTCTCTGTAACGATAAAGTTCAATATTCATGGTGGATTCATCCCGAGAATAAATGAAAATTAATACTCAAACAATATATGATACTCTCCAACTTGTCTGTTGCTGAGCTGCGTTCAACATTCGAGGAAAAAAAAAACAACAACAATTGCAAGGATTTTTTCCACAAATTTGAGCAATAACGTCAACCCAACAGCAGTAGCACCAGCAGCAGCAACTGTGTGTTCAGTGGTTAGCTGTAATTTGACCCGGGTGCGCAACAAGTGAAACTTCACCGAAAAGCTCTCCCGTGTTGCAGTTTATTCGGAACTAATTTCCATGTATTTGAAAATTTTCGCGGAAATTCTCGTCGGTGGAAAAAATGCACCACCGACATGTTTGAGTGTACTACTGAGAAAACGTTGGTGTGTGTATTTTGCAGATTTATTCTACAACGAATGTTTGTTAATATGGTTCCCATTGTTGTTGGTTTCCCCCCGGGGTCGTGTAGAACAATGGATAGCACGTCAGACGCACAGTTTTTGGAAACAGTTTTTTTCACTTTTTCCCTTTGCGGATAAAATTATGCAAACGCCCTAAAAGCATAGGACGGTGAGGAAGAAAACAGAACAAAAACGCGCCCGCTGCACAAATTAACTTCAAAAGCGCGAGCGAGCCGCTTCAAACAATGGCCAGCAAAATCAAAGCGCTTGTTGTAGCTGGGTGGAAGTGTAATGATTTGAACGGCAATTACAATTAGCTGCATCGTACATTCAAACCAGAGAAGCAGCAACCAATGTAGGAAGCTCTCCGCAACCTCCACCACAACAGACGCACTCCTGAAATTAGCGGAACAAAGCTGATGCTTCCAAAAATGCACTTCCCATGAGCATCGCTTGCTCCCACGAAAAAAGGGGAACAGGGAAAAAAGAAGCACCACACAGTACAGTTGATGAAGGTACATTGAAAATGCATTGAAATCGGTGTCGGTGGTCCTCAAATGCCAAATCCTCCCGGACCACGATTGGTCCACAAAAACCGGTGGAACTGCTCCTGTGCGGTTGTTTCACAGTTCGGTGCGGTGTTCACTGGGCACACCGAAAATCCTGAAACAAGATCCTCTCTCCGGGGCCGAGCATATTTTGCGATGCTCATTTCGATTGCAACAGGGAGGGGGGCCCTCGCAGCCGATGCAGGATATGTCAGAATTGGGGAAAGGATGGGGAAGGATTAAATTTGAAATACCACCTAAACACATCGCCGCAGATACAAGCGCCCCGATGTGTACATAAATTGCACGCGTTGGTACCGTGTGTGTGTGTGTGGTTACGTGTGGGAGTTCGGGGGTGGTAGAGGCTGGGTTTTGGACATACAGGGTTGGATGAGAGCTTTGGTGCACATCGGATTGTCGGTTCATTTATTTGCAGTTCGATTGCACCAATGTGCGCCGAGCTTTCCCATACGTCCATCATCATTGATGGCGTGTGACTGGTCAAGGGTTGCGTGTGCCTTTGTGTGTGTGCCCCATGCTCTAAGCCGTTCCGATGGATGGATTTGGAAATGGACAGACACACGCGCTGTAAAAGGTTGCATTCTGACGCACTCGTCAGCTCGTGCGAGTAGTGTGAGCCGGGCTCCCGGTGGAGGTTGCAATAATTTATACAAGTACACTAATACCCTCAGACACACATACACACACACACACACACACACACACACACACAGGCAGGTACAAAATCAAATTGCACATTTGCGAGCGTGTGTGCATGGTCCAGCGGTCCATCCTCTGGGAGACAGCCAGCTCCAGCGGAGTTCGTGGGGCTGGCGAGAAATGGTACCGACGGCTAATAAGTGAGAGCGCGAAAGTCCATTATGGCCCATAATGGAGGGCCTGAGAGGACGGGGGTGGGACGAGTGAAAAATTAATTATCATGCTATTTGATTTAGTAAATGCGTGTATATTTTTACGCATCGCTGTGCAGATGATGAGCCCCGCGCGCGGAGAGCTGTGGCGGGACCGCCGGGGTCTCGGGGTGTGATTCAATTAAAATAACAACTTAAACGCACGTGTCCGCGATGGCGCATTAGTAGTTGCGCTCGTTGGGACAGAAAATTGTTACGAATTATCTGTTCCGTTTTTTTGCCATTTCCAATTCCAGCCCGTTCCTCCGCGGGCGAAATCGTTTCCAATTTCAATCCGGGTGCACAAAATACAGCAACAGGTTAGTTAGTTCGCTTTTTTTTGCTTGCTTCTTTGTGGTGGTGGCTGCTTTGTCTGCTCCGAATATACCACGATCAGTTTGCTTTCAGCTTTTAATGTGTACATGTTGGAACCCCCCAACATCCCATTTCTTAAATTGAATTGCGTTAAATGATCAATTCCATTAAAATAATCCCATGCCAACTCTTTAATCAGCGCGCTCGGAACACATCCCACTGCCCCCAGAGCTACATGGTGCTGAATTAAATTTCCTAAATAACACGCAAATCACAAAAATTCTCTGTAATCGCCTTCCCAGGCATGTAATACCTTCACTCCTTCTATCTCTCTTTCCAATCCCCTCTGCATAATCATGCAGATTGATGGGATCCTGTAATCGGCCAGATTAGACGACATGGTATGGTGCCGGGCTCCAAGGAATGTGTCTACCTTTTTCCCATCCCTGCCGCCCAGTACATCAGAACGAACTCGACTCAGGTGAGCGTCAAAGTTTCAGCAGCACCAAAAAACCCTCTCCCGCATGCTGTCAAGCTCGGCTCGCTCTGGCTATCCAGAAAATTCAACATTTCGTTTGAAAATGTTTTGTCTACTTGTTTGCCCTGTCCCCCTCCGCAAGCCCGCTGCCCGCATCATCGCCAACTGTCTCCGTTTCCATTTGCGGAAGTTTAAAGTGAAACAAAACTCCGGGAACACCGGAGGGAAAAAGGACTGCAGGTGTAGGGGGCAAGCAAAGAGTGCTCAGTAACGAGCACGACACACGACAGGTTGAGAACGGTAACCAATTTCCAGCATGATACCTTAACGGTTTGCTAGCTGCTACGATTTATTTGAATGTGTCTTTTGCTAACCGGAACCGAAGCAGCAGAAGTAGAGCAGTACAAAACCTTGGCGTGTGGTTGAGGTCCCTCGGGCCGCTTTTCATCCGCACGTTTCTGTCAAACAGCCATGGTGGCCCCAAAACCCAGCCAAAAAAGAGTCGAAAACGTTGGACTGCTTTTCATTCCTTTCTTTTTCTTTCAGTGTGTGTGTGTGTGTGAACTATTTTGGACTGTTTGTACGAGCTTTTTTTCGCTTTTCACTTTGCACACAACGCGAATCTCCACGGGAGGAGATGAACGGTTCTGGAGAGTCGCTGCAAACTAAAAAAGAAGTCCCGACGCTCGCAGCATACTCACCTAGATTTTCCACCTCGCAGGGAAGCGTAATCGTATCGCCGATGACGGCCCGGACCGACTGCGACCGGGAGGTGAACTTGGGCTGCACCATCGGCGGGCTGTCGATGAAGTCCGGATCGAGCAGCGGATCGGACAGACTGTTTCCGAATGAAGTGCCTGAAATGAAGAAGCGTACAAAAAAAAAATCGACTGATCAGAAACGAAGTCAGTTAGTTGGCCAGAGCAACCCCGATACCGGTTGGATCGCCCAAAAATTGGGCAAAAATTGCATCAGTGCCTATAATCGATCACTCTGCCTCCTCCGGTTCGGGCATCGAGCATGCGAGCCTTGCCTTGCCAGTGATGTTCTAATTAAAATTGAATGCGTCACGTTTTGTGCGGAACGAATTCGAGTGCAATAACGACTAGGAGGAGGGGATAGGGTGCCGCAACAGAACCAGCAACCAGGGTGTGTACCACCTACGTGTGCACATCCGCGGGGTGTGTACCTCGGGGAAGGCATGAGTATGATACACCTTCTATCATTCTCCCTCCCTACCATCGAGGTAGTGCTGGCAGCGTGGTCCGAATGATAAGTCAAGTAGTGACAGGTTTCAGGGAATTTGGCGATGAGTGAAGGGGGGAGTTTCGTGTGTTTTGGGTGCTTGTTTTATACCGAGCTTTGGCGCAGCATTTGTGGAAGCATGCATTCGAACGTGATTTTATTTCTGAAACAGCAGTGGGACAGGTACAGCTTGAAATCTGCGGCAGCGGCAGATGATTTGGAAACGCCCGACAGGTTGCTGTGCAACCCTTTTCAAGCAGTCTGTCTGGCCGCGACTGGAGTTAATGGATCCCTAGATCCGGGGGATGATCTATTTCTGGATACCGTGGGCGGATAGATTGTGATTGATTTAATTCTGGCAATATTCACACGATACAGGCATTAAAGTTGAATCTATCAAGACCTGGGAAGGCGACAAGAAACTTCAACTGAAACGTTTAATTAGCAAGCGTGTGACAGATTTTCTTTAGCAGTGAGCGTTGTTGTAAGTCAGAAGTAGGGTTGTGAATTCTTGAAACTCTGTAGGCGAACGTATGCTAGACGTGCATTGGAGCCTGACTTATTTATCATCTTCTCAGAATCTCCAAGCAGTTGTCTTTCTATATGAAAAGTTTCTAGACAGTTTAAAGTCTTTGTCATTAGACTCTTTGACTATACGATTTATGGAACATTCGGATTCAGCGAAAGAGCCATCCAATGTCTGCGTTCGTAACTGTTACTAAAATATACTCCTGGTATTCCGTGCCAAAAGTAGCCGAAAACCTTGACACTAAAATTAGCACGAAACTCTGTGACATCCTTCGCGATTCGCCGCAAATACACACAGCATTCTCGTTCCTGATAATCTATGCTCAGCGGCAAATGTCATGTTCCAAAGTGTGTGCACCCAACTCCCTCTCACACCCTGTACCTGCTATCAACGTGACAAAAAAGGGACAACCAGTGGCAGAGCAGCCACTACTGGTTCGTGAGGTCCCGCGGGAGCTTCATAGGGGAGCTTTAGGGTAAGGGAATACCGTTTCGTTTTCGATAAGTTATAGGGAGTCGATGCTCGTTAAATTCGACATACACACTACGTACCACCGCTACGACCACTGGACATCCAAGCGAAGTACGACATGTGGAAGTTTCCGAAGCACGCTACGCTGCCGGCTGACGGCCAAAGTCATCGCAAAACCACGTAGGGCGAAGTTAATTGGCACTAGTTTTGGTCGCACGGACAAATATAAAAGTGAAGTCCGATCCAGGACGCGGGGAATGGCCAGTTGCCGCCGCTGCTTCCCATCCTTGGTGCTGCACTAACGCGACTAGGATAGTAGACTTCGGTTAGTTTGTCAATATTTGAATGCTGATGATGTTTAACTTCGTTTTCCGTTCCCCCCCCCCCCTTCCTTCGGCGGCCTTCCCTTGCCGGAACGGCTAGCGCATAAATAGCTGCGAGCTGTGTGCAAACGGAAAATTTGCTACCAGTGCGCTACCAACGCGGTTTTCACGCACGCCATAGCGACACACACTCACGGAAACTGGGATCGCGTTGTGCACCACCGTTCGCGGAAAATCGAACCTCAGCCCGTTTTTGGGGGCTGCAATGAAATGAACTGCCAGTGGAGGTTGGGAGCTTTTTTGGTTGTAATACGCGTCAGCGCGATAGAGTAGAATGGGGGCAACCGTGGGAGCCACATTTTTGAAGGACTCCACGTTCGATCGCTGTCAGGTGCTGCTGGGTGCTGTCTGAAATCGTTCCATTTTATACTGTGTGTGTGTTTGAAGCATGGTTGGCAACTTTACTGCACGTGGAGTGGAGGAATTTATATATGCCCGACGTTGACGCGCGACGGTTCCGATCGATTGACGTGAGAAGTTAGCGCGCTAATTCACCGAAACTGTGGGCCAAATTTTTCAATCAAATAATTCAAGACCTTCCCCTTTGCTTTTTACCTCCCCCCTTCCCTTACACCCTACCCACTTCACAATCAAAACGGTTGTGGAGGGGTAGGGTGCCTTTGGTGTAGTTTGACGTCTGAGCGGTCCTACCAAACTGGAGATTCGGAAAGTGGAGACGCAAGCTCGCCATTCCCTCCCTGCCAAACTACTATTTGACATCGAATTCAATTTTCTAGTTTGAACGTTCACTCTGTGTGTGTGTGTCGGCGATTTCACTCTTTTTTTGCGTTCGTTCTATTTGCCTGCACCCTTTTTCGTTTTGGCACCGATATTCGGACCGGCGTTCGGTGTTGGCGCACGATGGCGCAACGTGTTTGCGTGTCGCTCCGTCGACAAAGCGATGCTGCCATCGCCAAACCGTTTGGCTTGCATTATTTGTAAGCGTTTTCGCCCTTTTCCGGTGGGGTGGGGGGGGGGGGGGGGGTGGATGTAGCGGAAGGATGGAGGTAGGTCGTGTGATGTTTGGCGGGAACTGAACTCGAAGCTGTTCGAGTGGTTGAATGCCGTTTTAAAATGTTTCATTTCATTTTATTCCGTCTCGCAGTTTTGACGGCCACTTTGGGTGCTGGGGAAGTTGGGGAAGGGAATGGAGGGAGGGAGAGGTTGACAAGACGAGCAGCGAGCGCATCATTCTTGCCTGTTAATTCTTTTTCCATTTTTCGCCATTTGATTTTTTTTTGCCACGGTGGCACGGTAAAAGCTTCAAAACGGGGAACCACATCCGGTCGCACCGGATCTCTCTTGCTCGCTCTTTCTCTGTTGCTCTGTAGTGCTCCCTGTATTTCTTCATTCCGGCAAAGCGCAGTCCACGTTCAACAGACGATGTGGACGAAGGAAAGTGTCACAAAAATTTGATTCAATTCCATATCGACAGTATTCCACCCCGCAACCAACCCAACTTGACGGCCGCGCTGTGTTCACGTAACGCACCGCGAAACGGTTGAAACCAACCCTGTAGTGCGACCGCGGGGAAGTTATCAGAATAGCGGACACAGTGAATCATGAAATGGGCAGCCAAGATGAGACACTTAATAATACAAAATGGCAATTTCAGTTCTTTCTCCGCTGGCGCAATCACAGCAGCATTGCTCGGCGGACGTTGCTGCTGTTGATGGGTGGGGAAATTTTACTTTTCGACATTAAACGGTTCACTTTGATGAATTTGCCCCTTGATGGGTTTTCAGCGAAAAAGTGAAATTGTTTAATTGAACGAGGACAGAGAAGGAGAGCAAGGATAGTGTTCAATGACCTTTTTGTAAAGGGTTTCTGTGATTCGTTTATTGGAAATGTAGCAATTTAAAAATCATCGCCATGCTCTGGGTTAAGCAGCATGTCTTTAAAGCTCGTTGGACGAACGTTTTGAAGAAGTTATTGGAAAGTATAGAGAGAAAAATGAAACAAGGTACAAAATGCTGGCAAAACTACATATCTCAGTGTTGGTTTACCAATATCACTGAACTAGGTCTGGCAAGGAGTGATAAAAAAGCAAAATTGTGTCTTGAAAGACCCAAAAGTATCTTCTCAATTGGGCCTGTGAGTGGTGAGAGGGCCTTGAGCCATTTTGGGTTTTAGAACCTATGGACAAGGCTCTGCAACTGTAATCTAGTGGGGGGAGAAAAAAACCATAAGAAAGAAGTCCAAAAATGCATCCGGCGTCCCGTGAGAAAATGCTGAATCTCGGAACACAAAAGAGGAAAGCAAACAAGATTTTTCATTTTGTCGTCACCCTGCACCCGACGCCGAATTATGCCCGTAAACCGGATGAGCAAGTGGAACACCTCAGCAAACTGATGCTGGTCTGGTGGTGGTGATGCACATGGTTGATCAAGCCTTCGGCGTTGGCAATGTTTGCCTCTCACAGCCTGGTTTGCGAAACTGAATTTCGCAGCTGGGTGGTTTGATTTGGCTGATTCTAAATTCCACCCTCACCACCACCCTATTTCAGTGGCAAACAAACCTGCCAGCATGTGCTGGTATGGGACCGAGCGAGGTCTTCAAAGAGTTGCCGAACCGAATGCAAACAAAAAACCAGGAGCGGGGGGAGTGCGACATCCGAATGCAAACGTTGCACCGATGCAAAAACGAGCTAGAGAGAGGCCCCCTGTGACACCTGTGTGGAGCACCGACCAACAAAAAAAGAGGCTCCCACCCGTTGGTGCTACTTCGGGCGTTAAATTGTGCTGCACTCGAAAGAGAGGAGACTTTGTTTACCCTGACTGCCTCGATTTTGCAGCCGGAAGTACCTCCTTCCTGTCCCGATCGCCTTCACCTTTAAGTCTGGCGGGGGCTGGGTGTGAAATAAATTGAAAAACCTTTCCGCATGCATTAAGCTCGGTGCTATCAATTTGAACAACATAATATTTAACTCCGTTTCGGCTTGACTCTGGGGGGGGGGGGGGGGTGGAGGGGGGGGGGGAACGCACACACATACACAACTTCTAGGGTGCGAGCGTCATGGCGCTATAAATATTTCCCATTATCGCTCGTCTCGTCTCTCGGTGGTGCAAACGGTTTACGGTAAAAGGCGGTCGACTTTCGATACTTCGACACAGAGAGCCCTCCCCCCTCCATCAAACCGACGTAATCACGCGAAGGTTAGCTGGTTTCCTTTGCAATCCGTCCACCCGCTACCGATGTCAAGGAAAAGAAGTCGCGTTCGCGTTTTCCTTTTTCTCTCAGCTCACCATTCAATTGGTGGCTTTTTCACGCCACTTGCCTCACAGGAAGCCTCACGAACAGTCACGAAAAAGGAAACGTACGGAAGGATCGAAAATTGAGTGCTTGATTTTATACGTGTGTGTGTGTGCTGGTTTGTCTTTTCCTGTTAAATTATTTAAATGTTAATTTCGCTCGGTTATAACTTCGGCTTCGATTGTGTGAGCGCGTGACAAACGGAACAACTGTTTGCTGGCACTTTCTGTGCCTCTTTTCGTTTTTTTTTTAACTGCTGGCGCATTGTTTGCTTGGCAAGTGGCTGCCCCGCTCTCCTCGTCAAGAGATGCGAGGGTAAGAGTGAAAATGTCTTTCCCTTTTTTCAGCACCCACCTTAAAGTCTGCTCGTTTGCTTAATCGAGTAAATAAAACCGAACGTCGCGGAACCCGGGTTGGTGGATTGGTATTTTTCGATTTCCGTTCGCTACTCATGCCGCCGTACGATTGAAACATATGCTGGCACACACAGACGGGCGGTATTTTGCATACTTTTTGCACTGCAGCAAACTCGCGACACTCGGTTTAACCGGTCCTCGCGTTATGCCGGGTCGCGAGAGTCGTTGCCGGTGTTTCGTTATAATGTTTGGTGTGTCTATTTGGTACCCGATTGTGTTGTGTGCTCCTGTTGTTGTGCACTCGCGTTTGAGCCTTTTGTTTGGGCCGTCACGGGGCAGCAGAGACCCACTTGTATATGTGGGTTAATTAAATATTGAAATTAATATTTATATTCAATAATGAATAAATTTTTATTATGCAGGCACGCACGGCAAACCCCGGAATATGGAAAACAAATAGTCCAGTGCTGTGCGCGCCCCGGTGGGAAAATGATTCTTCCCAATTTATTGCTCCCCAGCACAAACCCCTGCTGCATGAAAAGTGGGTCGCCGCACACGCATTTTCCGGTTGAATTATCCTTCCCAACCAAGCACACACGACGAGGAGGCGCACACACATGTGGGCTTTTTACATGTTTGTGGGTGTTTTGAGTTAGTGTGTGGGGAGACGAAAGGTGAGGGAGGGGGGGGGGGGGGGGGGCAAGGAGGAATATAATATGGTGTGATGGTTTGACACCCACCAGTTCCGGACGCTCGAGATTTATTTGCCATATAATCGGAGGGACTTCGGATGCAAAACGATCGATTGTGCACGAAAAGAAACACCAAAGCGCGGGCGGGTGCGGGCAGAGGCACACACACACACACACGCACACACGAGAGAGCGACAATTTTACACGCACTACCGATTTGAAGGGTTATATTGAGTGTGTGTGTAATAGAGATGGGTTCTGCGGATCGCACCCACGGTTCCGCTCCGGTTCCGGCAATTATGATTACGATTCCGATTCCAGAGAGAAGGAATCGCTAGTTCCACCGGAATCGTCCGAAATCGTCCGGAATCGTCGGAATCGTCCGGAATTGTCGGAATCGTCCGGAATTGTCCAGAATCGTCTGAAATCGTCTGGAATCGTGCGGAATCGTGCGGAATCGTGCGGAATCGTCGTAATCGTCCGGAATCGTCGGAACAGTCGGAATTGACCGGAATCGCCCGGAATCGACCGGAATCTTGCGGAATCGTAGTCAATCGATAGTAGTGAATAGTAGAGCCGATTCCGGTCGATTCCGACTGTTCCGACGATTCCAGTCGATTCAAGTTCACGTTCCGGCCGCCGCGCATATGTCAATGTTGTCTGTCGTACATTTAAGCCAGGATTGTCGCGCGCTGAGTTCCTCAATATCGTTCGATATGGACGCTAGCATCTGGTGTTACTGTTTGTATCTATTTGTATTAGGTTATGCACTGAATAAATGACATGAAATGAAATGGAATTCCGACGATTCCAGACGATTCCGGGCGATTCCGGGTGATTCCGGTGGAACTAGCGATTCCTTCTCTCTGGAATCGGAATCGGAATCATAATTGCCGGAACCGGAGCGGATTCCGGGCGATTCCGGGCGATTCCCGTCGATTCCAGACGATTCCGGAAGGTTCCAACGACTCCGCACGATTCCGACGATTCCGACGATTCCAGACGATTCCGGACGATTCCAGGCGGTTCCGGCTTGTCGTATTGAACCTACCCTTCGGAACTGGGTCCGAAATTTGTTGGAATCGTCCGGACCCAGTTCCGCTTTTTTGTGCGTTTTGCCCAACTCTAGTGTGTAAATGAGTGAGGAACCCCTACACCACAGTAAACAAGTTATTGGTACTGCAATTACAGTGGAATTGTTCGTATGGAACTTTCGATACATGTTTACAAGAGATACACAAAAACAATGCGGTTGTTTTGAGTTCAAGGCTAAGATGAGATTCGAACGCATGACATGAAGTAACACAGACGAAAAGGTTGGCATGAGACTATTGCAGTGACTTCTAGATAGGAGGCTAGAATCCAATGTAAATAAATCCTTAGGACATGAAGCTATGTTTGAATGTAATCCGTTTTTACAGATTGTCGCAATACGATACATTTGGATCATAGTAATCTTTATTTAAACTTATATTTAACTTTTAAGTTGGTTGTATTCGTACAAAATTAACTATCTTTGTGTTCTGTACTATTTTGAGCATGCTTTTAGTAGTTAGATGCTCCAAAACCAACCCAATACCGTAAGCCTTACAACCAAATCCTCATTTACCGCACAAATCCCTTCGTTACGTCGTGGCATAACAGTACTCTCCATACACCCTGAACCAAAGCGAACCAGCAGCGGGATGCTACTGAAACATCTATTTTCTAGCGCGAAAGCGAATGAATCCCTATCCCAGCCGTGTCTGTCTGAGATCGATAATGCAGCGGGTGAATGGTTTCCATTAGTGCCGTGCTAAATGGTGAATGTTAATAATCGAAAGCAGTGGCAATTTGATCCTGCCCATCATCGCTCGACCGCGCCCAGCTCGCCCAGGCAACCGTGGCAGGCGCTGTGAGGCGGGGATGCCCGTAGTGATACCGACTGGCATGGTGGGGCCCTTAGCAGCGAGATTGCTGCGCTTCGATAGACTGATTGCTCTGGGAAAGGCTTGCGGTTTGCGTCAGTGCATCCATCTCGTACCGAAATACTTTGGAGTGCACACGTGTGTGTGTGTGGGAAAATATTATTCCCTCCGAAGAAGTCGGTTTTGGTAGCAGTGGATTGAATTCCCAGCACATGCTGTGCGACCACCACACACGGCTATGGCTTCCAGAGTACACTGACGAGATGCTAAACTTCCATCACTATCGCCGTTCCGTTCGGCAGGTCCCGATGATGCCGAGGCGGCAGTCGTCTATGGCCGCGGGCATCCAACGGGCTGTGCTGCTGACCGTGAGCGCGGGGAATGTACTCTTTCTGTCGGCGCGCTGTTGGAACACGGCTTGGTCTTCCACAGAAGATACTTCCACGAAGCACAGCCGAAGCTGCCAGAAGGTGGGAGTGTATTTTAGTAATTCGATGTGCTCGCCGGTCGTATTCGTTACGCCTGCGGAGAAGGAGGAATATCCCCCCTGGTACGCCTGGATGGAACTTGAGCCAAAAGACTTTCTACGAGGGAGGGAATCATGGAGCGGAGGCAGCACGGGCTGGGAAAGAAGGGCTGGAAGCAGCTGCACGCGCACCATGCCGCTTCTGGTCGCTCCGGCATGAAATGTAATCCTTTTATTTTGTAAATATTTGCACAACACGTGATTCTCATTTCTTGCTGAAATTCTTCAAATTTTACCAACACGTCAAACGGGCGAAACGGCACAACCATTACGGAGAGAAGGGGCTTGGCTGCCGTCGTGTTGCTGTACAGTGTTGTTACAGTGGAAGCTGTGAGCTGTGTTGGTTGCTTGCTTTGCTATTCTTGCGCGCTGCTCTCCTTCTCGGATGCCGTCGGTGTGCTGCAATGTGCTTTCGGTATTTTTGGGCAACGACGGCTTACGCAAACCCGCTCCGTATTCACCGGGCCCCAAACGAGGAAACAGTTTTGTCGTCGTACCTCGCTGTGTGTGCGAGATTTTTGCAGGCTTAGCGTCTTAGTGAAGGAGGAGGTTTCCCTTAGGCACACTGTAAAAAGGGCAACGTGTTAAAAGATTTGCCCGCGTGCCGCATTTCAATCATGCCAGGGTTAGTATGACCGTTTGACGACTAGCAACGCAACGCGACCACAGATGCGTTGCGGCTCGTCCGCTTTGCTTGCCAAGATTATGGAAAAGGTTGATGTTCTTTTTTTTTAATACTCATTATTAGCTTTATTTCTCGCCCGGCATGCAACGAGCTTTCACCCTCGTCGGATTACGCACAACAGCGTTACCGTTTGGGTACGGAAAGGACAATTAGTCGTAAAGCACCGGAAAAGACACACATCCCTGTAGGGAACACCGCAGCAGAAAAGGGGTCATTCAATGAATCAGGTGTTTGTTTGGAGGTTTTTCTCTTCTGTTTGCCCGAATCGCTACAATGAGTAAAGCGGCTTAGGAACAAAACAAAATCCTTCATTTCATTTGTAAGTGAACGCGGGAACGGCTGTGTTGGGGTGTGTTTATTCGTGCTTGTTCCGTTTGCTGGGATATTATTTCCATTTCCGGTAACGCTTTGTTTTTTTGCGACAATTGCAATCAGTCTGTCCGACCATTGGGTTACACCCCAAAATAAATTTGCCCCCGGTAAACATTTATCTTCAATTAAACTGACTTTCCGGTCGGTGCGGGGAAGGGAAGATTGCACCTTGTGCTTTTACATTCAAAAGTCAATTTCCCGCTCAATCGGTGGAGCGAAATTGTGGAGTTAGGGTTGAAAATTGACAGCAAAATTGTTACGGTGCACGCGAACATTCAATTAGAGCTGCCGGGCTGAAGAGTTTGGTCTTTTTGAGAGGGTCGTCGAGTTTTACCGTTTAATTTTTCGTTCAAAACAAGGTTCTTTGTGAAGTAAAAATAGCTGCCCGGAAAAATGTGACAACCAGTAACAGTAAACTGAAGATCGTTCTTCAGAATTGTAGAATTGTATGAAATTGTAATTTTATACTCAATTTTAGGTGTAAACTACATTCTGATTGCTTTTTTAGACCTCCTGAATCTTGGAACCCGTTGTGTAAAAAGATTCCACCGAAAAGCAATCTCCATGATGCTTTTCCCATCCAGCCGATGTAACCATCGTTAGCAAACGACTCTTGACACTGTGGAGCTTCGTTCCGGGGGCCCTCTCAATAGCCATTTCCCACCAAACGCACCGGCACCCACGCAATGGATTGTCAATTCCGCTAAGTGAAATATAGAAATTTGGCTCCCCCTTTACTTTGAACATCCACTAACGGTACCGGAGGTCTGTTCCAGGATTTCGGTAAAAGTAGCACACGAAGCCGTCGTCACCATTCCATCCATCATCTGCTCGTCGAGTTCGGGTACGGGATCCCGGAAGCTTATAGATTTGGTTGCACGCCGTGACGTACCGGCGCGGTACTGTGCGTCACAGGTGTGTGAGGTTAATGATGACGAAAGCTCGGGCACCGACGTAACTCTCCGGTGGGCTTTCAGCGCCATCCACAAAGACGGTGACGTGTTTCTTGAACAGGGAACAGTAGGGGGATATCTCGCTCGCTTTATGACATGGCAAAATTAATGATCTCAAGTGTGTGCCTGTTCGCTGCCTCATTCCGTACCGTCGAAATAGATTATGAGCGTGTGTCGTCGGGAGTTTATGAGGAGTTGTTAAAGAAGTCGGTTTGATGTCTGAAGAAGTCAATTTATTAGTGTGAAAGCTATGGGACAAGCTTGCAAATGTGTTACAGCTGGGAAATGCGCGTGAAATGCTATGCCGAGTTCCGGTAAGCACAATTTTAATAACTGAGATAATTACTGTTCGTAAGAATAGGAATTTGAGGAACAGTCGGTAAGATTATTAGTTTCTTCCCATCATGGCAATGCTGCCATCCAGATAATGACACAGACATCTTTTATGCCCTTTAACTCTCCGCCCCAAAACACAGGTACGACTGTGTTCTATCCACAAAAGCAGCACCGAAGACGAAAAAAGCGCTCAGCAGAAAATGAGCTCAAGGTAAATGGCACCACCAACCGGCAGAGCGGACGGGGACGGGCAAATAATGATAGATTGTTTTGGCTGCCTTCTTGAAGGATGTTCGCTGGATTTTTGCTTTCACCGGCAGCCAAATATAGCAAGCCCGGCATTCTCCGGCAAGCTTTGCCGGTGGTGGTCTTACGGTTAGGTTCCCGCGGGCTTGACGCGCGAGCCCATTATCATGATTTAACCGGCGCTGATTTCGGTAGCCCAGGATCACCTTCAACGCTGCAGGCGCACACACACACACACACACACACACGGCAGGCACGGGCATTTTTTCGTCCCAGCGGGAGCTCCATTATATTGGCCTCTTCTCGTGGCGCGTCTTTCATAAATCATGTTCGAAATAAATGAGATGCCGAGGAGCGCGACAATTCCCTGTAGAGGGCCGCTGGGTGTGTCTGTGTGATGATATTTTTATTTCCTTATCTGCTGCTGCCGCTTCTTCAAACGTTCTCCTACCCATCGGTATGCTTACGTCTTGAGGACGTTTTGCTTCTGTGGGCTTTGCAAAGAAGTACCACTGGGAAATTGATGGTATTTGATTTGTTTGCTTGTTAGCAAAACGCGGCCAGAAGACTGATAGTGCCGAAAAATGGTGGCATCCGATCACAGCCGAGAGAGTGTTTGCACTGTCCTTCCAAACGGGAGGGGAGAGAGTGTATGTTTATCTGCCGGGTGACTTTGGACAAACAACATTAACGCGCACACCCGGGGCACCTGCTTCGTGGACCGAGAGTGGGACGCGTCGCGGGTCACAATGTCGCGCTGGCAAGCAATTATCGCCTTCCCCGGGAACCAGGGGGATTGCTGCTGCGAAACGAACCGGTCCATGGCAAGACACGAATGACGACGGTTGTTTCTTCTCGCTGTCAATATTTGTTTTCGGCTTCGGGCGGGCTAGAACAAAAACATTGGGGCGCTCTTGAGCAGGACGAATGGTGCAGAGGAGCGAATGGAATTAGATTTTGTTTGTGAGAGCCAGGTTACGGGTGAACTGTTGGCAGACGGAACAATCGATACGCGGCGATACACGGCCACGTGGAGGTCGTTTCCGGTACGTGGCAGCATCTTTAAATTTTAGGAACCAAATAAAAGGTGCTTCAAAAAGAGTTTCACGCAACGCAATCGACAGTAACGGGGAGTGTAAAATTCAAATAAATAGAAGTTATTGATTGGTGTTGGCTGTGCGGCCCTGCGCGTGTATCTGGTTTGAAGACTTTGATGTAAATTTAATATCTCAACGCTCCGAAACCATCTTCTTTTCACGCACCAAGAAACTCTGTTTTCAGCACTCAAAAAAGGATAGAATTTCTCATTCCAATTCCAATCCATTTGCCGGTGGAGTGTTTGCTGTGGCAAATGGGCGTGTGTGTGCTTTGAAATAAATTTCCATCATACTTCGCGCGCATATGTGGAGGGTATAATATTTACGATAAATTTTCATGATGATGATACGCTTCGAGCCATTTAAATGTGATGTGTGCTTTACCATCACGCATCACGCAAAGGTAGAGCCGTAATAATAGGCCAAGGTTAAAGCAGGTGCTTTCGCGTTCGGGAGGGGATTGTCTTTGAAACCACACCAGAGCATTGCTTTATTTTGCACGGTTTTGTTTGTGTGTGTGTGTTTTTCCCCTCTCTTGGCGCAGGGGGAAGTCGAGAGAGAAAAAAAGACCTTCACCAAAATGGTGTAGTTAATAAATTTATTTACTCACTTCCGGGTCATTAATTTACGGAGCGCCGAAAGCGCGAAACACACAGCCTGTTTGTGTGGGGCCTCGCCTCCGACCGTACGCCGAAAGCACAGAAAGCATAAATATTTTCACCGATTTTTTGTCGTGAAGGCGGGGGGAGGGTTCGGGAGAGTGAAACAAAGAGGTGAGTGAATTAAAAATTTACAACAATCCCATATCAAACGAGCGCGCGAGGCTTACCAAATGTCGCTGTTTGTTCAGGTGAAATCGGTGGAAAATGAGAATGGCTGGCAGCAGTAGCGTTACATTATTTGGTTTTTTGTTTTTGTGGGAGAAGGTGAGAGTAGGACAGTTGAAAGGGGTGGCAAATACGGCACAGAAACTCGGAGCAAAAGTTGGTTCGTGTTGGGAAACTAGCTGGAGGTCATCATCCGGAAGCATCGGCATGTGTATAACAAAGGATTTCCTGGAAGAAACACCTGAACACAACGGGAGCTCACTGGGAGCTATACCAGGAAAGCGGGGTTTGGGTTTTGGGGCAAAAAGAAAAGTTCGCTTCAGATGTCACGGGAGAATGGAAAGTTCGGGCTACGGCTTTTCCATTGTGGCCCACTGACACACAATTGCGAGGCACAATTCCGACACTCGATAACGATGATGGCTGGATGGCTGCCTAGCTGCGCCTAGGTGCTGTTTGGCAACTCGTAATCTCCTGTCATGAAGGGGCAGCGGTGGAAGGTAGGTGGACGGCAGATGCAAAATGCAGCACGCAACGCAGATACGCATACACCCCACCCCGAGGGCAGCAGAGTTGGCATGCAAAACTGCCCGGCTTCGGGATCTGATTCTGTAATCCCTAATCCCCGGACCCGAAGTTCAAATGACCGATGGGAAAATTGGAAATCCCGCCGGCTTATGTACTTTTTCCCGTTTGCTGGTGCCTCTGGTTGCAGTGCACACTTCGTAGCAGTGAGGTGAACTTTCAGTGCTCGGCTGGTGCCACTTGCGGAAAGCCCTCAGCTCCCCGCAGCTATCGCTCTCTCGCTTCCCAAGAAGTGTCTCTTTTCATTCCAGTATCTCTTTAGCGAGTCGGCTTTTTCTCTCCCACCCTCATTTCACCGTTCCCTGCTGCACTTTCCCTACGGAAAATGTGTGGCGGAAAATGTGAAACAGCAGCTTTTGGCAGATAATCGATCAAAGTTCGGCTGGTTGGGCTCGTTTTCGGGCGGTTTGGTTTTTTGGTTTAGGTTTTGTTTGTGTTTTCCTTTTGGCTGGTGTACTTTTGTACGTTTCTCACCATCTATCTGATTACTCGTGTCGGAAATGATACGTGATGGGTGGTGGTGGCCGTCGTCCAGGACGCATGCCGGTGGGCAGGTTAATTAATTTAGTTATAGATACAGTGCGTGTGTCTGTGTACAGTCGTCCGATTTGTCGATGGCAGGAGCTCTCGGGAGTGTATGATATGATGTTTTCGACGGAATGGTAAGCGGCAGCATGTTGGCTAGGTCGATGTAACTAATCGAAGACAAATCCCTGTAAGGCTTCACCGAAAATACCACCTTTTGAATTAGTGATTCGCCGTGCTCCGTTGGGAAATGAGCCAGCTACTACCGTTGTCCAATATTGTGGCAAGTACCAACGAGCTCTACTGCCGGTTGTGCTGGGAGGGCAGCGGTAAATTGGAAATGGACAACTTGTTATCGGCGCTTTGTTTGGGCTTTCGGGGTAGATTGAGTCGGGTGCGTTAAGCTTTTTGGGGCTAATAGCGGTGTAATCAGATGTGATACAATTCGGTGCTATAATTGGCTAAGGTCAGGGTGCAGGAAGTTAACAAGCAATGGTTAATATTGACTATTGCCTCACTGCTTCTGGGACGAAAAGTAGAACTATAATTTACAACCTTCGCTTCCAAAGAAAAGTATTAAATTTCTTTCAATGTTACGCCGAATTAAGCTACTTGTGTTAGGTACATTGTTTCATCGCATTTTTCACTTCCAAACGAAAGAACGAAAGGGACAAAATTGGGTAGTTCTGAATCAACTACCAGCTCAACTTCGGGCAGCAAAAAGCGTTCGGCACAGTGAGTGACGGCAAATTTACTGGCACACGACGCTGGTTGGTGGTTATAATTTCCTACCAATTCCTGCTATATAATGTCTCTTCTCAGCAGTTGTTTTCAGCAGGAGCCTAGCAATTAATTTCAGAAGTGTAGTACAAGAGAACTCCACTTCAGCGTTTACGTTCCACCACTGCCGAGTGCACACACTGCTGGGTGCATGTGATGGTAGTTGGGGCTGGAGAGGCACACAGTGGCTTCTGTTACGTTGGCGCGCACCAGTTCCAAACAATGGGAGTGAGAAGGCAAACCGGCTGGCTTCCTTCTCCCCGCAGATGCAGCAAAACGCACTTGCAACAAATTGGTTCATCGCTATGGTACGGGGAGCGTGAACAGGAAGCGGTGACAGAGATTGCAGCAGCGAGTTCTTACGAGCGAACAGGCGAACGTGTTTGGCATCGGTTTAGCTGCTGCTGCTAGTGCTGGGTCCTGCGCAACTGTTGCACTGTTACGAGAGAAAAAGTGGCAGCTTTCGAACGGGCAGAGATTCAAATCCAGAACAACAATGTACCGTCGTTTGTCTGTTTGGATGTTTGTAGTTTTCTTTGCTCCACCGACTATAGAATAGATGAGACTATGTGACGGTAGCAGAAAGAGTGTCATGAGTGGAGCTTTTCCATCTACGAAAAACATTTCCTTGTGTTTCGTTGCGCATATTTAAGTAGAATTAGAAGTAATGGAACAATGCTCTCCGTATGTTTATGTTTTATACAAATATTTGTGATGTTACTAATATTTTAATAGTGCAATTGTGCAACTGTTTAAAAGGATACATGTATTCGCGATCGGTTCTTAGGACGGTATGGGTTCTGGATCAGTATCAGAACAGATATGGAATAAAGACCATTTTCAGGAAAAGTGAACGTTTTGTAGCAGTTCCAGGACTATAATGGGTTTACTATCAGTTCCAGCACCGGTGTTGGTTTTGGATCGGTATTTAGGTCGCTATGGTTTCGGGAACAGTAGAGGCAGTTTGAACACCAGGATCAATTGAACATCAATATGAGTTGAGTATGAGGAAGAAGTTCCAGGATTAGTATGGGTTGTGAAACGATTGATTGGTTGGTGTGGATATGGAATCAATTCCAGGTCTGCGTTAGGTTCATCCAAAAAATTCTTGAGCTTTTGTAACCAGATCGCGAAAGGGTTTCGGAATCGGTTCCAAGACCATTATGAGTTGCGGACTAGTCCCAGAACAGATATAGATAAGTCTCGGGACTCTTCGACTATTTCCGGGACTAGATTGGTGTGAATTCTAGAGAAGATCTAGGACCTCTCTAGGATCTAGGAGTAATAAAAACTGGGATTTTTCCAGGACACAGGGGTTCGCAATTGATTTCAGAATCGGAGTGATAGAACGAATACCTCAGGGACAAAATCACATACCTAGAAGAAGAAACACCAAAAACTGATTTATGAAACCGAAAGTATGGTCAATTAATCAAAGAAAAACAACGATATATCGGTCTCTGCTGAACCAATCAAGCATATTCTTTCGATTCTTGACTATGTGAACAAGAACTTAATGAGTTTAACGATAGAGTTTAAAGATAAAGATGTAGGAACATTCGAAACATTCATATTCTACAATCACACATTCCACTATCAACACTACCGTAGGTGCTTCAAGACAGAAAAAATACCTTCCCTTGCACACCGTTACCAGCAGAAGGAAGAAAGATGCAAACACCTTTTATATCCTGCTCCAAATCACTCTTTTCTCTGCATCAGTGTCCTACCCGCGTAGTACTCGTTCCGAGCTGCAAGGGCGTAACAAAGGATTTTTATCGCCAATGATGTTCCTCCCACACCCGCAAAGTGTTTCATCCATTATGCTTGTGCTGCCTCTGTGTACTTCCACATCTCCCCACTTTCTGCCTTCTCTGTTTCTTCCTATGTTTCTTCACTATCAGCTTCCACGTGTTTCTGAGATAGCGGGAAATTATGCTACTCCAGTAACCCGCGGGGACACGCCGCGCCCCGTCTACTCCGGCGGGAGTAAATGGAGAAAAGATTTTTCTTTTCACTTTTCTCCCTTCTTTGCGTATTCGTAGAAAATAGCCCCCCATTTGCCCACCGTTCTTAACGCTCTCGACCGGTTTTGTCTTTTCCACCTGAGCCAAGAAGCAGCGGCATCGCGTCCGCATCGGTAATGTGTGTGTGTGTCAGTCAACTGGGCCGACGCTCGAGTCGTTCGCACCATCGCTGCGCTACTGGGGGAAGTTATTATCCGGGAGTAGATTGCACTTTAAAAAGGGTGTGCACTGCGTGCTGTGTTTTTTTTGTATGAGAGCGAACGCCCCGAGAAAGTGCATCATTATGCAGGAAGGGATGCGGCGAGGCCGCAGTTGTGTTTGTGCAAGAGATACTACGACCGGGACTCACTTTGCGTCGAGACGCCTCGGTGCAGCATGTCCTGCTGCCTGTACCACTGCACTGCGAACGGTGCTGGGCAGCAAAACGCGGATTCAAATGCGGATGGAGCACGGATGCAAACGGCTGCCCCCCGGGATGCTTTGACACTTTCAATAATTGTGATTCAAAAATCAATATCCCGTAAACGCTTCGAAAACGAGCGTGCACAACTTATTGGATGCGGGAAATCTTGGAACGATTTTTTTTCACTCTTTCGCTTTTATACCATCTGATTTGATTGCAGCAGAGGGAGTTGAACGTTATATGTGTTACCGGGGCGCGGTGGTTCTTTCCCATTTTTGTGCATATATTGGCCTCATCTTTGGTCCATCGATAGTGTGTGGCGCATTACTGGGGCGAGGGTTGGGATGGAAACATTTCCGCTGCCACCGGGGGCCATATAAAAGTGAATGGCTTGTTTTCTTTTTTATCAACGTAACCGTGTGGCGAATGTACGTCATGCACACAGGCCCGCTGAAACGCGACCAATGGGAGAACATTATCTGAGATGTTGCTTCAGCATGTCTCACTGGCTCATGTGCGATTCCGTTATCGATGTGAGTGCATATTTCGAATGGTTACAGATTTTTTGTTCGTTCATTTCTGGTTTTGTTTGCTTGTTACACCCTTACGAGCTTGTGCGCCGTGTATTTCGGGTTTTTACGGTCCCATTTACACCCCAGCAGCATCCGCGTGTCTGTCTCTGTTTGAGGCAACACGTTGGGTACGAGTTGAAATTGTTCCCAGCGCTCGCTCACTCGTCTGTCATAAATTTGATGAGCTGCATGGGAATGGATCCCGCAGCAACAACAGGATCGTTCGCCGCCATCACAGTTGCTCGGTTACGTTTTCATGCTGACCTGCTGATTCGCGGCAAACACCGCTCGGGCACGGGCTGCTGATTTTGCGCTACCCCAGATCCATCATCAACCGCACGGGGACGTCAATCGATTGAACTTACTCACTGGTCGTGCTGGTGGTAGTGGTGACGGCGATGGTCATAACGTTCGGATTCTGTGACGAAGGTAATGGCAGCAGAGCGCTGAGAAAGGATATTTGGTAGCAAAAGAAGAAGAAAAAAATGGAAGCCAAAAAAATGCTCTCCATTTCGTTATCCTTTCGTCCACCACTCCGATTGGCCATTTACAAACACCGACGGTCGCCGTGACGTCTTCTTCTCGGTCTCCGAAACGCAGCGGTCGACCGGTCCTTCTTTATTTAAATTAGATTTTATTCGTCGTTGATTTGATCGTTATCCTTGCCCCGGTGCTGGCTCGCAACGGATTCGGTTAAAGTAGGTGTTTCGATCTTTTTTTTGCCGGTTGTTGTTGAAATAGGATGGACACACCATAGCCTCACGCCGCTCGCCCCCGTGGGTGGGTTGCCCTCGCCCAAGAAAGCATCCTTCCGCAAGTGATTCAAATAAAAAGTAGAAGATGATTGGAACGAAACACGGAGGTGTGGCAAAAATGAAAACCAGAAGGTAAGTAAAGATGATAAAAAAAAACCCGAAAATGCTTGACGTGGGTAGCATAAAAATCAAATTATTGTCCATGGCACTCAGTCCATGGCCTCGATTTCGGGGTGTTTCGGTGTAAAATGATATAATTTTTTCCTTCGTTTCTCGGTAGCTTTTTCACTTCCTGGTAGAAGCCTGAAAGTGATAGCTTTGCTGTTGTGTGTGTGTGTATTGTGGCTGTGCAAATATGCAGGATCGTAAATTCATTTAACGGGAGGATTTTTTAACCGGGTGAAATTGTATGTTTTGCTTTCTTTTTTGTTTTGCACACTGCTTTCACGATTCTTGCCGGAAATGGTGTCGATTTTGTTTTCCCCATCGGTTGTAAAATGTATAATCGAGATATGAAAACTGTTCTATTATTGACGTCCAGGAGCTTGATTCTTTTCTGTTCTGGTTTGGGTGGGCGTGTGATTGTGCGTATTTTTGAAATCAATGTAACGAGCACACATAAATTGTACATTAAAATAATAGCATTCCTAAATAAGAAATGTTCTCGGAAAGAAAAATCATCGTTATTTACGTTGAGTATTATTAAAACGTTACATCATGTTGTATGCATAATACTTCTGTGAGGCGTTTTTGTTTCGGAATAAGCGTGCTTGATTTCGCCCGACCGCATGGTGTCGCGAAAAGGCGTTAGAGCTGCTAAACCACACGATGCGGGATCGATTCTTGTCTTATAACAGTTTTAATTCGTGTGATAAATACAAAAACTGGTTTCTAAAACATAATTTTAAAACATTTCGCTGATCATTAATTTCCAAAAGATTACCTATATTTTAGTTTTCTCTTTATTTTATTACATTCATTGTTAATTTTATTCGACTGTAATTTATAAGAAGAAACACGTAACTATTGGTAGAGGTGTGGTAACATTCATGTGTCCCACTACTAAAGGCGACTCTTCACAATAACATTTCCCTTTTTCGCTAACCATGGTTTCTATTTTTCTCGTACAAGTGTTTTTTTTTCAATCTTTCCCTATTTTTCCCTCCCCACACAAAACACGAAGGGATAACCGGGTTGTAAAGATCTATCATCATCATTCCGTGCATCAAGTGAGAAAAGCAGTGCTGACCACATCAGTTAAATCGGCGAGACACCACTGGCCATCGTTATCGTCACTGTCATTGCCAGTGGCCGGTGCCAGAACCCCGGCAAACGAAGAGTAAAATATGGCCGCTCCGGGTTTGCTAGTGCTGCTGCTGTTGGCTGTTACGGCTGCAACAGATGCCACCGATTACATGCAAGACTGTGTGTGTGTATGTCTCCGTGTGTCTGTCCGTTTGGCTCACTGTGCAGAAAAAGTGTCCTCAGGACAGCCGTCGGACGTGTCGGATGCAGCCGGACTCACCCGACCCATGCAGGCCTCAAACCAGCACACACACACACAATGACGGGTCGTTTGTTGACCATATCGCGTTAAGTGCAAACACCTACACCGATCCATTCATCTTGTCCCAAGGACGCAAAGTGTCTCCGATCTCCGTCGCTCCGGCAGGGCAGCACAGGAGGACCTTTCCCATGGTTGACACATTGTCCGTTTGGCAAAACAAGCTGGCAAAATGAATGTTTGGGTGTCCGTTTGTGTTGGCTACCCGGCGTGTTATGTGCCCTACTATAGCCGGAATGTGTCGCTTCGTATATGTGTGTGTGTATGTGAATGAGGCTGACAAGGTTTCGCTCGGCTCGGAATGTGACAGCAGGAGACATACACACGTTTTCTTTATTTCGTACACGGGCCGACGGGTGGTGTTGTATCGTCAGCATGCTCGCGTCAGAAGCGTGTGAGCCCACAATGAACTGCTAAATAATGTACCAGAAGTTGTCATACAGGCCGAAAACCTCTCCTGCGCTGCCCTCAGCTTCGGCCCCGAGGCTCATCAAAGTCGGCGAAATGAGTTCACGGTTGAAAAGAGTTTTTATGAAACCCGGATGCTGTGTTGGGGCGTGTGATTTGTTTTCCCCTTTTTTTGAAAGAGGGGGAAAGGGATCAGCGAGAGCACACGAGAACATCTTCATGCTGTTCGGGGCAAAATGTAACACTTTTTGAGCTTTGATGCGCGCTTACAACCTGCTAGAGGTGACAGGCTAACCGGCTAGAATAGAAAAGAGGTCACCTTCGAATGCTGCCAAACACCTGTGAGGAAGGACGTGTGAGGGCGATGTTTTAATGGAATTTTTTGACGACCTCCAACCAGCAGCAGCAATAGCAGTGGCACGGTGTGGACCTGCTCTTGGTGGCAATGTGTTTTTGGAGGTGGTTGGGGTGCCGTCGCTTTCGCTATTGGGTATTAATAAAGCATGGTAACGGTATGCCAGCCCTCGTTACCGTCCTCGTCGTTCTAGTCGGGTTGGAAGCGCGCCATTCCCGGAGCAGCTGCTGCATTATGGTTTGCAGTCAGCCGATTCTAGGGTGCGTATTCATGATGTCCCTTCGTCACGAAGGGATTTTGCTACGCTCGCTTGCCATCCGCCGTGACAGGTAGTGAAAAGTTTTCAAACCTTCATGATTGACCGTCATTAAACGGGTCCGCTAAATATTGGTTTAATTTAGATAAAATATTGCACGGTGCCGCACGGCCCAACCGGCGGTGGTGTGGTGGTCATGTTACGTTAGTGGCCAGCCGGCGGAGGAGTTAACCGCGCATTTTTAGCCATCGTTCAAACCGGAGGACCGGAAAAGGTCGCGTGTGTCGCCGGACCCCTATTCGTCCGCTCCAAACTTCAAGTCGACTAGCCGGGTTGGGTTTTCCATCGGCTTTCCACACGGTGACAACAAATTGGATAGCCCTGGTCGATTTCCCCTTTCCGCCACCAACGACAGCTCCTCGTTACGGCAGCGATAACGACCCTAGCGACAAACGGTTTTGCGCCGTTGCCAGTTGGAGTAACGCCGGGCCCCACGATAACGATCTCGCGCGGCTCGCGTACCTTCGCTGACCCTACTGCTCGGCCCGAAAATGATGATGATGATGATGACGACGGCTCCGGCAAAATACAATTTACGCCCAGCCGGAACGAAAAACTGCTCCCACCCGTTGTCGCTACCTCTGCCTACACCACCATCACACAGAAAAGGCATACCTCTGCACCGGTGAGCGCACCTTTTCCGTGCGGTGAAAATCGTTGTAAGGATACGCTCGGATGATAATCACCGTATTGTTTTGTTTTATATGAGGAGATATCCATGAGGCGGAGACCGGTTGGTTTTTGTATTTTACCCCTCCCCCCCCCCACTATTTTTGCGCGCTGCTTTGTCACCAGTTCCGAAAAGGTGACAAAGAAATACCATGCCCTGAAAAAGCAACCATGCCGTTGCTGAAGCACGCGGATGGGTATCGCACCGCACGGCGACTATGGTTTGTTTTTATTTCAATTAGAGATTAGGGCGCTTTTTTTCTCGTTCCTTTGCTCGGTATCCGCTTTGGAGTTTTATTTCGTTTCGCGCCTCGTTCCAGTCGAGTATAATGGACTATTCAGCTGGGGGTTCTCTCTTTTGCTTGGTGTTGAATCGAAATTTTCGCCCCATATACATACGGAAGCGTACGAGAAAGAGAGTGGACAAAAAAGCCACGAAACTAGAATCAGCACCTAGACAAAAAAAGTGTGGACATGGGGAACGGGGAAGCCATTTAACACATCGTTTGAGTTTGTTTTGTTAGAGGATTTTTTGTATAGTTGTGTGGTGTAGTTTTTTTTCTTGTTATTATCACCTTTTTTGCATAAGCTTTTGTTGGCCTATTTCGGGAACACAATTTGTCCTTCTGTTGATTCGTGTTGTATATTGTACACATTTGAGTGAGTTTCAAAATGGTAGAAACATAAAGTGCGATACTATTGCTTTCCTTTTGGAAGGGGATGGAAGAGGGGAGAGCGTAGTGTCGGAAAGCAGCTTGACAGTATGTGAAAAACGAGCAATCAGATTTTAAACGATTCATTTTTCAACGCACACCGTGTGTGCTTCCGATTCGTTTCGGTGACAGCTGACAAATAATTTGCAGGAGAAAAAAAAACAGTAAAAATAGGCCTTAAATTGTTGAAAATATTCAATCGAAAATAAAATATTTTTTTTAAATTTATTACTATTCTTGACTAATATAGGGGCTTTTTTACCTTACACATTTGAAATTTGAAAATGTCAGCTTGTTTTTGACAAATGTTCTCCAATCGGATTGTACTGTTGTTATCATATAAGAAAGAAGTGCTTTGCCATATTAGATGTTGACAACACGTGTACCTAATGTTTGTTTGATTTGACGTGAGTTATAGCAATATTATTATGTTTTGAAACATGAATGAGAATTTGATTACAATTTCTTGATTTCAACCATTAGTCTCCAAATGCACCAAAGCATCAATAATTTAGTCTAAAATCTTTACTTGGCTGTCTAATTTGATATAGATTTGACATAAGCATCCCTCAGATACGCATTTTTGGATGTGGAAAACGAAAACTAAATTGAGTTTCAAATTCAAAATTCATGTCCCAAAATGGGGTTGAAAAAACTTTGTTTTGACTTCAAACTAAATCCTTTTTGATTTAAAAAAAGGATCATCCTTCCTTAGCCGTGGAGTCCTTTTGCAAATTTTATGTGTGTTTAGGGATGGACATTTGTCCATCGCTTTTTGGGGCATAAATACATCACGCTGTGCAACCCCTCTGGGGGTGATCCAGACAGATCACCAGACGGATCATCAGCCACACCAAAGCCAGCGAAAAGTCTTCAGCAGGGAAACCGAAACCAAGGTGATGTATCAAGATTTGCGGTAATCCATATCCATTCCACTGCCTAATTGAATCGGAAAGGGTCGTATTTGTTTCGTGTTCGAATGTGACCAGCGTCCCGTACCGTGGCTGTGGAGCCTCCAGCCGTCCTGGGGAATACTCGGCCGGTTTGCACATTCGAAGGCTTTCTGCCGTCTGCCGTCAGGTTATCAGCGTAACCGTGGCTCGTTGCTCGTGTGTGGGTTGTGTGTGATTGTAATAAAATATCAATCCTCCAGGCCACTTTGTCTCTTCAATTAAGCCTTTTGATGGATGCAGCAAACGTGATTCTGTGGGTTGGCGAGCTTACGTGTGTTTTTTTTGTCTGCGACAGAAAATATGGTCGGGAAACATAATCAAGGGCGAATTTTCAGTGACACCAGTCAGCCCAAATCTGTCATCTGGCCGCGAGCCATTGATACGATGAATGGTTGGAGCATTTTCATCACGGGATGTTTGGCTGAAGATTACGGTTTATTGCACAAGCAGACAGCATCATGATCGCTTTCCTTTGTGCGTTCAAACATTCCAATGGACTTCAAATTGGAAACACAAATACGATAGCACAAAAGGTACAGTTGCCAATCGTGCTTGTTATAGCTCGTTTAAAAAAAAGGGGTAGTTTCATCCTGAGTTCTGGAGAAATTTATTACCCCAACATCACCACCACCACCACAGCAAACAGGGATGGAGCGAGGGCCCAAGCCACTTCATAAGCGATTAATTATTCATTATCAAACGAGCGCACGTGTGCGAATATGCCGTCATTGGGCAGATCCCCTGCAGGCAGATGTAATGCTGTTCCCCATTTCTCCTACTATTCCCCTCGCTGGGAATTCCACACAAACGTACGCACACACATACACACACACGTGCCCGTTAACATTGAGCAGAGCCTGTATCAACTCGATAGAGATGGATGGATGGGAAGTTTTGGAAAATTTCCTCCGGGTATCGCGCGGTTGCGCTGGATGCGGAGTTTTCCCCACCATCCGGAGCGCGGGGTATCGCACGGTGGAACAATTCGTTGAAATGAGCTTTTTATTGTCCGAGAAAATTGGAACATTATTACAGGGGCCGGTCCCGGTGGGACCATGCACCGCGTGCATGATTTCCCTCCCGTGTTTGGCTAACCGTTCGGCACGGACCGTGTTTCCGCCGCCGTGTGGCGATGTGTGGAGCAGCATGGCGATGCCGTGAAGCGTACCGCTGAAGCGCGCGCCACACGTGGGCAGCGAATAATGCCACGGATACGAGTTCTGGCGTGATGGCGAGCGAGAGTAGTGCACGGGGTTGAGCCGTAACGACGATGAACTGTCAAAAGCCATTCCGAACAGGGGATAGTTAACGTATGTGGTTGTGTTTTTTGTGTGTGTGTGTGTTTGTGCTGTAAGGTTGATAAGTATGTTAGACGTTCCTGTAGCGCTCGGTCTCGGGCCACTAGCAACTAGAAGAGAGATAAAGAGAATTGTGGCGGGGGGGAATACACAGGAGATAAATTTTCGAAATGCGTTACGAATGATATTTGCGAAAGGTTAGCCCATAAAGCTACCGTCCGAGACGAAACGGTGCGGTGACCGGACCAGGGCGATAAGTTTGTGTCTCTATGCGCTATTTCTACGTAAATGTCATCTTAAATATTCATGCTTGAAGCATTTACATCGAGGTTGAAGAAGTGGTCTATGTGCGTTTGGCGGTGCTCGTTTTTGCTGAATCGCTCATAAAGGTAACAGTTACAGTGGAAAGATAATGATTATTATGGGAGCATTAAGTTGCCCCCATCTGGGGCGTTTTGGCGCGCTCTAAACTGTTTTGGGAACTTTTTTCCCCTAAATGTATGCAATGGAAGCACTAATAGTCATTGTTAAGGGGTACGTCATGACAGTAGAGACATCTTTAGCACTTAGCGCCTAAATTTATGCAATGGAATTACTTATTTTCATTATTAAGGGACATTTATTTATTTATAGTAAACACATTTGAATTTTTGAATTTTGAATTTTTTTCGCTTAGAAAAAGTGAAAAATTAAATTACTACAAAAATTTCATATTTAAAAAATGCATAAACCTGAAACATCGATCAACGTCTTTTAATATTTAATTTGCGAAATGCTCCCCATACTCAGTAGAGTCGCTCTCGAGACGCCCCCGATAATGATAGATTGCGATCCAGCAAGAAGCAACGATGGAATTCTATTCACATAAGCATTAGCCAAAGGACCTGTGCCTAACGCACTGGCTGGGGCAAATATTTTCACACCGGGCACCACCGCATAAAGTAATTACCACAGCAACTGGTAGATAAAAGCATGCATTGAAAAGACTGATAGTATTACGCCCTATTCAGAACTCGGTTGAGACACACACACACACAAAAAGAAGTCCCACCGATGCCACCGATACTCATCAGCCTAAAAGCACCGTCTCAATTGGGCTCGAGAAGCGAGAAAAAAGCCTCCCCCTAAGGGGTGATGGTAGCGTCGTCTTACGCCACGATGGTACGACACACCACAAAAGCTGCCTGGGTGATTGCGAGTTGGGTGGCTTTCCTGTCCCATTAAGCCGCCGCTTTGTCACTTGGCGCTCAAGAAGGATGATTTCCTTTGAAAAAATCCCTCACCACACCGATCTGTTGTGTTTGTGTGTGTGTGTGTGTGTTTGTGAGAAAGTCCTGGGAAAGAAAAAGAATGGTGGACGACGCCGCACGAACGGCTCTATCCGGGAGTACTAATATAAATTAATGATCAAAACCATACATAAATTAGGTGGCATGTCCTTGCACTGTCAACGTTGTCAACGGCGTGTGGCTCGATGATGGGGCGCGGGGCACTGGAACACTGACTGGCTGGCGGCACTGTGTTTATTCGCCTCTCTATCGAATACTTCGCCACCGCCTTTCATCCTATTGCGGGAGGGAGGATGTCTTCATTTTTGCCCGAACGGCTCTATTCCCAGCTGATTGGTGGATGAGGCAAGGTGAGTTAATTTTTTATCATCCTCTAACAATCTGTTTCCCCGTGCTTGCGCTCGGAAGTTTCCTCCCGTGCCGTGTCGTGAGGAGCGACAGCGCTTTCGTCAGCGGCTTATGAATATTAATTGCCGAGACATGCTGCCAGAAAGCCCGTCAGAAGGATCGGCGCCACCCAGCAGCCCAGCAGCCCTCTGCTATTCAGACCTCAAATCAGCGAAACGATAAGCGTAATCGAAAGATAACATTGTGTTAAATGAATGGCAGGCAATGTGATACTCGGCGTGCTCTGCTGTGTAATGATGTGGCCCAACACATACACACACACACAGACACATGCTAGTGAATCGGCTTGTTAGCTTTACGGGTGCTACTTTTCAGCTTGCATAGGGTGCTGACGGTTTTAGAACGCACGAAAAACTTGACGAGCTTAATCGCTTACTAAGACGAGATCAGGCCAAGAGGACGAAACTTTCCAACCAAACAATGAAGATGGGCAAGCCCCGTTCTATGGAATCTTTAAATCCGTAAATATTTGATGCCTCCTACCGTTTGGTGGAAACCCGGTTCAGTGGAAACCATAATCAGCTCTGTGGAAAAGATTCCCAACGGAGCAAAAGCTTCAAATTAGCTACGCTCGCTCTCAAATATTGATCTGATTTGGGTGTTTTGTTTTGCGTAAAACTTTCTACTACTGCTACTACTACGCCCAACAACGTACTCCTTCCGCTGGGAGAAGTTCTCTGAAACATTAAAAGCCCGGGAAAATTGTTTTCCTCAAAGCATGAAGTTCGAGGGAAAACGTTGTAAACAATCCACCCAACAATCTCGAATATTCGATTGAATAGCATACCGATTGGCAACCGGGGAGAAACCCATGGGGGAGTCAAATTTGGTGAAAAATTTCCTCTCGGTCATGGTAATGACTTTGCTGCGAAAAGTGATGTTGACAGCCAGTCCGGTCAAAACTGGCTGGCTGCTGAAAAGAATTGGAAGCTTTTGTTCATTGCCTCCCCATTCCTTGCTCGCACAAACGCTTGTTGTTTTCGCCCAAAGCTTGTTGTGGTTGGCAAAGTATGCGAATCCTCTTCCCAATACCGCTACCACTATTCAATAAGTTTGCGATGGAAAAGTTAACCCTTTAGAATGTGGTGGGAATGCTCCACCACACTTTTGCTTTGCTCTGCTTCCCTTCTTCCGACGGTTACGGACTTTGGCGCCAACTTTGAGTCCAAGACGAAAGATGACGTTTGAGCTTTCACCATCACCATCACATCTTCGTCGAACGTGCGGGATCATCGATGCTTCGATGGCAAAGATGAAGGCTGTGCCAGCCCAGCGCCCAGATTGACCGGGAATGTGCGCGAGTGACAGTTTCATTAATTTTAATAGCATAAATAATGAATCAATTTATATGTATGGAGTGATATGACGGATTAATGATTCATTAGTTTGAACTTGTTATTTTCGAGTGGGACCGGCCTGAGGTTTGCTGGCTGGCCCATTGTGTTTATTGACGGGCCGTCGCCGGGGGTTGTGTTGTGGTGTGAGCTGTGGCAGAGTGATGAAAAATGGAACGCGAACGCGATGGAAAAAGTGTTTTCAACACGCTTGAGCTTACGTGTTTTTTTTGCTCCCTACTTCCGCGTTTTATGATCGGAACCGCAAACACGATTGTGGTTGCTCTTCAGGCGTGTGTCGTCACACGACACCGGTGGAAACACATTCCGATGTGTAGCCAGGAATGTCTTAATGCGGCATCGAAGTGTGTCTTTGAGTGCGTTACTTTTTCTTTCGAATGGATGATGAGCTGCTTTTATGAAAGGATGGAAATGTTATTTACAATAAGACCCTGGATTTGCAGTATGTGTTTCATGGTGTTGCGAAATACACGCACACACATCTGTTTCGCATCGATCAGTATGCAAATGCGCTCAAATCATTCATCCAAAAGGTGGTAAAAATTATGTTTAATTTACCGTTGATACAAAGCGAGAGATAACGCTGGCGCCACGAGCCGTTGGAGCGTTTTGTGTGCGTCCATGTTTTTCCTCAAGAGCTGTGTAACATCAATCATGAAAGGCATCGGGCTAGCCTAAAAGCTGGTCGAACAATAAATCAACGTGTCAAAATAGTCTTTCCTTTGCCTGGTTATTATACCCGAGTTCCGGTTTGCGGGCAGAACGGTCTAACGGTTCCGCTGTTTGGTGCAAAATAATGCTGAATGGCAGAATTTACATATGCTCTAGAGCGGAGGAAGGTTGTATGGGTTTTGGAGTTACATATTTCCCGCTGTGGTTCGTTCGTTATGAAAAGGGGATGGTTTTGTGTTTTAAAAATAACTTCGTTTTGAGTGTTACGTAGTATGCAAATGGGAAAGGAGTGTTTAATAACGAAAAAATATAAATTTGTATATAAATTTATGCGTTCAAAATCGAGACTATTAAACAAATAAGTAAAAAAACCCTATTTGTAATAACATCCTCGAAATTGCCATTTTTTTTTCTTTCAGAGTGTTTAACAAAGCTGTTTTACGTGCCGAAAATAATCTAAGAATAATTATTTCCTTTATTTTAATTGAGAGATTTAGAGCTGTTATTATAAATTTAACGTTCTCCAATAAATTTAACGTATTATTTGAACATGGAATGCGAATGCCTCCTTCGGTTGCAAATTTTAAACTCTGAAAAGGTGTAACTTCCTGTCAAATCTTACTTCGAACTGGGAAGTTCAAGAAAAGCTAGTAATAATGAAAGTAAAATCAACAAACTGCGGGAAAACAAACAGCTACTCCGATAACGAAAACGCAACGACAAAGTTTGGAATATCTAATGATACACTCCACTGTGTTTTTCGTGGAAATGCTTCAGCTGCCCAACGCTCCAATCAACGTCACAAAGCGCCCAAACACTGAGGGCACCGGCTATGACGATATGATGGCGAGGGCGCGTAAGGTGCGATAAAAGCCGAATGATAAATTTGCTTCCCATTTGCCGGTGCACACCGGGAGCGACGAGCAGTAGGCAAAACAAAAGAGGGTGAAAGAAATTGAAAATAAATCACAACCTGCTTTTCGCTTTTGCCAGCACGGCAAGACGATACCACCGGCCCTGGTGGTGGGGACTGTTTGGGTGAGTTGGCCCCGTCGGCAAAGGAAATGCTTTGCAGTTAATTGTAATAATCCTGTTAAAAATCAATCATCTTGCCGTAGAAGCGTTAAGCTTGGCAGCCATCCCCGCCACCATGGCGAACGAACGAACGAACGAACGATGGCATGTGACATCCGTGCGTGCGGGACTGTACAAAAGGGAAGTCCGTTCGGTCGGCCGGGCTACATTTGCCCTCTGCGCTGGATGTTTCCACACAGGAGTGTGTGTGTGCGCACCCCATGTGAAGTAGCATTACGCGCAGAGAAGGTTAGTAATTGAGTTCTATTAATTTTCCGTTCAAACTAAACGCTGTAATAATCGCATGAAACTACCCCATAAAATGCGCTCCCTTTTGTTTTGAGTCCGTTTTCGGCTCGGTCGTCGCCGCCGCCGGGCGGGAGGCAAAAATCGTTTGAAGGATGATGATGATGGCGTGCTGGTGAAGTGCGTCCGAGAGTAGTGCGGCGTGGGTAGTCGTCGTCGTCGTCGTCGTTGCCAGCAGTATGCCCAGGGGCAGAGCCAGAGTGCAAAAGTCAAGAGGGAGGGAGAAAATAATTGAGTGCAGTTAAGGAGGCTTAAGGAGCACTTTGAGCAATTGAGAAGCGATTGTGGCGGTTGTGTGCAGCAGCAGCGGAATAAAGTTTATAAGCTGTTTGATAATTAAGGTATCGGAACGGTTTATGGTGCTTTCCCGAGAGAGCCTGCAGAATCAGCTTTGAAGTTATGAGGGGCAAAAAAAAGAAAAACATAATTAATAGTTTAGATTGGTGTAGTAAAGTTTACCGTCGAATGATTGACAAGAAAATGATGGATACGGTGGCCGTGAAATGAGTTTTATTTACGACGCGGAGCGGAAGTGCATGAAATGTTCCTTACTCTTTTAGATGTATTTATTGCCTGCATTCAGGCGCATTGGTGATTTTAAACCAACGAAAATGTCAATTGGCGATCAAACCGATTTCAACCGACAGTTAAATTTTTATGAAACACTAAGCGTGTAAAACCACAATATGTATTTTACTTTATGAACAACAGGGTGATGTATCAATTGATTCAAATGTTTGAGAGGGTTTTTAAGCCCTTTTAAGCAGAGGCTTTTTTAGGTTGGACGGATTTATTATTATTATTATTATTTATTAATCTTCAACGGGCCGTATGGCCTAATTAAGATGTAACAGTTCAAAAAAAAAAAAAAAACATAGCAAAAACAAGATTTGCATCGCAATTCACTGCGGCCACGGCAAAAGCCGGAGACGTTCCTTGAAGCACTGAGTTGAGATGTCGAAGTCGAAGTAATCCGAGACAGTGTTGAAGACAGCCGACATGCGGAACATAGGGTCTGACCGACCAGCACTGGAACGGGGTTGAGCGAGCCGTAGAGTTTCTCTAGACCTAAGTGTTCGGGATGGTGCATAGATATCGACTCGATGCAACAAAGGCGATGAGTCGATAGAGCCATTTAGCAATCCAGCGATGAAAGAACACTGTGCATTGCGTCTTCTAACCGAAAGAGGTTCAAGGCCTAGAAGACGGCACCGCGCAGCATACGGAGGAAGATTATTGCGATCCTGCCAGGGAAGTAGGCGTAGGGCATATCTCGTGAGCTTACGTTGAATCGCCTCAAGTCGAGCAATTGAAGAAGCGGTAGTTGGGCTCCAGACTACGCACGAATATTCCAGAACCGAACGAACGATACAGTTGTACACAGCTTTGATGCACATGGGGTTGCGGAATTCATTAGTTGTCCGGATAACCACGCCAAGTAATTGATTTCCTCTGGCTACAACGTCATCGATATGCTGTTTAAAGTTCAAACTAGAGTCAAGCAGAACGCCCAGGTCTTTGGCATGATTCTGTCGATTAAGTGCAGTGCCGTCCATGAAGTAGGTCCCAGTCACTGGGCTCCTGCATCGACTAAAAGACACACAGTAGCATTTATTGATGCAGATAGTCAGTCCATTACGCTTGCACCACGAACAGAAAATTTCGATGCAGTCTTGCAGGAATGTACAATCACCTGTGTTGTGAATAGGCGCAAAAATTTTTGCGTCGTCGGCAAACAGACTTATACTGTCGGGAGGTAAAGCGAGGGTAACATCGTTGATAAACAATATGAAGAGAAGCGGGCCAATATTGCTTCCTTGTGGCACACCCGAGCTGCTGACTATTTCTTTGGACATGTGCTTTTCAATTTTCACGATGTATGTGCGATTAATTAGGTACGACTTAAGCCACTGTACGAGCGGGCTGGGAACTCCTAGCTTATCGAGTTTAGCGAGAAGAATTGCGTGCGGAAGAGAGTCGAATGCTGCTTTTAGATCTGTGTAAATTGCATCGACTTGAGCTCCGGCATCAATTTGACTAGTGCAATAGGTTACAAATTCAACCAGGTTCGTGGTAGTCGACTTTTTTGGCACGAATCCATGTTGATACGGACTTAGATAGCTGCGGCATGCATGTAGCAGATTTTTGTATATCACTAGTTCGAACACCTTGGCAATGGCACACAAGGATGTAATACCCCGGTAGTTGATGGCATCTGTCCTGTCGCCCTTTTAGTAAATAGGAACCATCCAAGATTTCCTCCATGCTTTGGGAAAGTAGCCATTGGCTAGCGATGCATTGAACAATTTTGCAAGGATAGGTGCTACTGTCGTTTGACAGCGTTTCAGCACGGTAGAAGGAATTCCGTCGGGTCCAGGAGCGAAGGAAGGCTTTAGTTGCGCTAGGGCAGATAAAACGATCTCACTGTCGATGAAAGGAGTGCTCATGTTAATTGCTCCAGCCGGAGTGTTGACGAGAGCAGCATCAATGGTATCGGTATCATTCATGGCCGGTGAAAAGCAATCTGCGAAGCGATCCGCGAAGAGATTGCACATTTCATTAGTGTTGGCACTTGTTGCTCCTTTGTACGTAATGGATTTCGGTGTATGCGTGGATTTTGTTTTGCTGTTGTAGAAGCGCCAAAACGAGTCAGGCCACCTGCAGAGGTTACGTTGAATTTTACTCAAATATCTGCGATATCGAAACCTGTTATAGCTGCAGTATAAAGAGTGCGTGTCAAAGTAGATCGAGCGAGATCTTTGGCAGCGGCGCGTTTGGTAGTGACGATAAGCAGCTCTTTTTACACGTTTGAGTCGTTTGAGTGTGCGGTCCGCCCAGGGGGGGGGGGTTAGGTTTAGGACGCTGAACTGGGACGCATACAACAAAGGCTTGCAGCATGAAGGACGAGAATGAACATACTGCTTCGTCAAGTGAAATAAAATTGGACCAATGAAAGATATTGTTAAACATTTAGTTATACGTTTAGCCTACATTTAGGCGCATTCTTCAATGAGGCGAAACTGAAGTGAACTCCAAACTGATTGTAACAAAGTCAACGCAACATTCTAAATTGGAGCTTACATTTTCTTGCGCCAACTGTACCATATATGTTGTGAAACATCTCAATGTTTCATGTTTCCGCTGAAATCCAAAAGACTGTGTTCGATTTACCACGTGAAAGACTAGCTGAATTGAGGGCACCGCATTCAAACCTTTCGCACGAAACAATTTGAGCTCTTTCGCCTGGCTAAAACAGTGACGCCTGCCAGCAGGCAATTTGATGTGTGTGATGACATAAAGACACAATTTAATACCAAAACTCTATGGCAACGGTTTCGATTTATCGCGATGCTGTATTCGCAAGGATTCACCCACAAACTCCAGCACGGAGCCCAAAAGTGTGTCGGGTGACAATGAAACGATTTTGAATAATGTGTTGCGTTTTGGCGGAACAGGCAAACAGGAGCGTGGAGCTACAATTTATTTTGCAACGCATTTTGGAAGCCCTTTCAATGTGGTGCCTCGATGTGTACACGCAATCCCCGCGGTGTGTGTGTATGGCATCGGATTTTTCCCTTTGATGTTGATACTTTCACCTTTTCGGAACGATGCCGGGAAAACCTGGCCGGTTTCTGATTACAACCATTTCAATCGGTGCTCTGGCGAAAGGGAGCTTGTTTTTATTTCACGCCCCTCGCGCACGGGACGCGGGTAAGGGATTGCGGTTGCACGAGTCAGGTGTAAAGTGTTTCAATTTTCAACTTTTAATCACGTCACGCCTCCCCGGTCCGCCCGAGCGCCGGTTGAAGTTGAAGCATTCCGGGACGGCCAAGGATTGTCTTTAATTTAAAAAGTTATCCACCGAAGAGTAGCCTTCATTATCCTTCCCAAAAGTGATCCTTCTTGGCGTGCGGCCACAGGGAAGAAAGACCAGGCAAAGGATTGAGATTAAAACCGCCCGCTTCTTGTACATTGATTATTTGCACATAAAAAGTTTGTACTGAGCTGGGGGAAACCGAGAAAATGAAAGAAAAAAGAACACCCGACAAAGATATGATTGCAAGAGATTGTTAAACAAATATTAACCCTGCGAAGTGAAATCTCATTCCAAATCTGTATCGTTTTTCGTCGTCAACGGTGGCCATCGTTTTCAGTAAGTGTTTCTACTGAGTTTGTATGTGTATCAAATGCCCCTGTCTCAACCGGGGACTTCGACAGATGTTCAAGAAATCGTCTAAAAATAAACCCAAACAATCGATTTTCAAAAACCGGAACACACCGGATCGACCATCGACAGCATAATGGGAAAAAAGGGACCCGAGGCAAGGATCCGAGACTACGACGGTGTAACCTTTTTTGCAGTACGGTCGACACGACACGGTGATGGGTGAGATTGAAGGGCGATGCGGGGACAATCGTTTTGCGGGTGCGGAACAGTGACAGTGGTTGACTTTACCCTGGCCGCCCGGGAGAGTAAATGCAATCCTCGGTCCTCGGCGAAGTTGGTCCGCAAGTGGCCGGATACGCACCGGGAAGACGATGCCGCAACCGCAGTGAAATTCAATAATAAAAGGTAGCGAAAGGTTTTTTTTTGTAGCAACTACGGGACTGGCGGACGGATAATAATCGTCAAACAGATGGCTTGGCTTAAGCGATGGGCTTAAAGGAGAAAGAGAGATATGGAGCTCGTGGTCTGTTTGAGAGGGGATGTTGAGCAGTTTTTTTTATGCTGTGTGTTTGTGTGTGGTGAATGGTGAAGAAATGTAACAATACTCTAACAACGCTTGCGGGGTGTAGCGCTATTGAAGGCAAAACATTGTTTACACAAGTTGTTTAAAATCTGGCGGGCAGCGCACCCCTGGCTTACATGATGTTGCGGTGAAAGATTCACGATTTATGAAGGGATAAAAAATTGACAACACAATTTTATAACAAATGTTTTTTTTGGGTTACTCTTCTCCTATTTTTTGCTTTCGCGAAATCACGTTACCGACATGACATAACAGCAGAAGTGTGTGCAGTATGTGGTTGTCCTAGGGATGTATTTACCCTTTTCCATATTTACCTTACAAATGCATTACACATAAAACCGCAAAACCATATGGTTGATACATTGTGCCGCTGCTATCCTAGAATTGAACGCAGTACCATCCTTGTGTAAACTAAAGCGCATGGCACTGCACCATAACGCTAAGGTCACCAGCATGAGTCTATTAGTTAGTTTTATCATTTCAGTAAAGATTTTATTGTGAAGTTGGGTCGCATGCTTTCCAAACAAATTATATGAATTTTTAATTAGTGATAAAATTGGTTCTATACATTAAGTAAAAACAAAACAAGAAATTAATCTAAATTTTGAAAATCAAGAATTTCTTTTAGCGATTGTAATTGCTAGAGAATTATTTGTCATAAGACTTTTACAAAACATGAAAAAAAAGGAAAGATCTTGTTCTTTGATACTAACATCACCTTTGCATCTCAATGCTACGAAGGGTAAAATGGGATTAATTTTACAGCCCAGCCCCATTGAGTTTCAGCTGAGGCGATTCCAGATAACCGCCTAAATGAGACAAATTGATGCCAGCAACGGAAGCCATATGCGAACAGCAGTGATTAAGCGCAGTAATATTTCCTCCAGTAACGACCATCATTGCGGTCAATCGCATCGCTTCCACCGATTCCCCCACGTCCACCAAACCCTCGCGCGTTTTTATCTGATGACAGCGGCAGATTTCTCCCGGCCAGATAGGTCAGTTTATTTTTCAACCCTCCGGGCCCGGGCTACACAGTTTCGGCTACAGTTTTTGCGGTCGATCAGTATAGTTAATCAAACGCAAAATTGGATCCCCTTGCGCTGCCACCACACCCAATCACACACCTCGGCAAGGTATGTTTCGCATTGTGTGTCCAAGTGTGTGTTGCCAAACTCGATTACGTGTGCCCGGAGCGGACGTTGTTAAAAGCGATGGGTGGAAAAATAAATACCTCCTGCCAGCTGTGTGGCGACCCGGGGATTGATTCAAAGCGATGAGGATGTTGGAGGATGTTGCGGTAGCCTTTAAACCGTTAATACGCAAAGTGATCAAAGTGATACGACGACCTGCAGGGGAAGGACCACTGGGATGTGGCTTCGTAACCTGTAACCGTGTCCCTAGCTACAAACGATTGTCGGATGGGTTTTCGGGGGTAGTTTTCCCCTGTTTTCCGATGAAATCAGGGGTTCGAGAAGAAAGTGGAATTGATGAAGCCCGGTAGCCCCCGGTAGCTCGCGTATGATGCTGCCCGCTTTCATCATGTTGCAGACGGGATAATGGCCATGTGAATTACGCAACGAGCGGCGACAACCGGCGAACCCGATTGCTATCTATTGCCATGTGCATTCGGAACGTTGTTTGAAACCAAAGATCTAATCAACAATTGCCAAATTACGCGACTATGTGTAATGCGCGTCCCCTGAAACACACACACACGCGGATGGGAACGGAAACTAATGTTGGCTTCCGTACCGTGCCGCCGCTCTTTGTGCGCATAGTTTCGCAGTACGTTAAATGAAGGAAACCAATAAATTTATTAGATTACCGATAGTGACTTTTGTTTGCGAGTTGAAATCTTTTTTTGTCGTGTCTTTCCCCTCTGTTTCATTTATTACCCTGTCTCGGACTCAATCTGTCGACGAGTGTGGGGGGTTTAGATGAATCGAGAAACTAAATCAAACAGCGCTTGACTATTTTCTGGGGACGAAAACATTTTCAATTGAGCTAAGCGATCTGAATGCTTCCCAAAAAAAAAGAGGAAATCGAAACCGAATGACAATGGACTCGCTTGCAAACGGCGGTCGAAGTAGTGCGGTGGGAATTAACGACGAACGGGAAAACTGCAATGAATTTTCCCGCAGGGAAGCCAACGGAAAGTTTGCTTTTGTACAAAGCAATTCCTTTTATTTTCGAACATTCCCAAGGTTTTGTTGCCGTTCCGACAACGTAGAGCGAGCAGGGGATCCAGGCGCAAAGGATAAGTTTTTGCGTCGTGCTACGGTGCAAAGCAGTGGCGCTTAAAATGCGCACACCCAATTCGTAAATGGAACGGAAGCAACAATTTTCAAGGCTACCCCCGATTCCGTTTTGTGCTTTTTGGGGAGTAAGAGTTTGGGGTGTTTTTAGCTCCCCATTCTCAAAACTTGTGTATGAATATTTATCAGGCATCTTCCCGAATCGAAGCGTGATGAAGCAGACGGTAAAACTTTCGAAACCTATTGATGAACTTCCTTGGGGGTTTTTCCCCGTTTGAGGAAGGTAGTCAAACTACAGATGGATGGAAAAAAACAACCGTAGACGAAAACATGACGACTGCTAGTGGTCTTTTTCTTTGTCGGCTGGCGAACGTGGTCTGTAAACTATTTCATTTTCGTGTCAAAAGTCATAACTCAACCCACTGGGTAAAACTTCATCGCAAGAGTTGGCTTTGCGACGAAATCAAACAAGTCGCTCTCTGGGTGCAGTGGATTTTTTTTTCGGGCCAAAATTCGGGAACTCTTTCGTGTTCCCTTTTTGGACTACAGGGTATAAAGTTTCTGCAACATTGACATTCAATATTAAAATAGATTCAAACGCGACATGCTTTTAACGGCTCTTTCGGGGAAGTCGACTAATTAGGTATTTTTTATGCCAGAAGCAAATTTCTTTGCAACTGGAGTATGTCAAGGGGAGTAGAATCTCGCAAAAAGAAGCTTCAGCTTTGTTGAACCTCAGAAGAAAAGTAACACGTACAATACATATACTTAGTATTGTACGGAAAATTTATTAGCATAGCATAAGGTGTTTTTTCTTCTATTTATCAAAGCTATGAACACATCCCTTGCCTCAATAACAACATATAAATAAACTTTCTAATTCCGGCTCCATAAAAACAATCCAAAAGAAAGCCCATCCCTAACCAGATGGTTCCTGTGTGCACCCTTCATAAGGTGAAAATAGTTGCTCGGACTGGTAGCCCATCGCGTCCAAGATCGTTCGCGTAAGAAAAATCAACTCCCGACCGAAGGACGGCAGCGACCACTTTTTCATCTGCGATAAGAAAACCGATCCTCCGCGTTTTGTCCCGAACCCCACTCGTTTATGTTTTGTGAATGTTTTGATTTATGAATATACCGGCTGTCTGGCCATTCGGTGGCCCGTTTTTATTGCAATTGCTCTGTGGATAGTGTATAGGGGTGATGTGCTTCGAGTGTGCTGAGCTCATGAATTTGTCGGCTCTCTCGAATGGCGCCAGCCTGACAACGGATAGGGCGGCGCCTTGGTACGTGATGCGATCGGTCGCTCGTCCACCCTCCCGGTGGTCCCGGTCGCAATCTTAATCGGAAGATTTATCGATGTTTGATTTTGTTGTCCGATGAGCAACAATAACAACCCATCTTGGACCATTTAAATGGGTTTTGGGACTCCGCTGGCTTGTGGTTTGGGGATTTTTACTGCTCTAAATGATGTCATTTATTGCAGCGAAATGAATTCACACGGCGGCACTGTAATGGATAGTCCCAGTTCATTTTTCCGCTGGTAATTTATTTATTTATATAACCCACCAAGTGTAATACCACACGCAGCGGCAAAAGCTAATTAGCGTCAAATATCATTGCGCAAGATTGGCAAATGCAGCGGTGGAAAACAAGCTGTCACACTTAATCGGAACGTGCCATGATTATGCCGTCTCTCGGTGAACAGCAACAACTTAAGAACAGCGCAAGACACCGGCAAGACAACGGAAGAATCGGAAATCTACAGCTAATTATCACGTTCTCTCGCTGGTAAATCCCTCGTACGTGATATACGAGCTAATATGCCGTTGGCTTTTGTGCATCCATCTTACACACACGCCCGGATTCAGGCGCACCCGCATGGACTGTAGTAGTACCCTGTTGCGTTCGGCGAGCGGGTTTGGTTTGCAACAGCAAACAAGTGGAAGTTTTGGGCAAAGTTGTGTCATTTCTAATTTTCAACATATTGCCCTGGGTGCTGGGTTTCTGTGGTGCGATCGTGGATAGAAGAAGAGAAAGAACAAGAATGAAAGCTACTACTTTCCGGGATTTGTTGTGCCACGCGTGGTGTGGCACGGTCGAACGAAAACCGCACATAATGGACGTGGGAAAGTACAGTGAGCAGAGACTCTACATCCCGGTTTTCCCGTCACAGGATGGAAAACTTTCATTAGCGCGCGTTGTTGAACTAGCTGGAAAAGCAATCAATGGAAATTGTCGTAAAAGCTGCCGGGGGGGTATGCATGCTGCCTGAGGTGTGGGTGAGATATAGATGAAGAGATTGAGTGTCATTGCCTGGAGCAATATCGAAGATTTATCTTGTAAACGGGATGGCGGATAACACCAGTAGTCCCTTCTGTCCGTGTGGTAGTAATCCCACACAGTGATGGGCGATTTTGTTCCAATCCAATTAACCGTAATAATACCGTATGCCGCTTTGCAGAAATGCATCAAGCACCGAACCGAAGATCCGAAGATACGACAAAAGCACAACTTCCAACGGTGAAGCGAAGTAGTAGTGGTTGAACAGTGAAACGATTTAATTTATTTATTTCCACCATTTTCGAGCAGCTTTTCGTTCGAGCAAAAGCAAGCTAACAACAACAAAAAAAAAAAAAGCGGAAACTAAAGTGTACCACCCATGTTCGTTAAAGCAATGGCACAAAGGAACACCTCCCGTTATGTCTTGTCTTTACTACCCGGACGGTTACTTCCCCCTGTGTGCTGTTTACACTAGAGCGATAGAGGTAGAGAGCGAACAATTTGCATAAGCTACTACCGTGTTCGATGTTCCTTTCCACGGATCGGTGCACGCCGTCCAGCGCTGGACACTAACAGTGTCCGTCTAAGTGAGAGAGAGAGAGTGAGAGAGAAAGAGAAGGCTGGGCTAATTTGAAATGCAAATATTTTAGCATCACGTGCGCCCGTCAAGTCAGGGAAAGTCACAGCACAACACACGGCGAACGGTGGAGCGCAATGGCAAAGAGGTCTTTTTTGCGCCGTTTCGAAAAACATCTGCATCAAAGCACCTTTTCCCGGTGGAGCGGCGTGGGTCATTGTTTGAATGATGCAAATGCATCCCAGGAGTTATCCCAGCAGCTCCGGAAAAGGGTGATAGTTGCATAAAGAAGGAGCACAGAGATGGGTGTGAGCTGTGTTGTCACAACGGGAAAGATCGTTCGTTTGCCCGAGAGATTGCACGATATGCTTCAACCGGCGTTGTGTCCAGTTCAGGTTTGTTTTGGGTATAAGGAGCTGCAGTTTATTCTGTCCTCCAAAACGTTAATCTCCGGATCTTGGGAAGTGTCCAGCGGAGTTGCTGGCAACTGACACGCTCTTTCATTTCAATTAAAAGCCAATGCAAATCGGTCGATAATGGACATTAATTTCACTTTTCGTAGCGGAGGAAGAAGATACAGACAAACGCATATACACACACATGTACACGGATAGCCACATCGCTCAGCAACAACTGGCCGACAATTTGAGTGCCATTTTCCAAATAGGAATCAGTAGCTACCGGTGTCTACAAAGCGTCACCAGTTGCCAAATGGCAAAGACAAATCTCAACACACATTGTATCGTCACACATTTTGGTTTCATGGAATGGAAATCACTTCGTGACAACTGGTGCAGTTACACTTTCCCAACTTGCTCAGGTTCTTCTCAGGGTCCTTCTGGTACCGCTCTGCGTGACCTATGCCCACTCGGGGCGAGATGTGCAGACAGGATCAAGTCGATATGTGTGTGTGTGTGGCACATCGATTACCGAACCGAAGACGCTCTGGGAAAACGCAAACAAAAGTTGATTAAGAGTCATGACGACGAAGACGACATCGTTTATCCTGGCCGACGGCACGTTTCGTAGATCCTCTCTACGTAGGAAGTCCCTTGGAGCTTGCACGAGCCGGACGCTGGACCGTACTGAAGCGAGAGCACACTGTTGTGTGTTTATGATGAAGATATCTTGCACAGGTCCTCAGGCACCACCACCATGCTGTGCCTCCCTTCCCTTCGGAGTCGTAAACGTCTGTAGGTTCTGTTGACTTTTGATTAGGTTATCGGGAATTGGCATTGCTATCTTCCTGAGCCGGCATGCCCTGGAACGGCTGCAAAGGAAGCTTATTACGAATTACGGACCGACCAGTCGAGATGCGGTCTGGACCCTAGCAGGAGCGGAGGGAGAGGGATATATTGGAACAAATTGTAATCGATGGCAGCCAACTATCAGCATCCATGCCGTTGTCAATTACGGATCAGTTGACATATATTCCCGATGTGATGACATCTGATCGGGGGTGGTGGAGTTTGTCTGCTTCCGAGTAGCATCCGATACAACATTGCATTGAATGCTGGGTTGGGGTATGCAGGGCTCTAGCTAAAGGGTAATTTTAGCAGAAGGAAGCTATCTGCCGGGGTACAGCAGCTTACTTACAACATGAATGCAGCATAACGGCAACCGGTGCATTTTGCATAGTTAAATGGAGAAACAGAATGCTAATTCCTATAGTTGCAGCAAAACCCTACTGATGACTTGATTTGCTAAGAACATCTTGGAAATAACTTCCCTGTTAACAAGGATTGATTGCAGTGCATTAAAAACCAAGTGTACTAGAGTGACATTTTGCTGGATACTTCAACAACCCGCGCCACATGTAAAACCACTCGCAAGATGCTGACAGATGCCTGACGTTCCTGAGACCAATGTGGCATCGCGTGGTGATCGTGTTTATCGGTACACATGCTCCACATTGCTACCCACAAACCTGTCAATAAGTTATTGTTAGCCGCACACAAAATTCGTTCCACCCGTTCTACTATTCCTGGGGCAGTGTCGGATTTTCACGGTAGCACATATCAATCAAATGCCAGCCACAGATCGACAGCACGAGTCGTCTCGGAGATCAGTACTAGCAGCTTGTGATTCTGTTTTTGTCAGCATGTTCCCTTGGAATTCCCTTTTGTCTTGAATAAAATAAAATGATATAAAAATAGTAAGCTGGTTCTTCCTTACCGTAAGCCGTTTCCCTGGTGAAGAGGAAAAATAGCAGAATATGGCACACGAAGCCGGCCATAATGCGCTGGTTGCTGTCGTTGTTGTTGCTACTTCTGATGGGATCGGTGGGATCACTCCGGGCGGAGGTGAAACTTCCTGTGTGTTGGCACTGTTTCGCTCAAGCCGGAGGACGTATTAGCCTGGGCGCACCTGCGGAAAGGTAATGCTTTCGGAGAAGAGGATTTTCCCCTTTCACCTCTCGCTCCTGCTTGAGGACCTGCTTGCTAAGTGTTTGGCTGTTTGGTTGCTCCCACCAGTGCAAGAGCACTAATTTCCGCACACTCCCGGAGGGTTGCTGAGGGCCATTTTCTCTCTCTCCGGGTTGGTGGCGCAGCGAACTGGAATGTACCGGAGCTTATGAACTCACACACACGGACACTCGCACACACACCCTATGGAATGGAAATTTTCACTAAAGCACATACACTCGCACGTACACGCACCACTAAGTAGCACTAAGGAAGGGGCGTTGAGAGGAAGAGAAAGAAAAACCATTAAAAACAAATAAAAAATCACCTTCGCCAGCTGTGTGACATTCCCCCGCTTTCGCTGTCCTGGATGACCGTTTAAGCCTTGCGGCAACCGGCTGGGAAAAGGGACACTCCCAACACTCAACACTCCCGAAGGACACAAATCCACACATACACACACACACTAATGGGACCGGATGATCTTCAGGGCTTTTGTTTTTCTTCGAGACTATTATTTGCGCTCTCGCGCGCCTTATTTGAGCCCGGCCATTGTTTGTGGTGCCGGCCTGTGTTTGCTTTTGTTTTCCCGACCCCTGACGCTTCTGTTTCGTTTTGTTTCGCTTTTTTTTACCGCTTTTCTAAAGAGCATTTATGTCTCGCCCCGGTAGTACACACAAACGCGGCCAAACCTCTTCCATGCTAATCTCCGCCCGGCCCAGGAGCTTTCGCCACGGGAGTGAAGGTATGCGAGACACAGTACATGGCGCACGATTCTTAAACGGTGCTAAAGTGTCCGTCCGTTTATTATGCCTTCTGATAATTTGTCTCACTTGCACTTGTCGAGAGGCGTTTTTTTTGCATTTGCAAATACACGCAACGCTTGGGGGGGTAGGTAACGTTAAGGGGTTGCTGTTTTTCCTCTGTTCTTCAAACGCGACTGTTGCTTCGATTGCTAGCTGGCATTGTGCAGCATGAAAGAGAGAGAGGGAGAGAGAGAGAGAGAGAGAGAGAGAGAGAGAGCGGGGGAGTATGTGTGTGGGGAAAATTTATGATGATTTAGTTGCAACAACAGTAGTCAGACGTGGAGTACGCTGGAGGAGATCCTACAACAGCTGGTTGATTGTTTTTTAGTTTTTGCTCGTTTCTTGTTCTGAAGTCCTGAACTCGCAAGGCTTTTTTCCTTCATGCACATACATACAAGAATGTTTTTTGGTTCGTTTTCCTTAGCTCGTGTGTTGTGCTTTCTAGGGAACTTTCCTTCACTCGGCACGTTTGAAAGATGCCAAATTTGGAGTGTGCTGAAAATGTTGCTCCAAGTTTGGTACCGTACGCGTTAAAGCGTTTATGAGTGGTCCCGGAGCGCACTCAAAGCTGATTTTAAAGACTTTGAAGTTTTGGGCATACACACAAGCCCCGGGCCGCGCTCGGTAATAAATAATGGCGATTATCCTGTTCCCGTAGCGCTGCGCGAAAACCATGTGGCGTTTGATTTACCGGAGCGCAGCGCCACCGCCACCTAAATCTTCGTGCATATTTCGTTGATGGTTTCGGTATTTGGAAGTTCTGACTTTTTGGCAGTTCGCAAGCGGTGCCAGGTGCCGCTTGTGAATGTGAAAGTTCATCGCCGGTAGCAGTGGCACCGGCTTCCGGTGATCATCGATCGGGGATTCTCTTCTTTTTTTGGCAGTTTGCTCAGTGGTGCTTTTATAAAACTGATAGAAACGGGCATTGTGCGAGAAAAAGCGGGTGAGAGAGAGAGAAAGAACGGTCTTAATACATTTACAACCGTTTCTGCCGGGAACGGTGAACTCGGCTGGACTTACCGGCGAGCAGTTTTGCCTTCCGGTTGCCGGTTATAGCGCGCCGGTTTGCGGAATAATTTGGCACGAACTTCCCCATCGTTATCAGCAGTTTAAATGCATTAACCTAGAAAAAAAGTGCCCCAAAACACACATACATACATTCCGACGCGTACTAATACAGACACACCCAGACACACAGAGGCGTTAGTCGTCGTGCCGTCTGCAGCGGATGTGCCTTAATATCGCCTTCGGAACGTGGCGAGGATTGTAGGGAAATAAAGCTCGCCGCGTCCTGTTCCGAAGGGTGAAAATGAAAAAAAAGAAGACAATAAGAAGAAACGCTAACGCTAAAGACACTGCCGAGAACATTAATGGGGAAGAATTATGATATCGTACTGTCACATCGCGACCCGCCGGAGGCCTCGGTGACCTCGGCCGTGTGACGGTAGTTTGGGAAGAGATTTAAGGTTCCCTAATTTTATTTCTTCGCCGTCGTGCAGGTTTTTGAAGGGTAATAATAAAATGAAAGGACCGCGAAAGCCTTGTACGCGACAGCACGGTACGCTATCGATCTTCTGGGTTTTTTGTCTGTGTTGCTTTGAACACTTTTTTTTGCTGCTGCTCAAATTAAAGACTCGCTAAATCGTTCATGTTTTACACGCTCACTTGTTGTCGTAAGCCGAGTGCTTACCGAGTGAATAATTGTTTGTAGCCTCTTGGCGTGGTGTATCTTGGTCTCAAACTGTTGGAAAACATGGCACCAACCCACCAGCGTTGAAACACAATTCAAGGTACGGGCTTAAATCTTTCGCAGGAGCGTCCGAATGTATCCGTTTCTGTTTCGGCCCAAGCTGCCGAGGAATGCTTGGGACGACGCTTCAGCATTTTAATCATCCGCGCTTTCGGGAAGAATTTAATAACCGAGCCGGGGCCGGAGATAATCTTAAGCACGTGCTGGAGGAATTTATTGCGTAGGCCTCCTTTTTGCCGCCAAAACGGACTGGACGCTGGCCAAAATCAAAAGATTGCTATTTGAGCAAAAAGAGAAACACATACATACAAGTGTCTCGTGTGCCCCTGTACATACTGTTTCGTGGGCCAGATCGTCGGGAAAAGGTCGCCAAAGTGGGATGCAGATTCTTTGCTACTGGACGCGACGGAATTTTATAAAGCTGTGTGAGTGTTATTTTTGCAAATATTAAAAAAATCCGATTGCTGTTTCTGCGAACCAACGACAGTGAAGAAAAAAGAGAAATTTATTAAAATTACCAAAAACATGTACATTGCGAATAATATAATCAAGGATGTACAATCTGCCGATCGTTAAAAACGCTTGGAATGTCTTAAATGCTCATTAAACAGCGTAATTTGGGAGTATAGACTTGTTTAGTGTAAAAAAATAGCTTTCAGTTTTTATCTGTTTCGTCTACATGGTTACATATTAGACTTTTCCTGTTTTCTGCTTTGAAAGATCAACCAATTTGATGAAATAAAAGATGATGAAACGTTGTTTTTCCTATTTTTCTACAAAAAAGGGCTCTGTTATGAAAGATAACCAAAGCGTCCCAAATTTTCTGAGAGATTTATTGTTAGAGCCAACATGGTTTTAATTAGTTGTTCGCTTAAAATGAAAAGTAAAATAGCAAGTTTGTCGTTAATATTCATTTGCACCAAGATTGATGGGCTACCAGTATCGACAATATGTTCACATAATTTCAACAGACTGCATTCAACGTTTCCCCCGAAGCGGGAAATTAAATCACTCACTGAAACAGTTGTGCTTCCACTTTGCACACCACTCAAACTAATCTACTAAATTCACCTTGTTAAATCGGCTCATTAATTGGAGCATGTTGAACAAAATCGCAACTTTCCCGGCACTCGCTTAGCGTCAAATTTAGTGTGGCTCAGCCGCCGAAGGAAGAACCTGGAAAGGCAATAAATTATGAATCAGAGCCGTACCCGGTCGGCCTTTTCTTTTCGGAAGCGAGCCGGGCCCGAGTATTTACACCCGGGCTTAAAGCGGCCTTTCGGCTGAGTAATCTTCCTTCCGGGATACATGGAAACACCATTGTCCTTCCCAGTAATCAACATTCCATAACCTCCCACTCCACATCGCTGCTCCCTCTCTCGAAGCCACGATGTGCCATTTGAGGCGAATGAAAGTCAATGAATTTCCGCAATTTGCCATCTAATCCATTTCCGTCCTCTCTGAACTACCTACACTTGCTTGCCTTGTGTCCCTGTGTGTGTGTGTGTGTGTATGTGTGTGGGATGGTGGTGCTTGGCAGGATTAAAATTGCACACCCGCACACGCTGTCTTTGACGCGAAGAGAGAGAGAGAGGGGACCGTTTGAACGAAGGAATCAATCGGGGATCGGGCCTCTCGCATAGCCGATCACAGACGCAACTTACAAAGTCCGACACTTACACCACTAATATTGGGAAGGCAGAGAGTTGGCAGAGGACGGTGAGAGGGAAGAAAAAAAGAAAAGAAGAAAAAAAAACACGCACACAGCCCGGAATAGAAAGCTGGGGGACGAGCGCAACCGTCACGCTACGTCGGAAGTTAGCCGTAGGAAGCAATTTGCTAACGCTTGAACAATTCGCAAAATCCACTCCACCGTGTGCAGCAGTAAATGATGGGCACGTGGCTGGCTGTGCGGGGCAGCGGAAGGACCACTCTCCGTCTGCAGTGTGCAGTGTGTTCCCCCCTGCTACGAGAGCCGCTTCTCCGTTTTGAAGAGGAGGTTTTATCGGCCGGATTAAAGTGTGTGACTGTCCTTTGGCGATGCAAGGCGCGATAGGGGGGGCGAGCAAGGCAAGCTTCATTTCGGTTGGCGTATTTATCCAACAACCGACCGAAGCGGCGTGTGTAAATTCATTATTTTCCACACTAACAAGCGCACACCCGAGAGCAGGGGCGCGTGTGCGTGCGTGCGAATTTTGTCACGCCGGTATGAAAATTTGCAAAACAGGGAAAGCTGGCCTCACTAGCGGGTAACGAACGTTTCTTGGGGGCAAGTTAGCGGTGGTTTGGTGGAAGGGTTTTCTTTGGAAGGGCGATTGAAGAGCGTTCTCGAAGGGTTTATATCCGTATTTGCACTAAACGGTACGCACAAAGCAATCAGAGCGTTCGAGTGTGTCGGGGATTTCCTTTTTCCTTTTCTGTTTTGTGCTGAAATGTGTGAATATTGTTATTTTTTATCTGCAGTGCCATTGAATGTCTTTAATGGGCTGATACAGTTTGTCTGCGATAGAACAAAATCGCTCATGGTGAACGACTTGAAGATGAGTTAAACAAATCTGGAATAAGGCGTTTTATTCTAGTGCGCTTTTAAAATGTATTTTAAAACCTGATAGGGCATATAATGTCAACATTTAATGCATTTAAAACCTTGCATCAAACTTATTTCAGAATTTGTTCAGCTTGAAAAAAAGTCATAGTCAAAAGACCGGGGGACACTGTCCGCACTAGTGATGGGTAAATTCAACAAAAATCCGGAATCGCTTCCGAATGACTCCGCCAAAATTGGAAGCGGTTCCGGAAGGTAGGTGCAAAACTCCGACCTCGGAGCCGTCTGGAGCCGTTCGGAGCCGTTCGGAGCCGTCCGGAGCCGTCCGGAGCCGTCCGGAGCCGTCCGGAGCCGCTAGTCGGCAGCCGGAGCCGTCGCAGCAGTTGGAGCCGACGGAGCCGGTTTTAGCCGTCCGGAGCCGGCGGAGCCGTTGGAGCCGTCGGAGCCGTCCGGAGCCGTCGGAGCCGTCCGGAGCCGTCGGAGCCGTCCGGAGCCGTCGGAGCCGTCCGGAGCCGACGGAGCCGTCTGGAGCCGCTAGTCGGCAGCCGGAGCCGTCCGGAGCCGTCGGAGCCGTTGGAGCCGTTGGAGCCGCCCGGAGCCGTTGGAGCCGTCGGAGTAGTTGTAATAGTCGGAAGCATTCTGAAGCGCATTAATTTCCCGATATTAGTGATAATTGTATTGTAAAAAACAGCTTACGAGTAAAAAAAGAGTCTTCTTCATTTATTGATATGAAGTTTTTTTGTGTGTTTTTTTTTTCAAAAATAAAGCCAAAAATAATTGTTTGCTCCGTATATAGGAAAAAATGAATCAAACTAGGAAGTCAAGGAGCAATAGAACTATGACGAGAGGTGGGTTTGATAAAATACGAAACAACGAGGTAGATGAGTGTAATTATGACAGTTTTGCAAGGTTGTTTACATCGACTAACGTGTATGGTTTAGGCCGCACTTGTTTTTTACCGAATAACATGATGGCACATGGACAAGACAAAGAATATAACTATCAATCATCCGTCCATCTTTTATGAAAATAAAGATCAATAATAGTTTGATTCATAATTTTTCCCTATATATACGGAGCAAACAATTGTTTTTGACTTTATTGTTTAAAAAAACTGCAAACAAACTTCAGAGCAATAAATGAAGAAGACTATTTTTTACTCGTAAGCAGTTTTTTACAATAAAATTATCACTAATATCGGGAAATTAAAGCGCTTCAGAAGACTTCCGACTATTACAACGACTCCGACGGCTCGAACTGGCTCCGTCGGCTTCGACGGCACCGACGGCCCCAACGTCTCCAACCGGTTCCGTTGGCTCCAACGACTACGACGGCTCCGTCGGCTCCAGCTGCCGACTAGCGGCTCCGGACGGCTCCGGACGGCTCTGGACGGCTCCGGACGGCTCCGGACGGCTCCGGACGGCTCTGACGGCTCCGGACGGCTCCGGACAGTAGTGATGGGTAAATTCAACAAAAATCCGGAATCGCTTCCGGATGACTCCGCCAAAATTGGAAGCGATTCCGGAAGGTAGGTGCGAAACTCCGACCTCGGAGCCGTCCGGAGCCGTTCGGAGCCGTCCGGAGCCGCTAGTCGGCAGCATGAGCCGGTCGGAGCCGTCGGAGCCGTCGGAGCCGTCCGGAGCCGTCCGGAGCCGTCCGGAGCCGCTAGTCGGCAGCCGGAGCCGGTCGGAGCCGTCGGAGCCGTCGGAGCCGTCCGGAGCCGTCCGGAGCCGTCCGGAGCCGCTAGTCGGCAGCCGGAGCCGTCCGGAGCCGTCGGAGCCGTCCGGAGCCGTTGGAGCCGTTGGAGCCGTTGGAGCCTTTGTAGCCGTCGGTGCCGTCCGGAGCCAGCCGGAGCCTTCCGGAACCGGTGGAGCCGTTCGGAGCCGTTGGAGCCGTTGTAGCCGTCCGGAGCCGTCGGAGTCGTCGGAACCGTCGGAGTAGTTATAATAGTCGGAAGCATTCTGAAGCGCATTAATTTCCCGATATTAGTGATAATTTTATTGTAAAAAACAGCTAACGAGTAAAAAAAGAGTCTTCTTCATTTATTGATATGAAGTTTTTTTGTGTGTTTTTTTTTTCAAAAATAAAGCCAAAAATAATTGTTTGCTCCGTATATAGGAAAAAATGAATCAAACTAGGAGGTCAAGGAGCAATAGAACTATGACGAGAGGTGGGTTTGATAAAATACGAAACAACGAGGTAGATGAGTGTAATTATGGCAGTTTTGCAAGGTTGTTTACATCGACTAACGTGTATGGTTTAGGCCGCACTTGTTTTTTACCGAATAACATGATGGCACATGGACAAGACAAAGAATATAACTATCAATCATCCGTCCATCTTTTATGAAAATAAAGATCAATAATAGTTTGATTCATAATTTTTCCCTATATATACGGAGCAAACAATTGTTTTTGACTTTCTTGTTTAAAAAAACTGCAAACAAACTTCAGAGCAATAAATGAAGAAGACTATTTTTTACTCGTAAGCAGTTTTTTACAATAAAATTATCACTAATATCGGGAAATTAAAGCGCTTCAGAAGACTTCCGACTATTACAACGACTCCGACGGCTCGAACTGGCTCCGTCGGCTTCGACGGCACCGACGGCCCCAACGTCTCCAACCGGTTCCGTTGGCTCCAACGACTACGACGGCTCCGTCGGCTCCAGCTGCCGAGCGGCTCCGGACGGCTCCGGACGGCTCTGGACGGCTCCGGACGGCTCCGGACGGCTCCGGACGGCTCTGACGGCTCCGGACGGCTCCGGACAGCTCCGACGGCTCCGGACGGCTCCGTCGGCTCCAGCTGCCGACTAGCGGCTCCGGACGGCTCCGACGGCTCCGGACGGCTCCGACGGCTCCGGACGGCTCCGACGGCTCCGGACGGCTCCGACGGCTCCGACGGCTCCGGGCGTAATCGACGATTTGAATTTTTCGGAATCGGAGCCGGAGTAGCAATGCTGGGAAGCGATTCCGAGCCGTGGGTGCGATTCCGGTTACCCATCACTAGTCCGCACCCGCTAGTGTAATTTCGATTTTCACTTTGCAGCCGCTTCAAAAAATATGTTAATTTTCCATGTTTTTTACTTAGATTGGACTGGAAACGATTTTTGCAATTGATAGATAAATATGTGTTGCAGGTATTCCAGCCATTTTTGCATCGAAAAAACGGTGAAAATAGTATTTTATTGTGAAACCGCGCCCGACCATTCCCTCGATGTCCAAAAAAAAAGCTTCCACCAGTCGCTTGTAGTTCCAGATGCGCTAGTGAAAATCGAAATTACACTAGCGAGTACGGACAGTGTCCCCCGACCTAAACAATTATTTTTAAAATTTTCCACAAAGAGTATATATTTTATTGCGAACGATTGAAAACTATTTCAAATTAAAATAAAAAAATGAACATTTTGAAAAAGACCAATAATTGAATGTAAAAGAGTGACTAAAATGAACACTTTGCAAAATGTTTGGTGTTTATTTGTTTACTTTTTTTTATCCAACCAATACTCTCAATAAAATTGATAGCATTTGAAGCAAATCCTTCACAACACAGTCACAGATACAAAACTGCCCGCACTTGTCGGATTCAATCATACTGGGCCGGCATTTCGTTTGAAAACCGATTCAACCCGTGAATTGCTGGACTGATTTGAAAGAGAATTAAGCTTCTGTCCCGGTACCTTTCTATGCAGAAAAGCTCGAGCAGTGTACAGTGCTTATCTGAACCGTTTGGATGCATTGCATTCGTTAAGGTTTTAGAGTTTTAAAAGAGAAGGTAGAGAATGCTGCTTTGAAATTGTAAGGCCTTTTTTCTTGCTAGAAAAACAACACCTCAAAGCTGACAACATCTCTAGTATCACCGTCGGTCATTCATCTCACTGGTATGCCCAATCAGAGATCGGTTACTGTGTGGGTTGTTTGTGCGATACTTAAAGCTCGGTGATGGCAACTTAAATACAAACACGGAGTGTACCTCTTGTTCTTGGACGATGAGAAATTATCTGTTGTAGTTTTGTCCCTTTAAAGCGCTACAAACAATCTCGTGCCGTACTGCCCACAATTGCAACCTAGCTGGCGTGCACAAGTTCTAGGATGGAGTTAATTTTGCTCTGCACTTTTCCCCACGCCATCCAATACAAATGAATGTTTTCCCAATTTTTGGTTCACCTCAAAACCAATTCCACTGAATAGTTTTACGACCCCAAAGCTGCAACTCTTCCCACAGCTGAAAAATACACTCCCGAGCCATCTCTAAATGCCGGCCAAATTTCTTGTGCGCTAAGTTGTGCTGCCTCTTTCTCCTGCGCTCAGATACGCTCTACAAAACTAACTAACTTTTCCTGTTTCTCCGCAATGTTTGCTACGGCGCACTTTCTACATTACACTGCAGCTTGGTCGACTCTCAAAAAGCTTCCTCCTATTCCCATTCCCAAAAAAAGGTTGCAAGGAAATCAGTAAGGAGCAACTTTTAATGGTGCTTCGGTGGTAGTAGTTGTTGGGTGGTGGTGGTGCTGCTGCTGGTGGTTCGATTTCTCGGGAAAACAAAATTGCACACTGACCAGAAGTTAGAGCTTGGCGAAAGAAAACTTTCATTAAATGATAAGAGCCTGCTCCTTGTTTGTCCTCTTGCGCTCCTTTTCCAGTCTCCAACATCCTCCACCTTCCCAAAAAAAAAAAAACCCTAAAAACCGGTAATGAGGCGTTCTTGTTCTCGAGGACACGACAACTGGTAGTGACGCTGGGCATTTTGAAGATGTTTGTCTAGCGCTCCGGAAGAAAGCCCCGAAGGGTAGTGGTACGGTGTCTTCACCCTGTTCAACATTGATGCGTCCAATGGATAGCCTTCCCCAACTCCATGCCCGGTATCGGTATCTTGTGAACGGCGAATCATTACCGGTAATGATTGGGTATTTTTTGTTGTGTTCGGTTGACATTTTCTATTCACGATGACTTCCGGGAGGAGGAATATTGGCAGTTTGGTGGATTTTTTTTGGTGAGCTTTTCCCTGATTAGCGTACATGTTGGTCTGGCAAGTCAGGCAAGACAGGCTACCGTGGATGCATCATACTTTAGAATGCCTGCAGGATGGGAAATGTGCATGTTTACACATCGGTGGAATCGTCATTATCGTACCATTAAAAAAGGACATTTTTAAGGATGCTTAATGCACATTACTTAATGAACTTTGCTTTTCTGATGTAGGGCATTTCAACAGGAGAACGAAATGATGGAATTAGGTTGCGTTATCTTAAGAGTGGAAGAAACGATAAGCTTAAAATATAGCTCTTGATTATCGTGATGAATTTACCATCAACAGCAACTTTTATATTTCCCAATAGAATAAGTAAGCAATCATTTTCTTTCAAGCTGTTCCAATATTTCCAGCCTTCCATCTAAAACTCACGCTTCTTTCAAATGCCTTCGCAAATTGCGGGGGCATGCGTGTGATGCGTGAAAAATCTAATTTTTCCATCCATTTTACCCCACTGATCGGATTTAATGCGTATCGACACACGGTGTTTGACGAGCCGGCAATCTGTTTGACGGGCCCCGGCACTGATGAACGAAACACTCCACATAAGCCCCTCCTCACAATCCATCGCACAAACAAATGAACGCGCACAGCACATAGAGCGGGCAGCATATGCTTGAACATAAAAGCGGCCTAGTAGACAGAAATTGAAAGGTGTAAAACTGGTGAGGCTCCCGTGGCTCCGTTGCTTGTGAGGGTTTTTTGGAGGATTTTTTTTACACATTCATTTCATTTCTCCCCGGCCATCGCCTCAATTTACGGAAACATAATCAAACGTAATTGAATTTTTACACTCATCCATGCAATTGGGGCCGGGCGGGTAAAACCTCTTTCGCCGCCGTGGAAGGTACGGCACGCTTGAAAGTTTCCTTGCCGAGGCTAGCGGAGGGAGAGAGAGTTGCTGTCCATGGTGGGGATCGTTTGGGATCGTTAGGAAAAATGCTGCATACACTATCCAACGACGACTGACGACGACCCCGATTTTTGGGGCAACAGACAAGCACACACACACACACGCTCACACATACACCACAACGGTCTGAAAGGGGGTTAGATCCAATCAAATAGGTATATCCTCGCGGCCCGACGCTTCTTCATCCTGAAGCGAAAAACGTCTTCCCGAAGCAGCAGCGTGTCTGAGTCTTTGGCGCGGAGCCGTCTTGTTTTGCTTTTCTTTTTTTCCCTGAGCCTTCTCAAAAACTCTGTCACGGCACGACCAAAGCCTTCAAGGATAAAGCCGGGCTATGAAAAGAGCCACGGTGTGATTTGGCGGCGTGCGGCGGCTTTCTGAAAGTTTATCAAAAAAGAGAAAATGCTCGGAAAGTTCAGGGCGCGCGAAATGTCACGAGATCACGCGAGAGACACACGGCACCCAAGGCAGCCGACCTGAGGTGAAGACGGCGCGACTGGTGCAAACGTTGGGAGGGAATTGATTAAACAAATATTTTGCTTATGAATTATGTCAACGATTTGCACCCCTCAAAAATGGTAGCGGCAGCAGTGCTTTTGGCAGTGCCGAATGTGGCTGAGTTAGGCAAGATTTGGGGCCTTATTTGAATCAATTCAAGCAGCCCAGGAAATAGAATGCTCTTCAATGGTAAATCCTTTTAAGTTCCCTTCTCAAGAAGTACCCTCCGTAGCGAAACGAAATGTAGAAATGAAAGCCTGAGCATCTTCAAAAGATAAGCTGTGCGGAAACGCTTACCTTTAACACTTCGCTTGATGAGCGACAGCAAATATTGATTAATTTCATTTTAACACCATTTGCCGAAATTCGAAGGGTTTTCCAACTCGGTGCCGGAGCGACCGAGACCACCTCGGGCACACCATTGTCGGGAGTGAAAACTTCTTTTGAATTAAGTACCTCCGACCTTTTATGGTTAATTTCACACTCAATAAGGCTCTCCTTGGCAAACAATCAATCGGCATAACGATGCCGAGGAGTTTGATTGATTATGGGTAGCGCGTGGTCGTGGTGTGTCGGTCGAGCGAATCCACACCGAACCTTACTGTGCGCCGTGTCTGTGACTGGTCCGTAACGTAGCGTAACACACCAGTTCTGCAGCGCGGTCCTTCTTCAAATGGCAGCGAAGCTGACAATCCAGACGAGGTGCGGCTGGGGTTTGCCTGTGGATTGTGGAAAGTTTGCGGAAAACTTGCGGAGCAGAAACAAAGTTTAGCAAGAGCGGGGCAAGTCGCCTTCACCGGCAGAAGCATTCCGGACCGAGCAGTCGACGGAGCCGAGAAAGCACACCGGGCGAAAGTCGTATTTTGTGAAATGTGTTTTCAGCTGGAACGAAGCTGAAAATAAAACACGCCGGTGTGGTGATCGTCCGACGGTGTGTGTGTGTGTGTAGTGGCGCTGCAAAACCCACCGCCAAAGCGCAATCAACAGTGAAGTGTTGTTTCGATGTTTGGGTTTGTTATGATGATGAATGGCGGCGGGGTAGGGGCTACATAGAACAACCTTGCACAACCATTACTCATCTTTTGATCCCCATCGGCTCCCGGGGTGATTGTTTCGACGTATTTGATAAGTTTTGCCGCTTTCGTTTGCACTTTTCGGATTGTTCTCGGTTGTGGTTTTGCACTCGAAGAAAAGGAGGCGGTTGAAGTTTTCAAAGACCTTCTCCCTCCTCCCATCCGAAGCTCAAGAAAAGCCGGTTTGCGAAAGTAATTTCTTATGATGCAACTTCTTCTGCACGATTGGTTGTACGATGGAGTTTCCGTATTGGGGAGGAGACTGGTTGTGGATTTTTCAAATTGAGCGACTTGTAACGTTTAAATCAAAACAAGTATTGTGTGATGATGTAAATACACTTCACTACGCACTGAATGGTAGCAGTTTACAGTATTCTGGTGAGCTTTAAGTGTACTTTAATGAGTTTTGAAGGTCAAATTGGTCACTAAAGAGGTTAAAAATCATTGAGTTTCATGACAGAATTCGTTGAGTTTAGTAAAAAATATCAAAATTACACTAAACAGTATGATATACAATTTTAAGGCATCATCCATATATAACGTGATAAAATACAAAAAAATATTTCGTATTATTTCATAGCTAAATCACAAATTATGCATCATTTTGATTGATGTTACGCTGCAGATAATGTAACTCCACTTATATCTACGTAATGAAAATCGTAGCATATTAAAGAGCCTTCCCTCTTCTTTGTGGATGGTACGTAATTTATGAATAATTCCTAATGGAATGTTTAACCTTTGGAAGGTGTTGCTCTCTTCAGGGACTTTGTTTGTAGAAATGTGTTTGTCTCATATTATCATATTTTATACATTTGCTACGATGTACCATTGGATTGTGTTCAATTTTTTCACTTCAATGTGGTTGGAGTTTTCGATTGGAATTTTACAGTAAAGTTAACATTCCTCCAACACATCCGATTTTCCAGGCACAACAAATAAATTTCGCCCGTTGTATTAAATTGTTCCTTCAAAACATCTACTCCCATGCGTTTGCTGTCGATACGTGCACGCGCACATTCCATTCCCTGCACGGCAAAAACGCATCGGCACAGCGCAAATACAATAGTCCATTTCACAGCCGTCACAATTGCATACAATTGCAGCAATTCCGACAACGTTTCCAGAATAAAAGATGAAGCGCGCTCATCTATGTGTGAGCAGAGGGAGGGAAAAAACATACATAGCAAAAAAACATAGCAAAACCGTGACAAATTTTCTTCCCTGTTTTTAGTGGGCCTCAGAGCCGCCGGGTGCTCTGGCGGTGAGTGCATTAGTGCATTCAGCGGAAGCATTCGTCAATGCCAGAGTGGAATGTCACTCGTTCGGCTCGAATGGTGTGTACGGGGGGAGTGGGTTCAATCTCACCCATTTTTGTCATTCCCCCCCTGCGTCAGTCGTCTACGCGAAACGCGAACGGGATAAACCAGCCGCCAGTCAAAGGGAACCCAAAACCTTCACCCCCCCTCCCATCCAGCCTGGAACTGAAATCCAAAACGAGACCTCTCGGGGGAGTGTAGTCATGCAAACGGTGCGCGCATAGTTTCGTCGCAAGTCAAACATGGAGCACAAGGAAAAATCAACAAACACACACACACACTGCTCCGATTGTTGGACGACCTGAACGAGCTTCCGATGGGATGCGCCCAGATGAAAATGGAACGGAATGGGCAGCCGGCCGTGTTCCACCCGACGACGGTTTCCTCCCGTGCCCAAGTGGAAAAGGTTTTTGTTTCAATGTTTCTCCATTTTTGCCCATTTTCTTTTCCCCACACCGGTCGATTCTGGTTCAGTGGGCATGTGTGAGGATCGGTGCATTTAGTGGCAGGACAATTGTCCATCATTTTCACCCCACAATGCTTCATCGTTCGCTCCCGGTCTCCTTCGATCGACTTGCTTTTCCCCTGCGGGACGAGAAGGCGTGCCGGCAGCATCCGCTTATGTCTTTTTTGTTTGTTTGTTTCGGTTTTGTTTTCAACCGCTCGCGCTCCGCGCCCTCTCACGTTGCCTTGAGTTGAGTGTCTTGATTTGGCGCTTCATGAATATTGATGGTATGACGACAGCATGCATTTCCTCGCCTTACTTTCCTACATTCCCCATTCCCAGCCGTGTACCACTCGAGACACTCTGTGACGGATCAATTGTCCCGAATCGGACAAACCGAACGAGTGGGGAGGGTTTTTGCCCGTTCCCCACCATCGCAAGCCGACATAAATATGGCGAGATGTGAAAAAAAAGATGATTTGTCGAGTGAAGTGGTACCGTTCTATAATTTACACCCGGGCGTGTTCGCGTCTGCACACATTGTTCGGTTGTGCGCGAGGGCTCCAGGGGCAAGGGAGCGTTTGCTTTGGCTCAAGCATTAGGATTTTATCGTCATCAATCAAGCAACCGAGACAACATCGGATAACGGTGTCAACTTAGTGGCGCGATCGATTCCACCACCATCACCACCACCAACCAGTCAGTGTAAGAGGCTCTGAACTGGAGTGAGATGGAGCAAGCTGTAGAGTAAATGATGGATCTTGCGCCGCGAGTCGGTTAGGACATCTTCGGCCCTAGTACACTCATGCTCGTTTCCCGCTGCGTTTCATGCTTTTAACGATGTAATGCACACACACAATCTCTGGAGGGTGGTCGTTCGGAGCGTTCGGAGCAGATCCAAGATTTTGAAAGATTGAGCAGACCGGATGTATGGGAAGGGTAGATAAACGCGCACGATAATGGGCAAACTGCCCCGGGGAGAAAATGCTGCAAGGAAAGCAGAGGTGGGACGACTGGGAGGCTGCAAACCGAGCCATTTATATTCACAATCATTGCACATTTTGATAATGGCTCAATACTACAATCGATCATGCTTTTTTCTTTTCCTTTTCGGTTGCAAGAACCAAAAAAAGAGAAGAAGATTACTCTGGAAAAGTGCTCCAAAAGCACTTACTTTAATGGTTTAAAAGAATGGTTTGAATGTGTTCGATGATACGGAATACAATAAATAAAACGGAAAGCTTTCGCTAAATTGTCATATAAAAGCTTTTGTCGTTAAAGTTTCATCCTTAAATCATATGACTGTTCTGGAAGAAAAAAAGCGCATATTTTTCCATTTTGAACGGAAAATCTGGCGCCGAAACTTCTGAATTTACGGCCTTTGGGAACATAACGGCTCACAGGTTTGCTTGTTTCTTGCACAGCTTATCAATGGTTTCTTTCAGCTGGTACGGATGTCATATTATAGGAAATTGGCACGATAACAATAATTTACAATCACTCTAGAGCAAAACATAGCTTTCAAAATTTTAAATTAAAAATAGATCAACAGTAAATGTATATAGGTAGGGTAATTTAATTACGAAAAATCCCTCTTGTATGTATTTCGATGGAACTGTTGAATTAGAACAGAATTCACATTGAAAAGTTTGTACGACCTTGAAGGGGAGAGAAGAAATAGTATTCAAGCGAGCGTTGTGGATGTATACTTCAAAGATAATTTCCTTTCTGAAGTCTTTGCGTATAGTTCATAATGGCACAAGTGTCGTTCCTTTACTTACATCAGATCTTCAGTTATTAATCGTTGACATGTCATATCATATCGTTGGATCTTGGGATATTTTTTTTATTTTCTTAGTGGAGGCTTTGAATCTAAACATAAATAAGTTGCAGAAAGCTGTTCCTGGGATTTTAAAAAGTCACTTTCTTGACAGGGTTTGAACAATCTCTGTTGAGGAAACTTTTTGAAAACCTTCATGCTATTGCGAAATGTGCGTGTTTCAATACGAAAAGCACCATAAACCATAATTTTTACCATTTCTCCCTTTGTGCAAACGCAATCAATGAAAAACATTGATTAAACCCATAAAATTTACCCAGTAATCACACAAGCGCAAAATAAAACCCTCTGCAACAAATTTAACTTCCACGACACGCCGCACATCCCAACCGACCCACTAGCAACCCGAAACACATGTGGAACGCGAACATGTGTGTGCAGCGCAGAATCAAGCAGTAATTAAAAACCTGCATATTGATTTAACGCATGAAATCGTTCCACTGCCGGTCGCAACGGGGGCACCAACAATGCGAAAACCGACAATGCAACGGCAGCATCACAGCATTCCCATGCTCCAAGCAGCATGTGTGCGGAGTGGAACACCGGAAAAGTGGAACATTGCAATCGCCCATATATCAGCCATTCCTATCGGTCCGTTTTCCATCCTTTCCCTTCTTTCCACTACCATTTTCCATCCACCATTTTACATATCACTTGCACTCACTGACACAGTATATATCCGTATTCTGTTTTTTTTTTTTGGTTTTATCAATCCGCTACTCCCCATCGCTTGTTTGAACTCAAGGGCTGTAACAATCGGTTATTGGTGCTCGAAAAAAAGCTCGATGGCGCGTTGATTTGGTTCTGTTTCTTCGCCATTTCACCCCTTCACTGGATCGCGCGCGTGTATTATATATTTTCCTTTTGTTTGTGTGCATGTGTTTCTCTTTTTTGTGTAATTATTTTACACAAGCCTCACAAAGGCGCCGCACCGTGCGAACTCACAGCCACACGCATGCAGGCATTTTTCTTCTTGCCGGACTTGTTTCCTATCAGTTTTCACCTCACGGCGACGATCCGGCTCAATGGTGACGCTCCTGGCATTCCTGTTCATCTATTTGTAGGGTAATTATTCAACCAGCACTTAACCCCGGCGGCGGCGGCCCGACCTGGTGTAATGCCATATTGTACTCCCGATTTGGTTCGCCTGTTTTCCAATTATAACTGCCACACACTGTCATGAGCTTACACCGCTATTCGCACACACAAACACACACATGCACACGGGAAACAGTATCAGCAAAAGGATTCCGCATTTAATCCGCAGCACAGTTTGACACTTTCTGCACATTGCTAAACACACTTAGTGGATGCTTTTTTGTTGTTGTTGTTGTTGACGTACCTTTTAAAATTAATCCTCTTATCAAACAATTCTTTTTTCGCTTCCAAATTCACCCCCAAAATCTGCTACCAACTGTGCACACGCTTTTACACTGTTCCGCCCCGTAAGGTTTTTGCTACCAATATGGTGCGAACCGCTTATCAGACGCTGCCACGCTGCCAAACTCGCCCAGCACCGAAACGCAACTGATCAGAAAAACCCGAAAAAGGCACCAACGGGCGCGGGAAAAATCAAACGAATCGGGTGCAGAAAAAAAGAAAAGAAAACGAAAACGAAAAACACACCGCACACGGGGAGAGTATTCTTCGGGCCGGCGTTGGCACTCACCGAAAGGGCGCCGACGTTAACGCATCCTCTTTGCGCGTCCAGCCCGCACTTTTCCTCCGCAAGTAGTGAAGTGAGTTCCCATTTGTTTTGGTTACTTTGCGTCCTGTTTTAAATGCGGTGCCGTTGTGTGCCTGTCGTCTGTTGCTGCCTGCTTGTGGAAATAAGGGGGAGGCGATGGTATTTAGAGTAGTCGATGATGGGTGGACGTTGAAAATGAACTCTCGTGAGCTCCCGAAGCGTTTCGTGGCAGGATTCACCCGACCCGCCACGTGGTTGCTGTTCGTTGTTTCGGATCGTTTTTCCGGCCGTTTATGTCTGCGTCAGGTTTGTCTTGCTCGCTCGCTCACCTCGTTTTCTTACCTGCTTTCACCTGCTGCTGCGGTGCGTTGGTTTGCGTGCCGCTGCTGTAAGCTGGGAGAAGGAAATGAAATGCTCATTTTGATGGGAAAATCACACAGAGTATTGTTTGAATGCCAGGTGGTTTGTTGTTGCTGTTGCATTAACCAGGTTACAAGCACATAGTAGTAGTGTGCCGCACTGGTTGCGAGTGTTTTTGAAACGGTAGCTACGGAAAGATAAAAAATTCAGACTTTAAGCTTAATTTAAATGGTCTGTTTGCCGCATAAAGCACGCTTAGGAAGGGTGCACGCATTGGGGATGGGGAGCAATCCTTTGTCTACTCGTATACTGCTGCTTTTATGATACTTTTGCTTGCTTTTCATTACCAAAATGAACCAATTGGGACTAGTTCTACCATATTTTAAAGACGAAAGCTTTATAAGTCACTAAGAGATATTGGTTAAAATTGAAACAATTGGATCTGTGGCTTCGTATTTTAATTTATTTCCTTTTATTTCATAATTATTATGTTTTACAAACTTTAAATATCTCGAATCCATTTTTTACTAGTTATTTGTTAATAATTAAACATATTTGATTTCTAGTACAGTGAACCCTCTCTTATTTGACACCTCTCCAATTTGAGAAACCTCTCTTATTTGAACATTTTTCACAGTCCCTTGATTTACAGTACATTTTTGTCCCTCTAATTTGGAAAACCTCTGAAATCTGTATCCCTCTTATTTGTGTATGGTGTTGCCATGGTTATTCATATTCATATTCATATTCGATTCTGTTCGCAGTTTCCCATAGCAACGGTTAAGGCTGCATACTAAATGTTCTGTTTCTTTCTAGTTTGTATGGACTTTTCAATCACTTTCAACCTCTGTAATTTGAAAACCCCTCTTATTTGACAGTCCCATCGCCTCTCAAATAAGAGATAGTTCACTGTAATTATAAATGGATGAAGATCTATTTCACTTGAAGTACGGAAAAATAAAAAAGTTTAATGATTGTACCAAGCAAGATCGATTAAGGAGAACAGGTCGATGCAAAGCCCGTTGCTAGGTTGCCATTTTCAGTTCGCTTTTGACAGTTTCATGAAAAATAGTTTACAAACAAACGGTAGCTAACGCGGAAAAATGGACGAATTTACTATGACGAAGATTATATTGGTTAAATTTCTTGCGGTAAATTCTTCAATCACTTCTGGATAGTAAAGAAGAAGTAATTACAGCCTACACTATATTCAGAAACATTGATAACCTTTTTCATTGTTTGCCATTCCGTGACCACGAATCACTACCGTTTGCAACGGTCCTACTGGAAGAACGAAAAGTTTAACAGGCATTAAACAGCACAGTACATGTTCCAACTGGGTAAAAGAAGTCCTATTAACTTTCAATTAAACACTGAGAGTAAAATGAAACATTCAATCGGCACACACTGGTACAATTTGCACACCATCCTTTGCTTATAACCTCGCGACGAATGATAAAACAGATCCTTGGATTGTATAAACTACTACAGGTCGGTCCGTCCAGTGTACTTTGACAAATTTTCATTTGACAGCTAGGGAGTTCAAATTCACTTGGCAACTCATAGAAAGTTCTTTGCAACCCATACTACCTATCTGCCAATCTCCATAGAAATCGCCTTCTATCATGGCTACCAAAATCAAGGCTTAGGCTATCAAGGCACCTTGGATTTTTCCAAAAAAATATCATCGTATAAAACCACATTTTTTCCGTGATTGTCAAATGAAAACGCTAATCTAGAATCCAATGCTGCAAAAAGTATCATTTTGTAAAATTTTGTGTCCACCATTATCACCGTTCGCAACACTGCTTCTAAACAACGTATCTGTATGTAACAACAAATAAGGATTATTTACAATATAACTACAAAACCAGCTCATTGTTACAATCCAATCATCTTTAAAAAGCATAGATTATAATACAAAAATAAAGAAACATGAGTAGCAGAGTACAGAGTTTTTTACTCGATTTCGCAAGCGTAGCAACGTTTAACGCAACTGCAGCATTTGACGAGACAAGTGCATCAGTTGTTTCCGGAACGTCATCACGCTTAAAACAGCCTTCGCATTTGAAATCGTAAGCGCGGAATTCGTACACAATATCACAATTCCAGTGTTGCGGAGTTCAACTTAAAATGTATAAACGGATTCAGGGCATTCGGCAGCTTAAAAATTTGGTTGTTTACAAGTTTTAAAGAATTTATTGTCAAATATTCCATAACACTTTTTTGTGTAATTTTTGTTATCAAACGGGAAGAACATTTTACGCATTTCTTTTCTTCTTCGGGATTACTTCTGAATGTGTTCATTGCTTTGAAAACGTTTATAGGTACAGCTTCAATGATTGATTTAAGCCACACCCTTTGTGATATTGTGTACCGCGCTTGTGATATCAAGTGCGAAGGGCCGTTAAAGCGTGATGACGTTCCGAAAACAATTGATGCGCTTGTCCTGTCAAATGCTGCAGTTACGTTAAACGTTGCTACGCTTGCAAAATCAAGTAAAAAACCCTGTAACTAATACACGTAAATTCAACAAGAAATTAAGCTAATGCACCTTCATTATATTTTTAATAGCTTACAGTTCTTTCCTTCCAAAGTATAATTAAATCAATACTTCTTTTTTATTTACTTGCAAACCAGTTTTCCCATTACATAGTTTTAAGTTCCAGTAAACGAACGTGTGACCCGTTTTGAAAGTTTTTCCTTCGTGGTTGCTCCCTCAGACTTCCTTAGAAAAAAAACGCGAACCATGCAACGCAAACATGATTGCAAACAAACAGCGCGATGCAACTGAACCAACTGGCCACCTGGTTGTGGGTAAGGTGAGCTGCTTCCGAGAAGTTTTGCGCTTCCCATATATATGTGTGCCTGGATGGTTCTAATTTCCGCACATCAATCTAAATTAATTACGCCCAGTCTTCGGTACATGAACAATTTCTCATTAGTTTACACGCAAGCCCCCACGGTTGGACGGTAAGCCGGAAGGGGGACGGTCACTGGTTAGACGACGGCACGACAACGTTTACCTCCGCACTTGGAACGATAATTTTCACCCGCTTTCCCAGCGCAGGATTTAATGGCTGGCGGGAGAAGCAAAAAAGAACACTCCAAAAGCCCGTTGGACGAGGGTACTGTAAATCTCGGCGACGCTGGAGCTGGAGCTTTGAACACCTCGCATGCACTCTTGTGATGGCCCCCGTCCCCATGACTGCCAGGGCGACAACTTCCTGGGTGTTAAAGCACTCGGAAACGCCGGCATACCTTCAGCGACTAATTAATATGATTTACATCGGGCCGATAATTGCAAGCGTGGCCGGAATGGCCGGAAGTTTTGTCCGACACTCGTCACCGTTGTACGGTGTGGCAGCGTGTAATATGGTGGCCGTGTCCGTACAGGACAGCGGGTGCGACTCACGACAGTAGAAGTTTTGCAATCAATTATTCAAATCATTATCGATCGCCCATGTGTGTGTCCATTGCGGTGGTGCCGGCTGCCCTGTCGCCGCTGTGTGACGATGGGAGGTTTAAAAGGTTCGTTTTAAGCATCCATTTATCACACAGACACTCACGAACGTTTCTAATCAAGTGCCTTTCGTGAGAGTGTGTACAGGTTGTGGGAAGGACCTCCTTCAGAGACTCCATTTAAAAACCGATCGATCGGTAAACATCATCATCAAATCGCTGCACCACGACAACATCATTTTCGTGAACAGAAAGAACGGCCCGAGCAATCGAATTGTTTGTGTCGGGGCGCTGGAATTTAAGCGGATTACACACAGTTCATCCTCATGAATATTGCCTAATCCTATTGCGAATGCTTTCACACACGGAGGGGTTTTTTTTGCTGCTTACCCACTTTGCTCCTCTTGTTGCTCTCGTCGGCAGAATTGTTCGGACGCACGGGGCCCGGGAGTAGTGGGCCGTGTACAACACGATAACAGTGGATGCTTCTTCGCACCCACCGCACAGGGGGGCGGCTGTGCCATGATACGGCTTCGTGTCCGCATCACGTACGCACCGAAGCGTACCACTTGGGAACAACATCTTGAATACCATTTCCGCTTAGCCCAAAAGGCGCCGTTTTCCGAGAATTGTTGGGGCCGGCCTCGGTAGGTGTGCAGCACAAAGGATGATTGTGATTATCTTCGCCCCACGGTCCCATGCTTTTGCTGCACAGTGTCTCCTAAGTGTCGCCCACAGTTGTCAGGCCCACGGCCACCTTCTCCAACACGCCCTCGTGGGTGTAGGCTGCTCGTTGGTGGGTGTGTGTGTGTGTGGGTTTGCCTTCCCCCCGAAGAAAGGCGTGCGAAAAAATATGAGCTCATCACGCTATCACCGGTTCCGACCGGAGGCGTTAGAGGAAGTGTCTGGCTGCCGGGTGTGTGTGTGTACCGGCACGATTTATGTGTTGTATGCTGTCGTGTTTGCTCTTGAGACAGCACCGGGAAAAGAGAGTGTCATTCGCGCTCCTCACCCAACGCTGGTGAGTGTAAAATCGTACAAATTAAGACCATTTTCTTGAGGCTGCTAAGCCGTGCCCGAAGGAACGCTTGGGGAGGGCCGTTTGTTTTGGCCGTGCTTGCATGGTCGTTCAGCCAGCCTTGAAATCTCGGTGAAAATGGAACGCTATACCCCTCATACATTACCGCAGGAAGACGGGGATTGTGGTCCTCTCGAGTTGCATCGCAAAATCTGCGCGTGCAAACACGGTGCATCGGAGCTGCTGGGTGTGTGAAAATAAGGTTGCAGAATGGGATGAATTTTTCATCGCTGCTTTGGTGAAGAGAGCTCTCTCCGGTGGCGCTTGTGTGGGGTAAGGAAGGGAACGGGAGGAGCTAGAGCTTGTATGTGCATTATTTATAAGGTCTGAATGGTAGTATAATGAACACTTCAGCAATATGATAGCTTTACCTGTAGCTAAGCTGTTGGAAAAGGTAATTTGACGTTTAAGGATCGCAGATTTCTGTAAATGCATCATGCTCAAATGAAAAAGAAAACTGCATGCGTTTACCGGCTCCTTGAAGTCGGAATAAAATAAAAAGAGAAACAAATTTAAAAATAAACCTGACACTGAACACAAACTGTAATTTGAAACTGTTGTAGTAGTATAAACATAGAAGAGGTTAAATTTTATTTTTTTAATCATAGAATTAAAACTATTGAAAAGTAACGTAAATTACCAAAATTAAATAATTTGGGAACAATAACGTGACAAAATAATAGAAAAATATTATTGGAATAAAATCGAAAATTGCATATTAGTAGTTAACAGAGTTTTAAAATCAAATGCTTAAAAACTTTGTAATAAAATTAAATTGTTACCTCATCATACTCTTTTAATCCTCATTTTTATGCTCCTTTTTTCTCATTTTAACATTTAAACATTTTTAAAAGCTAGTACAAAGTACGTTACAGAGTGATTCCATTAACGTTGTGTATTAAAATACAAAAAAAAATCGCAATCATTAACTAACATTTCCATTTATTACTCCTCAAGCAATACATTGCTACATACTTCTTGCCTATAGTATTGTCTTTAATCAAGTAAAAGCAACAATTATTTAAAGCCATGTGCACATTGGTTAGTAGCAGTGCGATCCTTTATAAGACAACAAAAGAGCTGCTAGAGACAACTTTAAGCGACAAAAGGGGAAGAATTGAAATGAAACGAGACCAGCCTTGAGATGCAACTAAGGCGCAGCCTTCCTTCCTGCCCCGCCACAACAGTGTGAAGATTTAAAATTAATGAGCAACAATGCAGCGAGGGGCGAGACATTGGCGTCGGTGGTGCATTGCTCTTCGCTGCGTGCATATTTTAAGTAAACCTTTCTTTTGTGTGCTCTGTGTGCCGTGTCTGCAGCAGCATTTGCTTATACAAAAGCTCGCGCTTGAACGCTAAAGAGTTACATTCAGCGAACGGAAAAATGTACATATTTTTCATTTCACGTTGTTCCCGTATCACAACATCATCATCAGCATGGGAGCAATAGGAACGATACGCGGGGCAGGGAGCAGCTCCCTTTGAGGGTACTGTATTCTTGGTTGCGTGTGTGTATGTGTACTATCCCTTGGCACGCTGTGAGCGTCGGGTATTATTTGAATAATCTGCTCACCAGCTGTCATCGCCGACACCGGGTTCGCGCCGGGTGCGCTTGCTTTTCACGCAGTACACCGACGTGAAGGACATGCTGGGGACATCCTGCAACACGCACACACACACACACACACCGACCCATATGTGCCGAGGTGGAGGAGGGTTTTGTACCTTTATCATTTATGAATGCTTATGAGTGGCTGGACTGGTGCTGGCGCAGCGCCTGCTCGCTGTAGAAATGCGTCTTAAGACAATGCGGAGATCAAGTGAAGATACTACCGGTGTGCGCATCGGCGACACGAGACAACAGCGGGGCGCAACAACAAAAACATGCTCGAGCGCACCTATTAGTGGCGCTCCGAAACACCACGGAAAGGTGAACGTAAATGTGTGGAAAAATGTTCCCTCGTGACGGTAGGAAAAGCAAAAAAAAAAGCGCCGTAAAAGGAGAACACCGTTTTGGCATGTCACAAATCTGCAGCAACATTGCTGTTGTCCTTCTTGCGACCAAGAAGATCCGTACATTTAACCCGGGAAAGAGGCCGTATAATGTATTGTTTCACTGAAGCAGCTGCTTTTTTGTTTGTTGTGCTACTTGCCCGCACCAGTTTAACGATGATTTCCGGGTAAAAGCTGCGCCAGTGAAAGACATCTTTTGGTGTTGTGGCCTTGTTATTCCGTCGCTCAGAAGCTGCGACCGTTTGCCTTACAGCACCGCATCGGCAGGGCTGCGAACATGTTCAACAATCGATCCCTCGTGCGCTGGATGGTGAAAATCATCTCAAGCGGCACTGGCACAATCAGGCACTTCGACAAGGCGGGGGAAAAACCTATTGGCATAAAATCATGACAAAAAGCTAAAAATCACACACAAAAAACAAGACTCTTCCCGAGTACCACCGGTTTCGGAAATGGGGTAAGCATTTCGTGGATTGTCGACATGAAGGAATGCCACACAGCGGTGTGCACTTGATCGTTTGAAAAGTCGCGCTACTGCTCATTGACAGTGTGGTGTGTGCTGGTGGAATGTTTGGTGCCGACAGGTAGTGCTGCGAATGTAGGGTCATACTGGACAGGTACATGTTTGATAGTTGCACTGTACAATTATTAGACTTTTTGCTTCATTTCTATATCAATTTTATTTTAAAAAAACTTGAGTTGAGTAGGTGAAGTACAATATGCGTTCAATGTTGAAATTTTGCATGTACGAGTTGATTTAATTTGAGTTAATTCAATTCCTTTACTAAACGAGGACCTCTTAACGATTATTAATGCTATAAAAAAACCTCCTGAAATGGTTTCATATTTAACTAAACTTTCCATCATCCAAAAATGCCAATCCCCATGCCTTCTTAAGATTCTACTCACACAGCCACATTTATTACCGGCAGTGTATTCGCCTTGCTCTACCACCAAAAAATGTAGAACTTTTTCTTACTTTCCATCCCAGAGAGTTTGCTCGAAATCGCCCAAACACACACATATCCCACCAGGCAAGGCAGGCAGGCAGGTTTGCTGGACTGGTTTGCATTTTGCACCAAAACTCATTCTCTTGCACCGTGCTCCGCTTTTCATGTGTGCCCCCCCAGTTCACGTACTTGCCTTTTTTTCCGGGCAAATATTGCACTCCAGCACGGAGCCAATCTTTCCCATTTTCCTAACCGGGGTGCACGGGGTGTATGGGCATGTTCCAATTTCGAATATGAAAAAATAACGGCTCGCTGTGTGCGAGCGTGTATGGCTGGCCCTGTACTGTACGATAAAACGGGGTTCGATTGGAATGCCGAAGAGGAGGGCAAAATCTAGCAAAAATAAAAACATAACGCCGGTCCTGAAGAACATTTTGCGATATACATACACACTCTCACACGTGCGGCCTTTTCTTCCAAGACACTTGTGCACACATCACACATCAATTGGTTTGGTTCAAAGAATGCAAAGATGGGAAGATTCTTCGGCCCACAGCCGAGACCGAACGAAACGGAGAAGGTAGAATGCCCCCGCCCTGCACGTGTGCACAAAGTTCGCGGTTGTTCGAAGACTTCCAAAAATTTGCCCCCCTTTCACCTATGCTCACCTTTTTTTCCTGCACAATTCTTCATCTATTGTTTCCCTCCGCTCACACCCTTGCCCCTCTTCACCTTGCAGGGCTGCATTTTACTGCCTTTGATAAGCGATGGCGCGCGCCAAATGTGAAGCACACCACCGAGCACGAAGGGCCCATTGCGAACCTGGGTCGTGGCTGCGAAATAGCATAACCGTCCAATGTTTATGGTGTTTATGGAACGAAGGATCTGGGAGGTGAAAAAAAAGAAGCATCCCGAGCGAAGCCTCCAGTTGCCGCCAATGCATGCACGCGGCAAATGTCGGAAGTTCGCAAAGCACCGGAAGCTAAACGTGACTGGCGAACACAAAACGCTTCACTTCCGGACGGTTCGGAGCAAACGCGTGTGCTGTTGAGGCGTTCGCGCAACCAGCTGACTCTAACTGACTCTTTCACGCGGCCCTACCCCGGCAAACAAACACCTTCGCAGCATATAGACACACATAAGCGCACAATGTGTTGCAAAGTCGTCCTGTACGGGGTACGTGTGTCTGTGCAAAGGATGGTCTTTGCATCCCTGACACGAGGCATAGTGTACACCGCTGAACTTTTTAGTGAAGTTATCCTTCTTCTCTGGCTCGATTCGATCTCTGTGTGGGCTGTATATTGTGTGTCTGTGTGTTTGTGTGCCTCTTCATACATCTTCTTTCTTTCATTTGTTGCACACAACACACAAGCGCCACTTCGCGGTGATGAACCTGGCGCAAACTGACTTTGCAGAAGGGCTTGGGGTATTTTTTCCGCGGGCCTAAAGTTGTGCGATGCGAGCACGGCAAGCGCCTACATTGTTCAAGTTTTAATCGACGTAATAGCACGTTTTCTTTGGAATTCAGCACATAAACAAGCCGTATTTTGGAACGAAGATCGTCGCCGGCTGCTTTGATCTATCCCGTTGCGCTCGAAAACGATGTTGTGTGTGTGTGTGCCTCAGCTTCCACTTGGCAAGAGCGTTTGTCGAAAGGGGTTTTAAAGTCACAACACACTTCCAGGAGCGCGTGCAGCAGCCTGGCATACGGAAGGATAAAGTTTGCGTTATCGTGTATAGCAACAGGATTAAACTCTATTTTAACATTTCGCGAAGATGATGAGTTAATGGCGAACAGAATGTAGTTGCTTAGTTTGCGTAGTTTGCAACATGAGTGGATTAGCGGGATTGAAGTTAAGCATGGTTATAATTTTGTAATCCTTTTGTGCGAGGGTTTTTCGCACCGTGGGAGGGAGTTATTCTTGATACAAAGTGATACACTTATAACGCGTTACAAGTGTATTGTTGGATGTTTAGACTTCATCGGATTATATCTCGTCTTTGGAGCATCAGGAACAGTTAATTGTAAAATGAATGCATCGCTCAAATATTCAATTCTACAAAGAAACGACTCAATTTCGGAGATACATTAAATGGAGTCTCAATATTCCGGGTAGAACATCGTTCATTATACAACATCCATAAGTTTATCCAATCGTATTTAATTGTCAGTGCAAGATCTATTTGGATGTTTAAATACTTAACCCTTTGACAGTCTCGTGATTTTGCAAAAATGGATCAAAAAATTGTAACCAGTTTTTATCCTTGATTTTAAAGGTTTACACTTAGTAAATGCTAAAAAAATTATTCAAGTCAATTTTTCGAGGTATTTTCTATTAACACATATATTTTTTTAAGTGATCTTTATAGATTTTTTTCAAGACTTGTGGTTTGTATGCTTTCAGTAGCGTTGCGATTTTAGTAAGGTTATCGCATCACGTCTGCCGTTATCATGTCTTGAATACAATTGTTTCTTAGAATTTCAGTTTCAGTGCAGACAATAACATCAACCTAAGCGCTCCTGAGTCATCACACAGTTGTTTGACAGCTACGCGAGTCTCACTCGGGCAAATCAAATGGGTTAAAATACCAAAAAAGAGTTTAGTAGATTTGAGGAATCACTTTTATAATATTAAACAGTGGAATTTATCATAATATGAAACAACCATGATCATAATTATGCTTCTATTAAAATTCTCATTGCTATGATGCTCTAACAACGAGCAAGTGCACCAAATCAAATGAAATCATAGCAATTTGTCGTGCAAGCACATTCCCTCTGCCCTAAATCTATTTGCACTCCTACTCAGTGTCCCGCCGAAAAAAAAATCAGTGTCCCGCTGCTAGTCACTCACTCCCCTCTGTTCCATTTGCTTACATTGTATTCAAGCCCTATCCATTATCGTAACAAGTGCACTTTCCCTATCCCACCCTCGTAGATGATGCAAAAATCCACACCACACCACCCGAAAACGAAGGCTCAATTATACGGTAGCAAAACTATCCGTCAAAATCCCGGCGGAGTTGACCGTTCACCGTGCTCTGTTGGTAAATTAATATTTCTCGTTCAGTGTGTCGCACTGTCCCCGGTGTCATTGTTTGTGGAAATTTCAACGGCATAATCCAAGGTACTGTACCTACTGTACGGGTGTGTACGGTGCTCGATCCCATTTCTGTGGCTTCCCACTTTGCTACGGCCACTGTGCCACTTCTGCACTAGATATCCCATCATTTGTCAACAGATAATATACACTTACTCTCCCTCCTGGTCGGAAGGAGGCCGCGAGGAGGAGGGTTCGGCACACCGCAGCATCCTTCTTATCCCGTTGCATATCGTAGCAGCATCATCTTTCCACCGAGTACGCCGAGTTAAGCCACTGCACAGAATGACCTCAAGAATTGCCAAATGAAGCAGAACGGGGGAGACATGGGAGATGTACTGTTTGCGTTTCGTTTTTTTTTTTTGTTTTCGTACAGCTACGGGATTCTTTTGCCCTACTCGCTCGAGCTCGGGCTTTGGCTTTGTGTGGTGGAAAATGGAAAGTGTCCACCCGAACGCGGGATGCACGAAGCGGGCGGTAAAAAACGCGGTCCAGGGATGAAAATTACCATCCAAACCAATGGGAAATAGAGGAAAAATTGAGACGAAAGAGGGACTAAAAGCAGGAGGTAGAAGTGGACGGGATGCGGGATAAAAGCAGCAAAAAGGAGTTACCACAAAACGATATCATCCAGCTTGAGGGTGAAAAAAAGGGCAAAGGGAATAAAACAGCAAGCCATCCGAAAGGTCCTCTCTGCTAAATGGCGACATATTTGCCCAATAAATCAGTGAGAATTTAAATTCCAAGCTTTGTTTACCATTACGGCGACAGAGGAGAGACGTGCACGGTCGTTGCGCCGGTGTGGTCGAACGGAGATTTTCGGTGACCATTTGCTAGTGGGGGAGTTTCGGGTTTCAACCAGTCCGTGGGGTGAAAAACGTACCCCGGGATCTAGATTTAGGTTTCCTTCTTTACATACATTTTTCAATGATTGCGCACTGCTCAATGGTTGAGTAAGTCCAGACCGCCGCCGATGTGGTTGGCGAGCGAGTGCGAATTGCCGACCGAAGCATTTGTTGAACTCTTTGGGCAGTGTCCAGCTTCTGCTACGAAAACCGCTTTTCCCAAAACCAATCAAAAGCTGTTGACTTCTTTTTGCGTGTGTGTGTGTGCGGTTTGGTTTATTTTTTTGGTGCGGCTTGTTGGAAGATTTATTTAGCGCACAGATCCGATCCGGCAATCTAGCCCAGAAGGTCAACCCTTTAATCGAAAGGGAGTGAGCGTAGCGAGCGAAGTTCATTTCTGTGTGCACTGCACGAAACAAAAAACCTGTTTGTAGAGTTTTGTTGAGCGAGGGATGCTCGGAAGGTCCCGTTTTTTCCGGTGCGAGACTTTACGCTAACGATAATTCAACCAACGTTAATGCGATGCGGTTGTATGGCACACGAGCAAAGCAAAGTCAAGCAAAAAAAAAAGGCAACCCCGAAGCTCGTCCTCGCAACAGATAGCGGGATATGTCCTCATTTAGCTATCAGGATGCTCATCGGCTGGGGAAAACTTTTGTGCCGACCCGAGACTCGGTGGCAGCAATCATCGGCATCGTCGTTGGTACCACGGCTCTCAATTAGCCACGTGTCGAACATATGTTAATGGTTTGCTCGGCGTGTGTGGTTTGGGGATGGTTTATTAATTATCGTGCCCGGGAGTCCCCGGCGGGCCGGTGCCAGTTCCGGTGACGCTGATAAGGGACGGTGAAGTTTTTCCATTCATTTACGCCGAATTTGGTTTTCTTTTGCGAAGTCTCGGCTTTCGGAGGCTGCAATGGCGGTTTCGCATTACGGGGGCGCGAAAAAAACACGATACTTTTGCGCGGAGAACTTTATACTACGCAAGGCAAGGCGTTCGAAATGGCTGTTAGCTGTTGGGAAGTTGCTCTTGGAACCGGTTTGTCTTGCGCTTTTTATGGAGGTTCGTTGATCTCGATTGCATAATCAATGGGGTTTGGGAAAGGGGTTTGGGCTGGTTCTTTTGACTTTGATTTTTCACGCCATGTGGGAAACAGATGACGAAACTGATGCTTTAATGTGCACATGATCATTTGAAAGCATTAAACTGTGATTTAACGGCTCTTGTGTCATAAGCATGAAGCAGTTGAGAGTAAAAAGTCGTGCGTAAGTACTACTAAAGTGAGATTTAACGGTGTCCTCTGTTAAGGCTCAATAAGAGAATTGTTTAAGTCAGGATTTTACCTCTTGTGGTCTTCTAGGTAATGAAAATATGTTCAGATTGCATAGATTGGATAGATTTTGTAGTAATTCTTGAAATACTGAGCACATTAAAGCACCTTCAATGTTTAACAGCTTCAAGAAGTTCTTCTATGCATCTTGAATATACTTCAACTCCCTTAACACCCGCTGTACATGTATTCTAGGATGGCTCATTTAATGAAGATGTAGAACGAGTTGATTTTGGTTCTCCTTACTAATCATCCAACCTAATGTGTTGATGGTATTCAGGATTACAATCGGGATACCTCGTCGCACTGATGATGCTTATTTGTTTGGAAAAGATCAGGTGGGAGTTTATTCTCTTGACACGGATCAAAATCAGATAACAATAATCTAAAACCTGTGAGATTTTAGATATTTCAAATATTTGCAGACAGCATAGAGAAGTAGTATGTACCTCAAACCGAAGTTCAAGTTATTTTGTTGTTCAGCTAGTCGTACAGTGTTTTCAGATCCTGAACGTACAAGAAGACATCATGAAGTTATCACAAGATATTGATCGGTTGTTGATACGTTCGTTAATTATTTATGAGCTTTTATGTTCGTTCATCCAGACGAAGGTCAGTCATAACGTCGGAATCATCTTTAATGCATCAAACAGAGGAAAAAAACTGTCCCAGCCAAGCTTTAAAGGACTTTTTCGAGTGCATGACAACTTGAGAGCTGGTCATCGGCTCCATGAATGCTTTGGATTGGCGTACGTGTTGTCCCATTCGTCACGCGTCAGCCGAACGTGCCCCATATTGGTGTGAGAAAGAATGGCTCGGTTATGTTTCTATTCATGGTTTCATTCCGCTGTGTCATACACACCGCTGCAATTTTCGCTTGACATCGGCCCGAGTATCTATTTCATATTTATTACAGTTATCAACCCAAACTCAGCAAGATCCTATCGCCGTTCGCTGGCACGGGTTTTCGCCTTGCTAATGAGTTCAATACATTTGATACAATAAATCAGAGAGCGTCATAAAATATTTCCACTTGCTCCACTCCCCTTCGCTAAACATGCACCCTCCCCGCAAGCAAGCACCGGATACATGGGCGAGAACGGTTTTGGCCTGTTTAGCTACGGTGGTGGGGTGCTGCCCTGATTTGTAGTTGCTTCAAACAAATGGATGTTTATCTTGCATCTTCATGAGGCGTGAAAAATCAATTTCGTTTGTAATTTTCTTCGCCAGAACAGTTTTTGGGCCGGGGCCGTACAGGAAGGGACCACCCTCTCTCGTGGTGTATGTGCGTCCTCGTCGCCTTCCACCAAAAGCGGGTTGCGTCTGTCGCAGTCTGGCGACAATTTGGTCGATTTACATAAAAATCAAATAACCACCAAATGTGACGCTTGCTCGGGTCAGCTCGGGAGGGGTTGTGCAACCCCCCCCCACCAACAAAACATGCTTGATGGGTGTTCCACCCGATGAACACTTTCATGAGCGATTGGGGGGGGGGGGGGGGGGGTGTGGGGTGACTTTTGAAGGAACTGGACGCACAAAGGGGAGAAAAAACTATAAGAAAAAGGACTTGTTTTTAGCGAACACGGAAACGGCCACCAAAAAAAAAACTTCAGAAATCGAGAAGGGGAAAAGGCAAAGCAAAAGAAAAAACGGTGTATACACACGACCGTGCACACTTTCACCCGAAACTTAATCCCGGCCCATTGCACGGAAAATAAACAGCGTGTTCAACAAGCTACTTGAAAATTGAATAATCGAAAAATAATACCATTCACGGCGCACCACACGGTGGGACGTCCCCGGTCGTTCGAGCGCCGCTTCCCCTACACGATACAGGCGAAGTGGTCTTGAACGGGACGCCAGGGACCCAAGGGATCGACGATAGGGAAATCGAAAATAAATATTCCCCTAGGCCTTAGGGGAGGAACGACGACGAACCGACGAGAAACCGTTCGTCCCGACTGTGGCGCACTGTGGCTGGCTGTGTGCTCTGACCGGCTTGTACGGCTTGTTGGTGATTTGTTGCAATTGAATCCACCGAGGGGTGTGCTATGCCCGTACGCAAGCGGATCTTCCTTCGCACCGTAATGGAGCTGCGAGTAAGAAAGTAGCAAGGGGTGGCAATTTTTTTTTTTTTTGGCGGATGGTTTTGCTCGTTTCGCCCCTTTTTTCGTTCTCTTTCTTCGGCCTTTTCGGCGGTACTAATGATAAATTGTTTACCTTGTTTCGCTAAGCGTTTATGTGACTACAATTATCGGAAAAATCATGATGGATTAGGTCGTATCGCATGAACTGCTCGCTGTTTGCATTTTTGCGCACACGTGTTTTTTAATGTACGCCGTTGAGGAGTGAGTGTGTATGTGTGGTGTGTTTGTTTCTCATTTTTTACCTCTGCGATGGAATGATAAAATGAGATCGGGGAAAAAAGGGGGCAGCACAAATTCAGCAAATCATTTATTTTATTTATTTTTTTTATGATATTGATGGTCATAATCCATCAAGGATTGAAATGGTTTGATCAGTTGTGAAACGGTCGCTCAGAGGCATATTGTTGTCATTAAGCAAAGAGTACTCTACTCAACTGATGGTAAAAAGTGTTTTGTTTGTAGCATGATGAGTAAGTACTACGTCTTCTCTTAATGGTCTTCACTTCCTCACCAACTTACTTGTTGGCCCTTAGCTTTTCTATTAATCTTCCGGTCACGCCTCGCAAATTCTGAGAAGTCATTTCCTGCAAGCGATTTCCGCGCATCAGTTTTCTTCAATCGAGCACGATATAAATAATTGTAACCAAGCAATTACGAAATTGCATTCACTTTATTAAATTCAAACTCGCCTGCCCTGCCCGTGACTAAGACGTTCACGTTCACAAGCGCAACGCAATCATAGATTTGCAGGAGGGCGGCGTTGATGCGCAAAAAAAAACAGAAGAAGAATAAAGCATACTTCTTCAAACCATCAAAAAAAAGCAAAAATAATAAAAGAAATGCTTGCGAGCAAAATGGCAAGACATTCCTGAGTGTTCCGGTAGGGATGCATCGCCGCTGCTAGAAGAACATTAAGTAGTGCCAAGAAAACACAACCACCCCCAGTGGCAAGCGCACAGCAATCCCAGAAAAACGAAAAGACAAAACTCTACCAATGGACTGTAATGGAAGAAATAGCTGAAGTGATGCAGAGAGAGAAGAAACCGAAATGAAATCAACTGAATGAAATGGAAAGCAAATATGAAAGCACTCGGATGGGAAAAAAGGGAAATATTAAAACATTAATGAATCACTGAATGGCAAACTTCAGAAGGGGGATGATAAAGCATCAAGCGCAAAATGAAAAGGGAAAGTGCAGCTCAACGGTAAGAACAGCGAGTTAGCAAATATAAAAAAACACACACTCTCACACCGTAATCGTCCTTCATTGCGTCAAGGACGACAGGAGGACGACCGAGCACGATACGAATGGGACGACGACGGGTGACGACGATGCACAAAATCCGAAATGTCAGCTCGCTTGCTTTTCGCAATTTCTGGCCTGACGCGCCGGGCAAACTGCCTCTCCCTGGAGTTTCGATCTGTGTGTGTGTGTGTGTGCGAGTGTGCGACCATTTCTACCCTTCGCACCCGAACGCTGGGGATGATTTGTTTTGACGTGAGGGATAATTCGAAGCGATTGTGTGTGCGTGTGTGTGTGTAGGAGAAATAGTTGTTCCCGCTGATATGGAGCGTATCGAGCAGCTTCCTCCCCGGGATTTCCCTTTCCTCCTTCCAGGGGGCCTTCTGCCTTTCCACCACTCACGGGGCACGGGACGAGGTAGCCGACCAGTTTTGAAATTGAAATTTATGATCGAATGTATGACAGTTTTATGCGTTCTTTGACGGAAATGTACTGGAAAGATGGTTGAGAAATTGTTTCGTGCCGGACGACACCGTTTCGGTAGCGCGCGGCCACGGACGGGGAAGCAGTACATGGGGCAGTACAGCAACCCGTTTCTGGGTAGGATTATTCCATCCAGCTTAGCATTTGCGACAACGGTTCGGTTTTCGATCCGGTAATTGATTGTTTATATATGGTTTGTAAAATTGTTATGAACTACCACCCGAAACCCCCGAGCCACCGACTGCACTGGGAGCAGTCGGCAGAGACGGTTTTAGGGGCATTTAAATTAGTTTAGTTCATGATGGAGTTGTTGCAGCGGGAGCAGCCACTGATAAAAGTGGCAAAAGTTTTGCTGTTAGTGGGATGCATGGATTACATCAGTCCTTCATGCCATTCGATGTGGCGGGGTGACCATTTTTATTGAGCGACAGCAGCACACACACACACTGCGTAGAACCATCTATCATTGCTACCGATCGTCTGGACGGAAGCACAATTTGTTCCAGTACGTAAATAAGTACGGCGTACGCGATGAGTCATTGACTACGAGGCTCAATAATCATTCTGGGGGATGTAATCGTGTCTGGTGTGTTGTGAATCATGATGTGGCATGGTCGTAAGGATTGATTTTATTGTGAACTTTTCTTTTGTACCATTTTGCATACCGGCGAGACACATTTAATGGTCGAATTTGAGTGATACGTTGGCAGTAATGGCTATTGCATCATAGTTTCCTTGAGTTGAACGATAATGTTCAATCACTAAAGTGTACTCTCCTTTTGTTTGTCCTGGAAACCGTTGAAGCGATTCAAATTTATCCTAGACACAAACCTAATAGCTGTAGCGCCATCTGTTGCAATTTGCGTGAACCATGGAGGGCAAAATACGCACGCGCCTAAATTTTGGAGGGGAAATTGGGACTTTGAATTATTTGTCGTTAACAGTTGAGAGTCATCTTGGTTGAATGGTTGGGAATGATGTATTGTAAAGTATGGTAGGTCTGAAAACACATAATACGATATTGAGCCATTTCTATCCAACAAAAGAGATCTAGAGACATTGAATATAGGAAACAACCGTTGATACATCCAGCAAAGAACAGTACCCAAAGGCTTAGTAATTGTTTAATGTTTTCAGGCCATTATTTAGTTGTAATGCCAAAAAAATCCTAAAATATTTTTTTCCATTTAATTTAACGCCTGTGTTACAACGCTCCTTACCATACCACCGCACTATAAATCATCCTTACTGCCCCATCAACAAGTTACCGAAGCTTTGCCCACGACCATAAAGGATCACCAGCCTCACGCGCGCTAAGCTGCTGTGAGATCCGCGCGAAAGCGCTCCGCCCGACGACCATCTGGCAACACCGGTGCCGTGCACCGGGTCTACTGACCCGTTAAAGAACACCATAATTTAACATCATTACGGTGTTGTTGCTGCCCCCCATCTCTGCCCGTGTGTTGACTATAATAATCGTTAATGTTTCGAACAAAGCGTACAGCACACTGTGCTTTGCCTGCTCTCGTTGCATCTCGCGAAAACAGCAAATTATGCTGGAATATATATATTTACACAAAACAAGAAGGGGGATTGAGCGAAAAAAAGGTGTAGAGGTGGAACAACCATAAAGAGCGAAACAAAACAGCAAACAACCAGCAAATGCATCCCTCTGCTGCCCCACAAAGAACATGCGGAGGGGGGGGGAGCATAAATGAGGCTGGTTGGTCCGAATGTTCGCACAAAAACCGACGCGACCCTACCGGACCCAACCTGGCCGAGCCCGCGCCGACAACGGGACCCGGGAACGATTAATCATTTTCGCTACCATTTGTTATAAACACCTGGTGTCACTCCAGAGCTCTCCAGGTCGGGGCAGGATCGGCGGCAACACTTGCCCTGCTTCCCGGTTGGTGGATGACGATGATCGCTGCTTGTTAGTATTAACGCTTTTTGTTGTTGCTGTTGTTATTTGCTGTAGTCATCGTTTTGCTGCGGAACAGCCAGCAGCCAATGGTACAAACCACTCACGGACCGGAACCCTTTCTCTCTGGCTCAGGTTGCCAAGGTCTCAAAGTCAGTATCGCATACCCTTCCTAGCCTTTCTTTCTCTCACACTGCTTTGCAGTCAACCTGCTGACGGTGGTGTGGCGATGGTTTTTCGGTGGTGGTCATCGGTGTGTACAGGTGCCAGCTTGTCGACACACTGGGTCGACAGAATTAATTGGACAATTTCGCCCGGCTAAGCACTCCCCGGTGGGTATCAAAAACCCTTTCCTTTCTTGGCCACCTTGTTACCTTAGCAGCTGCATTCGGGTTGTGCATTAGCGCAAATAGCAAACCTCAAACAGAGCATCCAGGACTGGCGCAAACAATGCAAATGCATCTGAGTGGAAAACTGGTGCTCAAACCCGCGTAAAAAAGCTCCAATAAAAAACGCGCGGCTGCACCCAATCCCGATTTCGATCGATGCAAATTTCTCCAAGGGCCTCCGAAGACAAGCACTAGATGCCGAAAATGTCGCATTGTTTACCGTTTCCAGTGCCGGGAGTTTTATTGTCCTTCATCTTCGGGGAAGTTGCATCTTCTTAACGAGTTACAGGAGCATTTTTTGTGTGTGTTTGTTTGTAGTAGGGTACTTTTTGAGCAAGTTTCTCCTGGTAGCTTCCATCTCACTATCCCAGCGACTTTCTCCCTTCTCCACCCTTAGGGAGACTCGGTGTGTAACGAACAAATATTTGCCCAAAACGCTTGCCGCCAGTAGCCTTGCGGCCAAGGCACTACACTACTGTCTGTTCCTGTTCGATGTACTCTTGCTCTCCGTGAACCGTGTGTGTGTGTGTGTTTTCCTGCCCATATTTGTGCTTCGCTTGTTTGTTGCCGCCGCTCTGTGTGTGTATGTGTTTGCATGCTTATTTGATCACTGTTCACTAGCAAACTATGATGCCATTTTGATTGGACACAGGGAGAGAGTCGCACCGGGCCAAAGTCCCCGTAGTGTGTTGCGGATCGTCCGAAGAAGTAAACTCCCAGGGTGGTTGTGTGGAGCGAGGTGAACAGGATGCGGGACCCAGTTCGGTACGCTCCACCGTACTTGGGAGCTGTCGAATTTGCCATGGCTCACGGGACAACACACACACACACACACACACCAGGAAGCGGCGCTCGCTCGCGCACTCGAGAATGTTTTATTGAATCAGGCAAAAATTCTTGGCTTTGAAATGCTGCCATGCAGGAAAATTTGAGCGATGCAGAAAGGCGGCCACCACCATCACCAGGATATTGGAAGCGACAGAAAAGGTTTTTGCACCCGGGGACGAACGCTGCCGGCGAAGGTCGGCTCAAGAAAATTTAAACCGGAATCCGGGCTTGAGGAGTACAACTGGGCGAACATACAAAAAAAACGGAGCAAGAAAGGCGAGAACCGTCGCCGGTCGTATAACGAATGGAGTGATTTTCATCCGAGAATGTGGCCGGCCTCGTTTTCCCATTTGTGCCGCCGCCGCTGCCAGCCGTGTGTGCAAACCCGCGTGTAAGTGCATTTTGTGCCCGGGTGCTGCCAACAACTACTACTACTTGGTGCTGCTGCTGCACTTCAGCCATCATCCACATCGAGGAAGGTAAAAGGAACAAAAAAACCATTTCCAATAGAGAGCACATTACACGACAGCCAGTGGGCACAGGTTGCGGGCGGTTTTGCACTTGTGACAAGTGAACTGCAGTCCCTCAAACTTCCCCCTTCAAAGTCCCTCACTTTGCACTGCAGGGCTCACTGCAAGCAACAAGCGCGCGCGGCACCCTCTTCTGAAGGCGTCGACCGAAGCGAACACACTTTCTCGTGAGCACCAAGCGCAACCGTGGGTGCAACCGGGCCGAAATGCATCGCTCGAGACCCGGGGAAACCCATGCCAGGCGGAAGTAATGCGAGTGGAGCTTTTTTTTTTCTTTTGCTTTCCTTTTGCACACACGGCTCCAGCGACACCGTGCAAGTGTTGGAGCGGAAAAATCAAATTTTTCAAAAACCACCTCAACCTTTCATTCACAAAGCGACCGCCATCATCAGTCCTACCCCCGCACTTTCCGGGTTATTCTTGTTTTTGGAAGGGGTAAAAGTTTTGTTCTGATGACATTTCATTTTCGCCCATGCGGCTGAGGGGAGGTCGAAAGCTCATTTCCTCCTTCCGTTCCTTCCGTTCCGACCGTTTCAGCGCATTTCGTGTGAAACCGCTTTTTCTTGAAGTTTTTCTTCAAAAGCACACGGTTTTCCGGGTTTTGGTTGGGTTGCCCTTGTTTTTTTTACTCCACCTCCTTCTCAGGCCGACGTTAGCTTTGGTTTATTTTAATATGCTGCCATAAAGCTTTTTTACCTCCGTTTGGTCATTTTTTTTCTTCTTCTTCTTAATGTTCGCACACCACTGTACGCTTGTGCAAATCAGAAAACATTGCATTAGGGAGCAGCAAAGCTGGCGAATACCACGGCAGATGGAATGTGTTTGTTGTTGTGCTCTGTGGGGGGGGGGGGGGGGGAGAAAAAAAAAAGTGCTCCAATGCTCCAAGCCAAACCATGCACGGAATGTGCTTTGACGCCAACACGCCTTCCGCTGCAGTGCACGCGCGCGGCAAAGGTGCCGCATTGCAACGGAACTTAATTAGCAAGCGCGCACTTGTATTTAAAGCATAATTTCCTACACTCTTTTGCAGGAGCGGAATTCCCAGCCCAGTTGGGAGGAATGGTGGTTGGCGATTCGTTTTTTTTCTCTGCTTCTCCAGCCGTGGCGTCGTGGGTTTCAGCCGTGGTTTTTCGCATCCTTGAGGCAATGAGTGGGAAAAAGAGAGGAGAAAATCGGGGGGATTGTGTGCGAGAAGAGCAAATCATAAAGATGGTACCATCTGCTAGCTCCCGGACGCACAGCAAACCACGGCGAACGACCGGGAAGGACCTCCACAGCCGGTGGGCGCTGTGTGGGAAGGAAACTAGTGTAATATTCCCATTCAAATGTAGGTGATATTTCATCCGGCACCGGGAGAGATCCGCCGACCCGTCCGGGGTACTGTACCGAATGCGAAGGCTGGGTTCAATGCTGCGGTTTGCAAAGGCTCTCAGCGCAACAAACGCACAAAGAAAGAAGTCCTTTTCCCTCATTTTCTATTCACTGCACTAGAAAAATGTCTTTGGCGTAAACTTGTCCACTTGTCTAATATTTTCCGGTCTCTGTGTGTGTGTGTTGGTTTTTTCCTTCGGTACGCTTGTTTTTTTGTGAATGTGTGGAAGCAGTTCGGTTTTACTTCTCGCTCTCGGGTTCCTTGCGTACAGACCCATCGTCACATTTGCAGCGAACTCTTGCGGCTTCATTCTATTTTTCAACACACTGCCCCGAAGTGCCCAAGATGAATAGAAAAAGATGACATCTAGGGACAGGCTGGGGCGAATGCTCTGTGCGATTTTCATTCTCATTCCCATAGACGGAAAGGGTCAAGGATTATACAAGTTTTGTAATAAATTTGCCGACGAAATGAGAAATTTTGCCCTGCCGGGTGAAGTCCGCAGTCCGCTGTCCACGCCACGCCACAGGGCCACAGGGATTGGGACAGATCTGTGTGTGTGTGGGCGTTCTCTGTGGTTGTTTACGCGGGTGCTGATGCATGTAAATGGGGTTAGAGCTGGTGCGTGTGTGTGTGTGTGCTTTTCCCCTGAGCTAGGTTTTAGAATTATGCAATTAATTATTTTCATAGTAATGTTTTTTGCAGAAGGTGAGGCTTTATTAGGAAGTAGCAAATTGAAGCTTCCTTTCATCATCGTAACAAGTTGAAAGTTGGCGTTAATTTCTTTTTCTAGTCAAAGGAATGATTGAAGGAATAATGTCGAGAAGAATTCTCAGTAGTTAAGTGCATTTTGCATGACACTTATTTGACAAACATGACTCAAACGAAGATGTTTTGTGTACAAAAGACTTCTGAGACTTACGACCCATCATATGATTGATATGGATTCTTGGACTTTGTTTTATGATAAATTGTATATCCTTGGAAATGAAGCAGTTCATGCTCTCTTCATACTGAAATTCTTTTCCGACCAATAATGAGACATAACTGCTCAAAGTCGGCCACATCTTGGGTGGTCTCGTAGAACAGAGGTGGACTTGTACGACTTAATAACATGCCAGTCAAGGATTCGTGGATTTAAGCCTCACAAAGACCGTTCCTGCGTGACAAAAAAGGACTATACGGCTGCGTAGTACTTAATAATGATGGAATAGAAAATATAAAGATTACAAGAACTGCTCGAAAATAGAGTAGCTAGAATTCGGTAGACTACCACAACAAGACTTCTGAGATTCAAGATATTGTTTGCAAAAAAGACGACCTATTTAACCCGTTTCAGTTATCGGAGTTCATTGCAACGCTTCACTTGTCAAGTGCTCATTCAGTTGGTCGCTTGATTCTTTGTGAAATGGGAGGAAAGATACATGAAGTCTGCTTAACTAACAAAGCGTTCGTTGTGAACTATTATATATAGAGCGCTTTTTATGGTATAACGTTAATAAGAGCCTGCATCCGGCTTGGTATAATCGGGAATAGAATAATTTGATATGGTAGACAATGGTAGGACACTTTCAAACATCATTTTTAATGAGTTCCATGTATTACAGTCGTTGCCGCTAAATTTTGACTCTAACTCACTTATTTTTGTCTCGAAGGCACCAATTTTTGACAGCGTTTCACGATTTTTGCCTCGAAGGCATCAATTTTTGACAGTGCGCATCAATTTTTGCCTCGAAGGCATCAATTTTTGACTGTGAGTCAATCGCTTTATTTACAAAATTTTATGTAATTTCTGAAACTGTGTGTTCTGAAATGGTTGAAATTAAGTTAAGTAGTGAATAATTTTATTGATAGAATTTAAAATAAAACAATTGTTTTGCCAATTTTGGCAGTTTAAATGGAGTGAAAAAAATTGGCATGTATTTTCAGATGTAAACAAAAGCTTTAGAATTTCTAAAATTTCGTCATTTTTTTCTCAAGAAACAATCAATTTACACAGTTTTTCTTTTTTTTTTATGAGATGTGGAATAACAATTGTTAAAAATCTGCTTAAATACCTTGTAAAATTGTCATGATTCCTACAAGAGTCAAAAATTTATGACTTACAGACAAAAATAGGTGCGTTAGAGTCAAAAATTTATGCGCACTGTCAAAAATTGATGCCTCAGAAGCAAAAATTGATGCGCACTGTCAAAAATTGATACCTTAGAGCCAAAATTAGGTGGCAACGACTGTAGGATAGAAAAACGGAACCATAAATGAGTTAATCTGTTTGAGCACGCAACGAATAAGTGTTTGTTTTCTGTTTATCAGTTTAGTATAAACAAAGCACTAAATGGTACTAATTTCTTAAAATAAATGAAAAATTCTGTTCATGAGTGACAATGAGTCCTCAATAATCCAAAATGCCCTACCCAACACCATTTTGTTGACTGATCAAAGAGGAGGCAATCGAGGACTATTGAGGTTACTAAAATTTCCCAAAAACTATACATTATTGTAGCCGGTAAATTTAACAATCAGTCATCAGAATATCCTTTTCTTATTCTAATCACAAGGAAACGTAACTTTTCATTTTGAAGAAGCAAACAGCACAGCCCGCTCTGTGTTTAACATTAATAAACCCATTCCCCGTACTGTCAAGCGAGAAAACTCCCCCCGAAACTGATGGTAAAATAATCTCCCACATTTAATTAGAAGCTGTTAGTTTGATTCGCCGAAATTGCTTTCGATATTCCGTACCTCCTTTTTTTCTTCCTTTTTCGTCCGCCAGCAAGCCAACCAGCCACAAGACACTAATTTTATTCTTACTGCCAGACAATCCAGCCGCCCCCCCCCCCCCTGGCCAGCCACCAGCCGAAACCATTATTATCAACGCCGCAAATCCCCGGGGCCGGGGGCAGGCAGGGTCGACGGCAGGCAAGGGAATCATCGTCGTTTTTAATTATGTTTGAACGCGTTTGGGATTACTTACGCGCGCACACGCGGCGTTGGGAATTATTTTAAAATAATTGCTGCCCAAGACAGGCGGGCCGAACTCTTTTTTTTTTGGTTTCTTTCCTTCCCGTTTTGCAAACTTCGTCATCTTCGTGGCGTGTTTCTTGCGTGAAATTTTCAAGCGAAGGGAAGGATTTTTTTTCAATTTTTTGTCTTGTGTCCGGTTTGTCTTTGGTAATATTTTTTTCTCTCCTTTCGCTCCTCCGCAGGACAGCATTAATTTACTGAGATATAAGATTTGTGCGTGTGTGTGTGTGTGACTGCCACATCGCTCCATGAAGACTGGACTGGCAGGATGAAGGAGATGGAAGCGCCTAGTAGTTTTGCTATGTTGATTTCGATTTCGACCACTTTTCATTATCTTTTACCCCGTTAGACAGAGATGTGTTTTTGGCTTTTGTCTTGCGAGTTTTCCGCAGAACTTCCTTGTCGTTTCCTTTTGTTTCCCCCTTCTCTCTTCTCTTCGTTCAACGCGGTCAAAACCGTTCCTTTCTTCATCGATCATTTTGTGATCGCCTTTTGTGCCTTCCGTCTGCTTAGCCGCTTGGTCGTCCAGCGTGAAATGAACCGCCGCTTTTTTGTCCATCTTTGTTCTTTGTCTCCTCCGAATCCCGCTTGCCCAACACTTTCAATAGAAAATCGCATAGACGGAAAAGTTTGGTCCGTTGCCTTTTTTTGCTGTACCCATCCCAGGACTACCTCGTCATAAGCATACACGGGTAAAACGAATGGGGGAAACATTCGGGAATGCTTCTTCCTTGAGAATACTCATCCATCGGTGTCCTTTCCTCTGGGTTGCCCCACCGTTCGCCAGCAGTCAACTTCGGCCTTTCCGTGTGGCATTTCCCGTGACACACACACACACACACACACACACACACACACACACACACACACACACACACACACACACACACACACACACTGTTTTTGAAAGGGCTTCTGCCAAAAACAATTTTCTTCAAATTTATTTGAAAAAGTTTTCACTACACCGAGCTTGTTTTTTGTTCACACCACCGTCACCACTGTCCGTCCGTAACGGAGTGCCAACTGCAGCAGGTTCGACATTTTGTGGGGAGGGGGCGGTGAGTTGGGAGAATGCTGGGCTGGTGGTATGCTATTTTTGTGCGAAAGGATTCCTTCCAACCGGATAGGTGTGTCGCTATGTGTGTGTGTATTTTCCACCTCCAAACAAAAAAACGAAGGACTATTTCCAAACCCGGCTCCCCGGGACCGTTCATGCTAGCTCATTCTCCTTTGCCTATGAATGGGCTTTTATTCTCGGTAAGAATTTTACTTGCATCATTTTTCGGGGAGCGCGTTTGTGTGTGTGTGGGCTAGTGTCGGGGTATGAAGTCGGGCTGTGTGTGGACAGGGCGTAGAAGACTGTGGGGGTAGATTTTGCTCTATCAAAGTTATGATGTTCGTCCGTTTCACTTACGGAAAGCGGCCAATGAAAAGCGTTGTGATCGTTCGGTCAGCATGGTGGAAAGGGTTTTTTTTTTGTTGTATGTGTGTGAGTGTGTTAACATTTTCCACACTCTTTCTCTTCATTCGTTGTTTTTCTTATCTTGCTCTCTCTCTCTCGCCCGTCCATCCTCGCTGCCGAGCGTGTCCATCGGACCAGCCTTTGTGTGGAAGTTGGAAGTCGCCGAGGCTCTTTTTTTTCGTTTGGCTCGGTTGCTGGCTGAATTGTGGAGATCGCTGCAAGCTGAAATGCGCTCGCCAAACTCGACATGGCAGCACACACCGACCAAGGGCATGTGTTTGTCGGTACGGCTATGCCTCTTTGGCCTTCTGCTCCTGCTCCCTTACTTCCCGACGTACTCTCCCCTCTGTGGCGTAAAGTTGTAAAGAGAGCGTCTTCACCCAATATGTACATGTGCATTTCCGCCTTTTCTTATCCCCAGTCCAGTAGACGTCGGTACGTTCACAATCGTTCTCACACAGCGGCCGAGAAAGGACCCCTTTTGCTGCGCTAACTTTTACTTAAACCCTACGCAATGGCCAAAAGCGTACTGCTTTGTGTCCTGCCGGCCAGCATTCAGGCAGGTTCTTTTTTTCTCCCGGTACGGCTCCCGCACACCATCCCATCCGCAGTTTGATCCATTTCGAGGTCCATCGACATTCTTTTTAACAAAATCTACCTCCAGCTACTGGGGGGAGGGGGGGGGGACCCCCGCTTCTGGTAGACCTGTTCATGTGAAGAGAATGGAATTGGGGAAAGGCACAAAAACGGCGCAGGTGGAGGCAAGTTTCTCAACTGTGTGGCACCGGCAAGCTGTGTGCGCGCGCCCTGCGTATGAGCTTTATCGACACAGACACACCGACACACACACACCACACACAGAAGAGAAAAGGGATAAGCAACCTGAGCCTGGAGGAAGCCAGCAGGCTGAGGGAAAACTTTTTGAACCAACGCAACGATAGCCACCGCCGAGTAGTCGAAGTGATCGCTTTTACAATATTGAAGTTTTCGTTTCCGGTTTCCTGCCTCCGTCCTTGCTGGGCAAATGGTGCATTTTTTTTTGTTCCCAACCCCCTCGGACGCCATTGTCGTGCGTACGAGGACGTTTACGTGTGTGTGTGTGTGCTTTTTTGTTTGATTTGCTTTCTTTGCTCTATGGGCACGCTCGTTTTCTGTATCATCTGTTCCGACGCGAGATGGTTCGTTGTGTGTTTGGGCTTTCTTTTTTTTTGTTGCTTTTGCTCTTTTCCGGTGTACCGATTTCCTTGGAAAATTTCTAACTCTTCCTTCCCCAGAAGCTCCCCATTTTTTTTTGTCGTTGGCTCGTGTGGCCTGATGCTTTGTTCAATTTTTAATTGATGGAACCCAGGTGAATGTTGTGTGCGGGAAAAAAATAAGAAACCCGTAACAAACCCTGTGACACAATCGTTCAGAGTAGCACACACACACACACACTTACACCCGCACAGTGTCTGAGACAAACTTCCGCAAAGAAAGATGCGAAAAACTCTTTCCAATTCCGTTGGCACGTTTCATGGTTCTATGTTTTTTTTTTGTGTGTGTGGATGTTAACGTTCGTTTGTTAGTCTTCACTTGCCAGCACAGTTTCCGCTGGCAGGGCTGGCTTTTCCCGACCCGACAATGTGTGTATGGCCGCGTGCGTTTTGCACGGCCGGAAATGTAAGTTATGCGAATCATAAATTACGTCACCGTGAAATTACTCGCAGGTATTCCGTGGGCTCACTGTTTTTCGGTGGGAGAAATTAAAGTGAGGGGGAAATAGCGAAAAGGACGGCTGGAGCGAAAGGAAGAAGAAGTACTTTTGCGCCGCTTTCCCACCTCGAGGTTCTGACGCGCCAAGGAAATGAATGAACTTTTCCATCCTTTTTGGCATCACCCACCCACCCGGTCGCGCACTCGCGCCGATCCCTCGGCTGGACTGGACGAAGGAATTTTCGAAGAAAAATTAATTTATCGCTGATGATTCTCGGGACAGAAGAAGCGGAGCACAGACAACAGCTCACGAAAGAAGAAAGAGAGAAAAAAAACACACACACACACCTCCCCCAAGACGAGAGATAAAAGAAAAGACATTCGTTTTGTCTTTCCGAAGGCAGAATGAAATATCGAACCCCGCCGCGTGGTGGAGAGAGCAGCTGATGAAAAACAATTATTCTTAGCGAGGTGGCGTGAAATATGAGCTGCAGCGCGCCCCGTTTGCTGAGCGTGCAATTTGTTTAATCGTTTAATTGAGCAGTGATTCTACAGAAATTTGAAATGTTATCATTATTTCCGGTTCTAGCGTTTTGCGAATAATGTTTTTCGTTGCATAGGTAAATCAAAATAATAATTTCACTCAAACGAAATCGTGCCTAACGACCAAAGTCTATGTATTATACAGGTCAATGTATAGCTCTTTTTTGCACTAATACAAAGATTATGGATTTGACAGTTGCCCCGTCCATTTCTACACGCACGTACACAAGCACGAAGTGAGCTGGGTGTTATTTTGGCAAATATTTTTAATTAGTTTAGAGCTTTTTTCGTTTTTCTTCATTTAATAAAATTATTACTATGTTCAAATGTGTTCTCTTATCGAAAATTCGCTCCAAAGACACGATGATGTTGGGTGTTTTTTGGCTGTGTGGTATTCATAAATAATTTTTACACTTGAAGTATCTTCGAGCAATATAGTTTCAAGAGAATTTAGGTTAAAAATTCCAAAATTAATGAATCGGGTGCAGCATCCCATACAAAATGTAAACCAACGAACCGAACGAGGCAACTGCCAAACCAAGACATCTTCTACTTACTTTCATTTGTCAATTCCTTAAGCATGCATCGACCTGTATCCTATATGGACTTTGCTAGTGACTTTTATCTGAACTGTAATAATGCATCTTTCGTAACGAATAGATGTGCTATTGAAAATGTACTTCTCAGTATTTTTTTGTCTATCAGTACACACTAGTGGTGGGAGCTATGAATTGGACCTACCCGTTTCCGATTTCATGTTCAGAAACAATTCCGGGGCCGATTCAGATGATGAGATTTCGGAGCCGATTCCGAAGCCGACTGTGGAGCTAACTCCGAGTTGAATCCAGAATTGGAGTTGGCTCAGGAATCGGAATTGACCTGGGAATCGCAATTTGCTCCGGTAACGGAATCAGAGTTGACTCCAGGATTGGAATTAGCTCCGGAATGAGAATCAGAATTGAAGAACTACGAGAAAAAGTTTCAGAAGCGAAATCAGTCTAGAATCTCCATGAGAATGGATTGTTTACAAGTGAATTTGGATTCTTTGTGGCTTTCAATACGTAGTACTGCATCGTCGTCAATTTGTGCGACCATCCCACCTTAGCAAGGACTGACTGCCCGTCTACGTGATACTGAATAAGGTCTCGAAAGACTGTGCAGGACGGCATGTTCCCGTAGGTCGTTTATGCCAAGTAGAAGATCATTGGACCCAAAAGCGAAATCTTACGTAGATGCTGAAACCGGGTCCGATTCCGAAGCCGATGCCGCAATCGATTCCGGAAACTGATTCCGGACCCACTATCCGGAAACGATTCCAGAAAACTTCGGAGCTAGCCGGAATCGATTCCGACGAAAATTTCATTTGTCCTATCACTAGTACACACCGCATAGGGCGAAAAGAAGTAAAAAGTTCATCCTTTGATGTACATTTGCACGTTTCTTTTATACATAGCAAAAAAAAGGTGAATGTTGTGTCACTCGCACTATCATTGCTCGTCTAGCGACGTGTCTAGTGAAAGATCAAATAGACGTCCAATTATGCAGTTCCTCTTTTCGTGGTAAGCGGGTTTTAGTAATGGTTGTATTGCTTGCAGTAGCGAAGAGTTTTCCATGGGAATTAATTAAATTTAGTACAGATTGTGGTTCTCGTTTCTGTATCAGCCTGAGCGCCTACCATGATGCAAGGTCGACGTATCTGTTCATGGTTTTATTTCTTGTGCTATCCCACAGGGTATTGAAACATCCATCAATGCCGAACCGCTTTGGTGGTGTAATTTTTCAACCTCACAAATCGTGCAGCCACTGCCCGGCTTTGATGATCGAAGCAAAATCCACCCAACACAAAAAAATACAGTGCACCGTCTAGCGGATTTGTGCTTTGCTTAGCGCGCTCCAATCTTACGATCGAGACCGCTCGATTTATTAATCTTTTTTTTGTGTGCTCTCTTGTATCTCTTTTTCCTTTTCGCTCGGTTACTTCCAGCCGGTCGTTCGCCGGATAATGTAGCGTGCATTAATGAAAATAGCAAAAGCGTTAACAATTTGTCGTAAATTTTCTGGCAAAGTTGCACGCGCGAGCACTCACTGGCGCGCCCCACTGAAACGCGCTCGAGTCGCGTATGGCGAGATTGGGGGGAGTAGAGCCTTCTCTGTGAAGATGCTTACACACCGCACAGTTTTTCCATTTCACCGCATCGCAACCGAAATTTGTCACCGTTGAGAAATAAATCAAAATTCTACAGTACATACACACAAACACGCAGTTACATAGACGCCCTCTGTCCTAGACGCCGTAGCACGTGTAAGGAGGGGTGGCGTAGTGGTTTGCCGAGTCGTGCAGAGTCAAAGCGTTTAACTCACGCTTATGTGTGCCGCTGGCAGTGTGATGAAAAGCTCGAGCAAAAATGTGCACTGCCAAGCCGTGGCTGCTGTCCCTCCAAGGCCGTTGTTTAGTCCTGGCGCGCGAACGAGAATGTAAACCATTTCTCGCCGGTCCGTATATACATGTGTGTGTGCGCGTGGGATTACATGTGTGTGTGTGTGTGGCTGTGTGCACCCCTGTGGTCCCAAATACCGGAACATGTCTGACAGAGAGAATAATGAATGAACAACCCCGCGGGATGGTGGCATAGCGGCAGTGGGTAGTGATGGGAGGAGGTCGGGGTAACATCTAAGATAGCTCTCTAGCAGCAGGCAGTGACAACCGCCCGAGAAAATCCCCGAATCCCGTGCAACCCGGGACCGAGAGCCCTCGCCCCTGGAGTGGAAATAAAGTGCCACATGCTAACACGCGGATGAAAATACATTTTGTGATTAATAATCGTCGACATTTTTCTTCATCTGCCAACCGTGGAGCCTCCGCGGTACACTCCATGCGCACCATGGTAAAGCAAATTTGTTGTTGTGGCGCCCAACCGTGCCCAAAACCCGGCGGCGGAGTTTCCGTGTGTGTGTGTGCCTTTTTTTTTGCTTGTTATGTGCTGCTATACCCATCTTCTGCTTGTTCCAGGCCAAAAGGTTCAATCTGAGTAGCGGGAGGCTCCTCATGTAATGTTTTTTTTTTTCGGGAATGATAGCGTGACTTGCGGAAACTGCAGAGTCTGGATGTATTATACAGCGAGGCTGATTCTTTTTTTTTTTCGTGGTTGTTTTCGGCTGCTTATAGCTCATGTCTCCATCAAACCTAACCGGGCCGAGTGATTCGGTGTTGTTGTTGATTGTGCGGTATATGTTACACCATTAGCTTTTCCTCTGGTGTGCTCTCTCTCTCTCTCCCATGCCCTCGCTTGTGCGGGATGATGCCGAGCGGTCCTAGCTTATTGGTTGCTCAATTGATCCATTTTTCAGCCGGTTGCCTAATATGCTGGTGAGATTTATTCATTTCTTAAAGCGTAGGAGTTCTGGCGCTGTGCAGCAAGCAGATATGGGAACGTTTGCAAGATAGATTGCCCCATAATTACGACGAATTTATGATATTTTTGCATTTTATTTTGATCAGACAAATAGTGTGCTATTTAGTAGATGGTTTAAAATATGGATGTACCTATTATGTTTGGGTCGGTTCCTGCAGAACAGTATGCAAAATTGGTCAGGCCTGGTCAGGCTGAACGCAAGGATTGGGCTTTAAAAATGACAATTTACTTCTTAATAAGGATAAAGACATTAAAATTGCATAACGTCATAATGTACCAATGTAGGGAGATCTTAGTGAGTTTGAAATCCGAAGAAAGTTATATTGTGGCATCAAAACCTTAACAGTGCTTCTGTGATACATAATATGTCCAAAAGTGCTTTGTAATGACGTATGTGATGTGTTGTTTTGTACACGATGTAACATTCAATTATGACACATTCAGAAGATACTAATAAACGAGGTTTTAAGTAGCTTCAAAATCTCTGAGGTACAAAAGCGCAACATAGGTTCTTTAGAAATTGAAGACATAGAGCATCTTTTGCCAATAAACGTAAACCTACTACTTTGCAGATCTCCTAAGACAGTGTCTCTTAGCAGAAATCAGGTATTGGAACTCGGTCATATGACACATTCTGGAATAAGGGATATCTCCAAACATTGAAACGGCTCACCAATTCGTTCCTTCTTTACACTTGATTTTATAACATTATAGTTTCATATAGTAAGCTCTATGAAACATTTCTCAGGTCTCGTCATATAGCTACCATAGTTGGCACTTCAAGACGAATGGCTCCAAAAACGATTTTTTATTAACTCCATGAGATTCTCTAAGGTCCAGCATTCATGAGTCATTAAGAAACAGTACACTCACGTATTTTATTCTGTGGTCAAATGAGACCACTCTCGGATACTCCATTCCAATACGTTTTAGGGTTCATTTGAACTTGTCGAGACCTCACTGACATGTTTAAACGTTTGGAAACTAAACAAGTTTATGTTCTGATCTTTAAAATTTACATTCTTTGAATCTTCAAAGTTATATTATTAGTAGACGTAATGTTTTAACCATAGGTTCAGTCTTTCTGTCGTATTTGTAGCTGAAATCTAAAGTCAGAACTGATTTATTATATTGTCCTTCTTTGAAAGGAGTTTGTTTTTTGCTTTGCTTGCTCTCAATAGAAGCTTGTTTTTTGCCTTAAAATACTCATTTCAATCTAAGCACGATAGCCAGCCCGTCTGAAGACATAACGTTTCATAGACTAAGCTTTCGCGAGCATCCTTGTCAGTGGCTGTGTGCGTCTGTCAAGTTTATGTTTTGTGTTTTGTTTTCTGCTGCCCATTTTTCACTCCATCCCGTATTGTTTCGCTTCGCCGGTTTTGTACAAAATTAATGCGTGACAATGACAGGAACACGCCAGCTGACATTACACGAACCAAAAAGCTACTCCTCAAGACGAAAAGGCACACATGTGTACACTACATAAACTAGACTGCCCCGGAGGTGCCTTCGCGCGCGGCGAGCGGGGGTGCGATGTATTATTTCGGAAAAGTGAAACATCTTCTTTTTCGTTGGACCGGCCTGGGTCGGGTGCGTCCGGAGCGTCAATAAATCTTCACCAGCGCTAATATATCTTCCGTGGCATCCCGTCCGTGGCAGAGGGAGGCGAGAGGGTGGCTCGGTGGCTCAACAGCATATGTGTTGTGGTCCTGCGGCCACACCTCGTTTAGGTGTTGCGGCCGGCCTTAAATCAGCGATGGTGGAGTGGGACCACCTCACTTTATTTTCAGCCTCCACCATCATCTGTCATGTCACTCCATCGCCACCCGGTTGCGAAAACTGTCAACGCGTAATTGCAACTGCATCTTCAACCACAATCGTGTGCGTGCGTGCATTCGTGTGTGTTTCCATTAGGACATGGAGAGCAAAACTTTTCCCACCCCGACACCTATTGACACCGGTGCAAAAGTTATTGGCAGCACAGGCGGCAGACAAGTTTATTAGTTTGCATATTTATGCGTCGATGCACCGGGCAGCTCTTCCGGAGTTGTGTTCTTCCCGAAAATTGCAATCTTCCGATAGCTCGCATAAGCTGGCGGGGAGGTGCTGCGATGAATGGGAGGTTCGGCCCGTGTGAGGTGCGATTTTCCGGACGATTTCCCAGTGCCTCCGCTCCATCCCACGCACAGATCTGCGAGCTCAAGCAGCGCGAGTGTGTGGAGCGCAACTTTTGCAATAAACTCCATCATATCCGTTCGAAGCGATCGTAAATTAATTCCCCAAACCGAGTTCTCCGTATCGGTGGTGCTCGTAATTTGGTGTTGCGAAAGTTTCGCAATCGACTCGAAATTCCCAAGAATATTCAGTTCATAAGCCCGGGCCGCCGGCCCCTTCACCGTACGAACTTCCGTTTTTGCACTCGCAAAGGTGGGGGGGTAGCTCCTACTGCATGCACCCGACAAACAGGGTAGATTTTCACACTCTCGCACCCGGCCTTTGAGTACTGAGCCACACACCGGGTAGTACATATGTTGGCTGACACCCGAAACCCGAAACCGGATCTCACCTAAAACCGGTAAACACCGGTAACATCCGTCTTCATTCGGGCAAAGGGGAAGGACAAACCAGGCATACATGAAAGGCGGGACAAAGACAATCCGCCAGAAGCATCCTTTCCACCCTCCAGCAAGGATGCGAGCTAGCACAGGTCCGGCGAGACTTTACCGTGAGAAGATGATGCCACATACACACACACACCAACGACGACGCAGACGACGACGCAAACGACGCTGGGGAGATAGTTTTAGTCGGAGGGCCAGGAGGAACCCCGGGGGCAGAGCAGAAATTTCGTAGCAGTGAAAATTTATTCGTTGATGTTTTATAGTTTCGAAAATTGTTTTAATGCTGCCGTATAATTAAGTTTAATTATTATCCATAATTTATGCATGACGGAAACGAACGGCTTTCGGCCTCGGCAGCGGCACGGTACCGGTGCCGCACGCTGGAGCTTGCTCCCCCCGGAGCCCGAGCAGAATTAAGAGATTTGCCGGGAGCTAAAGAGATTAGACGTCCAAAAGGTGGCAGAACGGCTCCGGAAGGAAAGGTTGGCGAAGATGTTGTGCGGGAGTTTATAAAAACAGGCAGGCCCCTGCGAAGGCACCAATGTGCCGGGTCTATCTCTCGATCCATACGCCAGGTCGCCGAGCGAAGAAACTTTCGGCGAATACTACTGCTTCGTAAGGCTCTGGTGGGCTGATGGGCTTGGGCAAAATTCCTTCGCCAGGAGTTTTTGGCAGATCTTATACCGTTACCTAGAACTTCTTGAAGAGGTAAAGTGTGTGTGTGTGTGTGCTGGTGAAGTGGTGATGGAAGCTCGTATATTCATCACGCCTTTTGTAAATGTATTTTAAACCGTGGCAGGGTGGGATGGGTTGGCCAACCCAACAACTCCGACGAGTGATTGGAGGTACGAGTGAATGGCGAAAATTTGTGATGTAAAGTAAGGGAGTAAAAATATGCAGAGGCAAATTTTGCGCACCAGTTGGAGGGGGCGCAGACCTAGGGCAAAGATTTATGAACTCTGACAAGCTTAATCCATGTACCGAGGTGGAAAGACTAGATTAGTATCATATCGGAACGATTTATTTATCATAAATATTCAACCATGCAGTGATTATCGAGTGTGTGTGTGTGTGAGAGAGAGAGAGTTTTGGAAGTGCGAACGCGGTTTGATAAAATGCGTGAAGGCACACGTGTAAAATTACTTTTATCGCTGTAGATATCGGGAATTACAAACATGATTAGCTGTTTTATCAAACTATCATACTAATAAAAAGGCCATATTAACATAAATTGATAAAAAAGTAACGATGATGAAAGCTAGCTGATTATTTACGATTTGAAACAAACCTGTAGTAAATCAAAATTGATGTTGGGGAGATTAATCCCGCAGTGTCGTGTTAACATCCTGAACTGCTATACGTTTAGTCGTTGGATCAAATCTAGAATGAAGCAAAGGTTCGGTCTTCTCTATCATTAAAATTTTAGAATATTATTAGATCGTGACGTAAATCAAATGAGTATTTTTACATTCATCGCAAAACTCAACTTAAAATATGATACTAAGAAAAGTACAATAATAAATGATCAACTTACAGGGTTTTCAATGATATTATTAACGTGTTCAGCGAGTTGTTGATCCGTTCGGGCATATAATTAACACTTTCAGCGAGATATTGAATTGTTCGGAAGCTCGCTGAACATGTCAATAATATCATTGAAAACCCTGTATTTAAATACATTGAACTATGTTATCAGTTTTTTAGCGTCAAAATTCAAAACAATTTTCAGCAATCATTACTCTAATAAAGATCTTGAACAATAAAATCTGTTGGTGTTGGAATTGAATGCCACGAATATAGATTTTAGATTTCAAATCAAAGTTTCTCGGAATAAATCCTTCTTAAGTGTTCCAACAACTACCAACTAAAGAGCTGGTTGTAACTGATTAATGTGTCATACTCCTGACCACTGCTTATCAAAATTATCCACTCATGCGTATCGGTGTAATCCTTTCGTTACCCTCATCCATTAATCGTTCCCTTGGTACGCATAATTTCTGATACAGAAAGAATTCACTCCAACACACTACAGAGGAAAAAAAACACGGACAACTTCCTCCCAAACCTTCAAGGACTCGTCGAAAAACAGTTTGTTTTATGACCATGTTTGAGTGTGTGTGTGTTTCGTGACTTCTAACAAAACGTGACACAGTTTTCTTGTACACGGGGGATAGCCATAATTCACTTTTGTGCTGGCTCCCGCCATGGAGCTAGCCGAACCTCGGGCACCGCTTATCGGGCGGCATCCTTGGAATCAATTCCCCCGGGTCCAACAATCTCCGATTAGGTAATCATGTACCATTTCGGCAGTGTAACCGACCTGTGTTCGCCGACACACACCCACACACACACACACACGACACGGCAGCGTGTAACGATGATGTTTCATATTTAACCCCATCCCCGGCCCAAAACCATCCCTCCTGGGAGAGTGTGTGTGGTGGGACATCTTTTCTTGCCCATCACCGAATGTTGGTCGGATTGGATGGAAAGGATGAGGATGCTGGCGAAGCAGGATGGTGGGGTTTAAACTCTCGCCCGTCATCTCCGTAGGCAGCTGCTTGTTTAACCGTCCTGCCAAACTGTCACTCGGTACCGCTCGGTAGTTTATTGTATTTGAAAAGGCCAGCCAAACTCTCTGCACACACTCTCGCCACTGCTTTCTACTACCATCGGGGCCGGATTGTGTGCATAAGCTTTTCAGGAGGACCGCATCTGCCCCTTTTGCGTCTGGATGGTGCCTTCCGCCCCTTGCAGGGCCCGGTATCGATATGTCTGGCTGGAGAGCAAATATCACTCCCAGCATAATGCTACACTCATTATTTATGATTATGTCAGGCATGTTTATAACTTTTGCTGTTCCATCACGCCACTGCAACGTCGGTGGCAATGCCAAACCCGACCCGGTACGGTGAAGATGGCAGACCAGCATGACCAGCATACAGAAAGAGAGAGAGAGAGAGAGAGCGAGCACGACCATGTTCCGGATTTGGCTACGGATTGTGCTGGTTCGTTTCCGGGAGCTGCATAGGGGAAGGCTCAGGGGCTCGCTCAGTTGGTTGATGAAGGATGTTTGCTTAAATTTAAGGTCCATTTTAAAGTCAGCCCATGAGCCGCTGCCGGGCCGCTCCCATCTGTGTGCGATGCGATGATGCTCTCGCACCACAGCCAGGCACAGATGGCTCATTTAGGAGCTGTAAAAGTGGGTTGTCGGGCGTGTGTGTGTGTGTGTCACTCGCCATGGGAATGAAGGAGCCCACACCACCCACCAGAAACATAAAAACCTATCTACATCCCCTCCCTGACATCATAAGCACAAGAAGCAAAATTGGCAAGTTTCCTTCCCAGTGGAGTGGCGTGTTCCATTGCATTGTACTCACCGACGAACAGGCGAACCAATGGTGGTGCATCCAATGCAGGTGAAGCATAATGGCTGCCCCCCTTTCCCTGCCCAATCCCGCCTCAGTGTATGTGTGTGCGAGCGATTATGATTGTGTTTTGTGTGCTTCGCGGCAGCAATTTCGATGCCGTTTACGCTTTGCCGGTCGTTCCCAGCGGGCCGCAGCGGTGCAGCAGTACCCCATCGACGGGCAGCAGCAGCAGGGACGATGGTACTTGTTACACGAAACCGGGAGTGCATAAAAAAGCTTGTACACATTCTTCCCGGACAATGGATTCCGGGACTGCACTTCCTGCCATGCGGGGGGGTGGGCTGTACGGGACGACGGGCCCGATGGATTGAGCGGATGTTTTTAAAGCGCCTTTTTTCTTGTTGTATTCCTCTGTCTCTCTCTCTCTCTCTCTCTGTCTCGCCCAGTTTTGTTCTCCCGTTTGCAGGTCTAAGCTTAGCTTATCTGCTATCTCCTCGGTGGGTTTTTGATTCGTCCGTGTTTTCCACTTACGAGCCGTGCGGAAGGTTCCACCCGGCAGCGCCATCGTCATCATCGAGAGGAGAAAAGGGTTGGGTGAGTGTATGCGACCGGTGTTGGTAGCAGCTGGGTAGCTGCTGCAGAAACATGACGATGGCCGTTGCAATCATCATTCCCATGATTTGAGTAGCGGCCCACTGGCACTGAAGTCATTTGCATTTTTGATTTATGTCACAATGCAGCGGCGTTAGTGTGCCCTCTACCTTTCTCCGCTCTCTCTCCACCTTGCCAAAGTGCACATAATGCACTGGGCACTAAAACAACCCCAAACACAGCACTTCCACTTCCTCTTTCGCGCACGATCTCTCTCTCTCTTTTTCATGTTGTCTTCGTTCGTCCACTTACCAACGCCGAGGGAGTTACCTTGTTGTTTTTTTTTTGTTAAGTAGCTCGTGCTTTGCTGTTGCAGTCCCGTACGGGCTGGAAAGTTTCATCACCGCACTTCACAGCCTTGAGATGGCTCGGAGCGGCACCACCGTTCCCGTGGTGTGGATACGCTCCTGTTGGCTGTTTCGATCGGGCAGCAAGTTTCAAAAACGCCCCGGTAGCATATCCGCGGCTGGCGGCGGGGAAGGATTGCAAAAGTTGCACCTTAAAGAAACATTTGTCGACAAGTTTGTCAAAAACATGAGTTTCGGGCAAGTAACTCGGTTACGCTTTATTGTTTTTGATGTGGTTTTTCTTTTTCCCTCCCTCCCGGTGTGGGTTGGTCCTTTAACGGGGAGTGTGCTTTAGCTTGCTTTCGCTTCGTATCGTTGGGAGAGAGCGTTTGCAAATCGGTCGCCGGAAGCGGTGTTGCACGTAAACTTGACTTCATCGGTTATAATACCACTATGCACAGTGCATTGTCGCGTTTTTTTTTCTTATGCTTGGTGAAGTGGATAAAAAGGTGTGTTGGCAAATGAGAAGACACTGAAGTAGCGTTCAGATGGCGTGAAAGTGGTGTGAAAACGTTTTAAAGTCATGCAAATGATGGCAAAGATTCAATTATTGTTCATTTCGTGGTACATGAAGTGAGTTAAGGCAGCTTAGACCGCTGCAAGCATTTACGTAGACATTCGTTGTTCTTGTGACTAAACCCACGAAGCCACAACATAACTCAGTCTTAACTGTCTGGTGGCACAACTTATGGACAAGTTGAAGGACACGAACAACTTTTTTTCTTTTAGCATTTTGTGGCCATGTATTACTTCTATAACTTATGATGTTACAATCCCCAATGGGCTTTACTCTGTTTGGAGTTTGCCACAATTTTCTTAATGAGAGATGATATTGTACATCCATACCTCTGTCCTCTGTTACGATTATTGGGTTATAATTTCAGAAAAAAAACTGCAGAAATATGACCTAATTTCTCTTTTCAAATAAAAATATTGGTTGTCCAGTATATCAGAATATGCAATTGATTTGTGTAGTGCCATGTACTGTACTGATATATTTGAGATGAGTCGTGAGGACTTCTTCAGTAATGCTTGGGGAATATTACTACGGGCTTGAACTGACTGTTTTGACATATTGAGCTTGAGATACGTCATCTGATTGATTATTTCCAATTACCGACTGAATGTTAAAGCTTGGTCCAGATACTGAAGCACTTAGATACTGTAAACTTTAACTGGAAACCATTCATTGAACAAAAGAGAGTCAGCATGAAAGAGGGCACGCATTGTGCAGGCCATAAAACACATTTCTTCACAACCACCGCACACCGGATCGAATTTCAGCATTCCTTTCGGACCCGTACGTTTAGTTTGGTATTTTCATCATTATTTCACAACGGCTCCCAAGAAGAAGCTGCCTTTTGCTACGACTTGGCCTACACACACACTCATAAAACTCCCATATACCCGGGACGTACCCGATAACCCGTAGAGCAAATGGCACCGCGTTCCTGCAGCTGTGCCATAAAACACACGCAGAATCGCACACAATCGAATCGGTAACGCAGCGTGACAGATGCTTCCTGATCAATTATTAATCATTCTTATTAAAACCGCCGGCTCGCTTGCAAAGCCTGAACCCCAGCCAAGGAAGTGGTGGAAGCAGCACAGGTGGATGCTTTTCTTGCTGATTGCATTCTCCCAGTCCCAGTGCTCGGCTCCTCCAATTCCGTTGGCGGGTGACAAAAGCATTAGGAATTATATGTACCGGCGCAAGCAAGATGAAATGAGCAAAAGGTGGGGAGCATCACGGTAAAGCGGAAACTGTATCCGCTTTCCAAAATGCCATTGTCCAAAATGGCACGCCGCCAGACTTCGAAATGGTACGGCTTTCGGGTGTCCTTTTTGTTCCATCCCCGGTGGCGCGTGTAAAAACCGTTTCATTCCCTGCCATGTTGGGTCTGGGTTTGTCAAACCTTTTCACGCTAACCTGTAATTTTTGCGTGTTATTTAGGAGGGCGCTCCTTTTTCGGGAACGACCAGCATCCGTACATTTGATACCATTAAACGTCTTTATGGTCGTCGTCCCCCGGTATACGTCAACGCGACCGAGCCACGACACGCGTTTCTTGTTCGGTTTGACGGGTGCTTGGATCGTTAACATCTCCATGCTTTTTGGCAGCAACCGAACGCGGGAGATAAACAGGACAAAATAGATGTAGCAGCGAAGATGCAGCTCGAGGGCTTCGTTTCACCGCCGAATGGGTTTATGTTTCTCGACTCATCGCCGGTTACACGGCCGGCGGACCGAACGCACGGAGTGATAAAATAAAAACGTCGATGAGTTGGTTGACTTTAATGCGGTAATAATTCGCTACGAAATAGCGCCCCGACGAAAAGAGTTGTTCTCCCGCACGAAGCAGGGAGAGAAGAGGGCGTAAGAGGAAGGAAAAACCCATCACGTTTATGGACGACCAGCGACTGCGACCCGGAGTAGAATCGTTTCCGCTTTGCCCGTCCGTCCTGAGCGCTCCGAGCTGCTGGTGCTGCTGGTGAGCTTGAAAATTATCATAAAACATACCATACTTGGCTGGATCTTAAATCCGAGCACTTACTCAACTTCGGGCTGGTGGCGGAGAGAAGCCGACTAGAAAACACGACACACAGCAATGAGCAAACAAAACAGACCATCATAGAGAAATAACGGTTTGCGTTATTCAGTTTTACTATCCTTGTTAGGTCATTCTCGGGTCCGGGGCAGCACAGCTGCTAACCCGGCTCTGCCACTCGGCCACAGTCTCTCGAGACGTAAAACCACCGAAAGTCGTTTATCGAGTTGTTGTCAAGCTCATCAAACGGGGGTGGTCAAGCTGTGGCGGGCTCGTCGATGACTCAACCCAGAACGACTGTCGGCACTTAATTATGCACCGTGTTAAAGGATTGATGCTCGAGGCATAGGCAAATTTCGTAATAAATTGCGGATGAGAAAAGTATGAGAAAAGGGCTTCAATTATATTTCAAAACATGGAAAATATATAAGTAGTTATCATATAACTTGTTAAATACAAAAGCCATTCCATTAAAGCTCAAATAAGACAAGCAAAAATATCAAGGATTTCAAAAACATTACAAAAACTAGTAAATTACGTTTAAAAAAAATCAAACAAATGACTGGTACAAAAGGATATTGAAAATATCAGAAACATAGTTTAATAAGTGATAAGATACTAATTAATAAAAAAAATTAAGGAATAATGAATTGATTTTTAATTATTTAATGCTACTATTGCTCACAAAAGAAGCAATTTAAAATAATGTCAAGCCTTGCCTTTGTAAAGCACTGTACTTACAATTCAACAAACATGGCAACATAACATTACAATAATCATTCGAGCACAATCGTTTGTTCTCCCTCCTCCCCCGGCACCAATCCCCCATCTCGATGCAATAGTAATCTGTGTGAAATTCGCATCCGGCCAAGCGAACACCCGGGTTCCGGTGTTGCCCGAGAAACAGCGTCAAGTGCCTGCTTGAACAGCGACCTGTTCGGAATGTAAATGATCCTACCCGGCCAGCTCGATTCGAAATGACGAAATGAGGTGAGCGTATGCGCCAGGTAATCTTACACCACTCAATTTGCGGCCAGCACCGAATCACGTAGCGCACGTAGATGCACCGCAGAAACCAAACGCAGCAGCAGCAGCCGCATCACCACGGCACCGGTGAGAATTCGCGCATTTCGAGTGACTATTCCTCGCTCTTGTGGCTGGCGGCTGGGTGGCTTTTCGCACCGGAGCGCAGGCGAAACCACACAGCCTGCCCGCCTTGTGCGACCACCACCGAAAGGAAACCCGCCATACGCTCAAGATGCTGGCTCAGCATCAATTGGACCGAAGCAGACGCTGTGCGGTTGTGCGTTTCGATTACGTACGTTTCCCGTTGGTGGTGCGGAGGTGGGAGCGGTGGGAAGAGCCCCACGGTGCCCCACGCGGATTGGACGACCTCATAAAAATGAATAATGGCGTCATATATCAGAAAACGATTTTATTTGCCATCGGCTTATGCGGGCTTCGACCGGGCAGGAGCGTTCGCCTTTAATCGTCGTTTCCTTCCGCTCGATGGGCGAAAGTTGCTTCAGTGCTCGGTGCGTCTTCCTTTTGCACCTCTCTGGGCCGCGTTGCTTCCGCCGCAGACAAACACACACACACACACGCGCGCACGCACGCAGTGGTGTCTGTATTTGTAGTGACATTTATTGCTCGATTCCGGCGGTGCGACTACGTGACACACACCGCCAGTTGGCAAAAGGGGACGGATGGGGGAGTTGAGTTCCGGTTCCGGCGAAGAAGGGGGAAGCGATGCGATGGCTTTCCGGTTGTCGTGAAGCGAAGAAGCAACAGAGCACGATCACGGTAAGGTGATTTCGAATGTTGGTCACTTTTCCGGTCGCTACCTGGCTGCCGAAGACGTTCGTGTTGTCCTCGGGGGGAAAGGGATGGGGAAGAGGGCGTAGAAAATTATGGTTATGCATATGTATCGTAGGTGAGTTTATTTGTACTTCATGTTACTCAGTGGAAGATACCTGTACTTCACTTTGTTAGATAGAGGATGCTACTGAGCATTTATTTGGAAAACTGTTTATTTCATTCTAAGCAAGAGCCTTACTAAGCCTTAAAGTAATAATTTACCAATATTCGCGAAAAAATGATGAAAAATAAGTTGTTAAATATGTAAAATTTCCGTTTTCTTGTACTTAATTCATGATAACTCGAGCAATAAGAACAAGTGCATTGTATGTTTCGACATTCGACGTAATAGCATCCTGGCCAAGGTTTCCAAGGTGATGTTTGTAATAATTTAGCAGTTGAGAGAGGTGTTTTTTTTCTCCGAACTCAGAACGATGGCATCTGTTTTTCAATTTGAATCGTTACTCCAAAATTATATGTCCTATACGGCCAAGGTATTAAGTTGATTTCCAACAAGTGTTCGAGTTAAGGTGCCACTGTTCTGAGATAATGTAAACCTTTCCTGTATGTTGCTCTTACTTTGGCACACAGTCGGACGGGGTTCATGTTTGTGTTTTGTAACAAAAATCAACACTTTTGAGATTTTAGTTTCTCATAGTTGTGGGATACTTTCTTGACTCTTTCTTACGCGAAATGAACTTTATGGGAAATGAACTATACGAAGAGAATTTGACTCTTTTTCGCACCCATTTTGGACAGACTCATTGGAAATTGTTATTGGATTTGCCCAACAAGAGTGCTATTCCAATTCTTTTCAAATAGCGTTCATTTCGTGTAAGAAAGAGTCATGAAAGTATCCCACAAGTATGAAGACTGCTGGAAAACCCTGTATTGTGCCGAAGCAAAGTTTTCGGAAAGATCGCATCTCGCTTCGTTAATTGACGGACGTCAGTACGGAGAAGAGGTTTTGGAGCTCTTCTTTAATCGCAAAAATACTATTAAAATATGGAATGGAGTTTTCTTTTGTTGGGGAATAAACGTCACTAATATCACATCTCTTGTCAAATCATCTCTTCGCCTTTTACTAAAGATTTCCGTCGAGAGAGAAACTGTAATTAGTCTCAACTGAATATTATAATTTGCATGAAGCTTAAAGGTGTCAGCTTGTCTTGAAAGATAAATTGATTGATAACTTAACCGTTTCAGTACAATTATCATGTTGCTGAACAAACCTGCTTACTCTTGATTTCAGATTGATTTGTTTAGAACATTCTCCGAAAACTGCATTGTCAATGTCTATGCTGAATTGCTAATATATTCGTAATAAGCTTTAATGTTGTTTGTTTCTATTTTTGCACAGGAAATCCCACACTTTGCTCACCTTGCCGCAAACCGGCTGGAAAAAGCCCCACCGTAAGTATTCACATGAACCTTTGCCTGCATGCTGTTATTTTTGGCTGGCTGACAAAACGTTTCCATAAATTATTTTCCCATCTATCTCACTCTCTCTCTCTCTTTCCCTCTCGCGCCGTTGAACATATTGCAGCACTTATACGGGAAAGTGCGCTCGCGCGCGTTATGCGACGAAAAAAGGAAAAGAAACTCCCCCGGAAGTAGTAGTTGGTGTATGATTGAACTTTAAATATTTGATACGGGCACGCGAACTGAATTATGCACCGACACGGGCAAAATAAAAGCCTCTCGCTCACGGTGACACGGCGCGTCGAGGTGTCGTTGTCGCAGTCGTTTTCTTTTCCGTGTGCGTGTGCCGGCGCGGCGCGGCTGCCGCACAAACGGTCTAAGCAATGGGGGCGAGCGCCCGGTGTGTGTTAATTCGAAAAGCGATTCTAGCGATCGATCATGGTGTTATTTTTTTTTTTTTTTAGTTTTTGGGTTTTCCTTCATCCCAGTCTCGTGTACTGGGGGGAATAAATTAATCAATCCATGATTTGTTTATGCACGTTGGCTTAGATGGAGATTTTTGCTGTCCCCGTTGTCTGCACCGTTCTGATTGATGAGTGTGTGAGCTGTGCTGAAATCTGAAAGCTCGACGCGTCTAAGCTGATGAGCATTGAGCTCGATTTGTCAGCTCGCTTTTCTGTTGCGCTTCGCTCGGACGTATCGATCAACTTTTTAATTGCCCAAAACTGACCGCTGACATGCTTTGTCAGCGTTTGATCGAATGGATTTAGGTAAACCGATTGAGGAGAAAACAAGTGTGAGTGTTTGTTTTCATTTCATGTACCTAAAAATTAATTTAGAGCATCGCTAGCTTCCACAAACACGATTTTAAATGTAAAATCAATCTTAGAAAAAATGACACAAATTCAACAACAGGTTCGATAACATGCACTCGAACAAATAGAACAGCATTTGTGAAACAGCACTGCTCCTCGGCAGCCTTCGGCTGGCACCCTCCAAGGCACCCATTTCGAGTGTGGCCACCCTGCCATCCACGATCGGGGATCATGATAAAAGGTGCTCAACTTTTCCCGCTGTCGTCCTACGACTTCATAAAGGGACATATGATTTATGGGCGGTAAAATGTTGCGACCATTTCCATCCAGAGCGCGTGGAAAACACACCGCTCCTTCTCGAAAGCCGCGTGCCTAAAGTGTCCCGTCGATGGTTGAAGCGAAACAAAACAGAACCCAGAGCGACATCAAAACAAAAAAGCTCCCAGCCAGCCAACATCCTTTTTCAGTTTCCGGGGAAGCGAAAGGAGAGAAAGAGTGTGTGTGTGTGTGTGTTGGAAAGAGATACAAAGGGAGCCTTTCGCTCGTATCATGGCAGCCCTTCCGATAAGAAGCGTCCCGATCTTGCCGCTCGAGCGCCGTGGAAATGTACGCGCATATTGGCTGCACCGCGCCCGGGCTGTTGTTTTATGGCCTTTCCGCCATTTCTGTGTGCTGCCCGCCCGTTTGTTGTTATTTCGCTCGCAGGGTCGGAAAAATTGAGTTTCCGCTGAAGCGTTACAAGCGGGGAACCGCGACCGGAAAACTCGGCTTGAAACGATAGTCTCTCTCTCTCTCTCTGTGAGTGTGTGTGTGCGTGTGTGTGTGTGTGTTCACGTTGATTTTCGTTGACTTTTACATCGGTAAAAGGTTAAAGCTGACTGTGACCCGCACTCATCACCGCGCGCTGGCCTGGGGCGATCCACCGCCAGGGAGGACCGGGCGAATCCCAGGCACTGGTGATGGGTACGTTTTTCGGCGGTGCAATAGAAACCGGACGGGCAGCATGGTTTTGAGAAGATAAACATCGTAAAATTTCATAAAACAATCATTTTTGTGTGTGTGTGTGTGTGTGTGTGTGTTTCCACACCCATCTCGGGGGAATTCGGGACGCACGGAGGTTTTGAGTGCCCTCCGGGCTCACCCCGACGACCAGCGTACATTGCCGTGACTCTCCCGTGTTATGTATGTGTCGTAGTCACTCTTCCGGGAGTTTGGAAAAGGAACTCCCAGAATGAATTAGAAAGTTCGGCTGTTCACTTTTCCATGCAGTTGTTTTTTTTTGTTTCTTCTGCTGCACAAGCATTTTCGTTGAAATCACGCTGTCGGAAATGGTAACCGGGGTCGAAAAATGCATGTTGATCAGGGGGACAGGCAAGCAGTCCAAGCTTTTTTTGCGATGGAATTGTGATAATGTCAGTGTGGAGAAATGTTGCAGAGCTTACTCAAAGGAGCGCCACCAAAACTGTCAGCGTTTAGCACAGTTCGGTGGAAGTTGGATGTGAGTGGAAATGAGAAATGAGCAATGGAAATTAATTTCCGTGTAACAGTGACCAACTCTTTCGGGCGGCAAATGTCAAGCTTGGTTTTTTGGTCGTTGGTGAAATAAGCTGTAAATGCATATGACTTTTCATTTGATTTGTACTATGAAATAACACACATCATCAGTGCCCAAAAGCTCTCGATAAGGGTGACAAATAGTAGCAAGACAAGGATCAAGTAGGAAGGCAATAAGAATCACATGAAATTTAGTTTTCCAGTAAATGTTTTTTTTTTTAATAAATTCTTACTAGGATTTTTGTGGTACAGGTCGGGGCATTTTCATCACAAAAAAGGCGAAAAATTGTTAAATTAGATTACAGTTGAGTTGGGAATGTTTGGTGAATGATGACAAACGATACGATTGAATGGGACCTTCAATGAGCTTCTTGAAGCTTACTTGAAGATTGTTGAGCAACTTTGCTTAAGATAATTGGATTCAACAGTACTATTAACACCGTTTATTGTTAATTATTCTATATTTAATTATTTCATTGTAATTGTGCTATATTGTCATAACAACAACAACAGAACCCACATTTCCACATCATCGCCATCTGAAATGCATGTCGGTTCGGAGCTGTTGAAACGAAAATTTAATCGATTATTTATTAGCGGAACTGTTAAAAAGCACAGCCACACATCAATACACACACACATATTGGTTCGTTTTGGAACCTTTTCATTGTAGTCGACGCTTGTTTTGCAACAAAGCTGCCAACGGCCCGATTTCACCGATCATTGGTAATTATTGTTAATTCATTTTAAGCAAAGCTCACACAGGATCAAACAGCGATAATGCCCCGGTCGGTCGGTCGGTCGGTCGGTTGCAGTGTGCATCAAATATTTACAATCGGATTCGGTCACGGTTCCCTAAAAAAACCCCCATTGGATAAATGTAAAGCTGCTTGGTTCCCCTCTACCCCGTTGGAAAGGTAGGCCAACAATGGAAACACACACACACACACACACTCTCATACAAACCACAACAGCAGTGGCATTGTTAAAAAAGTGCACTCGTTCTTTAATTATTGCCATTACATCAATTGAAATTATTTCTGATTAACCAAAAGCAATCATCCTTTCGTGCAGAGCGTTCGCGACCGGGGCAGTTGTCGATATTCGACGCTTAAATTGTTGTCGCTACACTACCTTCGCCGTGATCGCCATGGTCGCCATGGAACATGGGCAATCAATTATTAAATTTTATTGGCATAATTTATCTAATTATTGAGCGCCGCGCGGCTATCATCGGTGCGGATGTTGTGCCCGGTGCCGGTTACTGGGGCACACGATAATTCGATAACGCTTCCGGAGTGGACAGGTGCGTTTTTTTTTCTCTGTTGGCTTGTTATACTCAACAAATTTGAATGCAATTTTATGTAAAATTTTAAACAGAGCCAACTTCCTCCCGGTGCTGATGCTGCCTCGAACGGGCTCATCTCGGATGAAAAAAAAAACGGATATCGGGCAACCGTTGCCGTTGCCTTGGGCGGCGCAGTATTTATTTACAGTTATTAGCGTACATAAAATCCATTTTATCGCCCGGTAATCTTATGCTCCCGTGCATATCATCCCCGGTCCCGACGAACGGGTGCAGGGTTGGAGTAGCTTTTATTATGTGAATAAAAACCGAGGTACAATCATTGCACTGTTTGGCACGGCGCTGCTGTTTGCTGACACATACACACTTTGCGGTGATGTTTCCTGCTTACCATCAATTTTCGGTCAGGTATGGATAGCACGGTATGAGCTTTTGTAGGTCTGTGTGTATGTGTGTGTGTGTGTGCGCGAGAGGTATCTATCCCCTTCTCGAAGCATGTTGCCAAAAAATAATAGAACAGAATTACCATCCCTAAACCTTAGATGAAGCAGCTGGGCGATACCGAATGTGCTACTCCCTCGGAACAAAAGTACCACCCAGTCCCAGCCTCATTTCGGCGGGGTTTAAGCACTCTGTATTTACCAACAACAACAACAAAAAAACACCTCGAACAACCCTCTTGCCTAGCCTCCCGTAAAGCCCCTAAATGTAAGTTTTTTCCCGCCCTCGGACGAGGTGTTAGAAGCTTTGCTTTATTGGCCCGATCGTCATCATTTGCCATACAGCGTGTGCGATCCCGACTAGGTTGAGAACGCCCACCGTGTGCTGAGCTTTAATTACACGGGGCGTAATTTGCAAAACCATAAATTATAGGCTGCAGGATAATCTACACGGGGTGCCGGGTTTTTTGCTCGCTGCTCCTCTTCTTTATTCGACGTTCTTCGCGGGCACGCGGTTGACCAGCTCGCCAATGGGCTAATCAACCACCCCAACCAACCCCCCATCACCCACACACACACACACATACTGCAGGACATGCTTACGGTTGCATATGGTTCAGTAAGCTTGTCCACGGAGTGTGTGGCGGAGAGAGTGGACATTAGAGAGAGGGGGGGCAGGAAATGATCCGCCCCATCATCACAGCGTCATAGCGTGCCGTAATGGTTGGATGGTTGGAATACGAGCGCCCAGAGGATTTAATAGATACATCCCCTTTTATGGGGGGGCCACCCCGGCACACCGAAATGAATGTCATTAGGAAGTTTTTGAAAGCATGCTCTACTCCCTCCTGCCCGGTGCTCGGTAATCGGAGCATTTTCGATCGATGTGCAAAGGGAGCGGTGGAGAATTGCGGGCGGGTTTGCTGAAAGTGTCGATAGATGATGACCACATTGCACCATGCTGAGTGGAGCATCGGGTAGAGTGGGACATTGGGTTCGAATCCTGTGCTCAAATTTCCCGAACGACCCAAAAAAAAAAAATACAAGAAAAAACAGAACCCTTTTTGTTTCGCGCGTTGGTGACAGATTTTCGCGATGGGTCGTAATAAAAATGGTAAAACATGGAGATTTGGATCGGAAATCTGCTCACGTCTTGGAACCGTGAGGGGTTGGAAATTTGGGGCAGTAATTACTGTGGAAATTGAGAGCACGAGGATCGGTTTTAATGCGTTGTCACAGCTAGGCGGTTGAAGTAGATACACTAAAATAGATACATTAACAAGACATTAATTTAAAGAAACGTTAAAAATAAGAATCAACATTGAAAAATGGTCAAAGTACTCAAGGTTTCGCAATCGAAATTATTTATGGAAATTATGATAAATAATTTTTTTTTTCATTTAATTATTTATTACTCTGTTTGCTTAACGTTTGATTACATATTTCGATACTCGATCCTACGCTAAATATCCAGGAAAGCTGTATAACTCACCACCAAAAACACTTAGTTTGTTCCACTCTGTTGAAGCTCCACCGAATGAGCTAAACAAACAGCAATCAATGTTTGACTATTGGGATCAAATTTATAAAAACTCTTCAATAAAAGCAGTAACAATAAAAATTGGTCGTATAACAGTAATAGTGTCATAACAATAAAAAGCGTTAGAAGCTACAAAAAGAGATATGAATAATAAGTAATGAATTATGGCGGAAAAATGTGTCCTTTTGTCAACAAAACATTAGAAAAGAAAAACAACTAAAAATATTCAAATAAAAGTCAATGATTTACAAATGATTTTATAGATGAAATGCAGTGCCTCAAAAAATGGAAAAACCTAATACCAACAAATAAAATTATGGTAGGGGAAAGTGGGGCAAAATGGGCATGTGGGGCAAAATGGGAACCCTCAATTTAAGCATTATTTGACTACAAAGATACTTTCCAATGCACAAAATGTATTCATTAGAGTGTTCTATGAACACCACGTATGTTTCTTATCCCTTACATAACAAATAACCAAGAAAAATGCAAAATAGGGCTTAGTAGCAAATTGATGTAATTTTTGCCACTTCGAAAATAAGCTTATTTTAGTGTCTCAGGGATGCGTTGAAATTTTACATGATACATTTTTAAAGATATGATAATTCTATACAATTTGTCTGAAGAAATCAAGCCGATTGAATGAGTATTTTTACTAATATAACAAAAAATACAAAAATGCTTCACGTGGGGCAAAATGGACAGTTACGCTTGGGGCAAAATGGGCAGATGCTTTTGACATACGGCGCTTGGTTAGGCTATGGTGTTGTATTTGTCGCCTCAATAAAGATAATAGGCACAGCTTCAAAAGATTCGATTTTGTAGATTTAAACGTGTAAAAACTGTTTTAATTTTGATAACATATTTTTGGAAGAATTTTAAGGGCTTTCCTGACCAGCAAAACAAAAGATAGAACAAAAATACATTTCACGAAACGTGCGCAAAAGCATAGACCATTACCTAAGCGCAGTTGTTGTTGCCCATTTGGTCCAGTGTCTTGACGTTTCACAGTTTGTTTACATATGCCCATTTTATCCCGCGTGTCAAAATAGCTTCTCGTAAAACATCTCGTTTAAACAACTTTTATTTTACATTGTTTTCATGATTTTAAGTTGTTTTCATCCTGTTTGGCAAGTTTAATCCATAGATAAAGGGTGGAGGCATACAATAATTAAAAAAAAAGTGTTTTGTGACATATTCAAAGGAATATTCAGTAAACTGCTTAACATGACCATTTTGCCCCGCTTTCCCCTACCTGCACTTACCGTTTCATACAGCGCTTTGCCGGAAGTTCACAAAAATCGTGTGTGATATGTGTTACAATCAATTCGCACCATTCCGTACATCAAAACTAATCGTTAGTATCTTCATTTATTTCTATTGGCTGTTACATTTTACACAATTTTACGTTTACATCGGGCTAGACGGGCGGGTTTTTTTTTGCTGTTGCTTTCCATTCGCATTACACGAGTTGCATTTGCTTCGTTTTAGTGTACGCTTTGTTAAGATTCTTCCGATTTTTTTTTGTCACTTTTTTGCTATTTTTTCATACTGAATGATTCATTTGACCCTTGATTCCAATGAGCGTATCATTCGCTACATATAGCCTACACCTGCTCAATATGTACATTCTCCTCTACCTGCAATCGATCGAACTCGGGATGGATCACAAATCGGCTACGCACGAGACGCACGGCTACTTAAGTCTACTTCTAGGGTGCAGGGTGGGACACAAAATTGCCTGGGTTTTTGGTGCCTTACAACGATAGCTGAATGAAGAAGAGCGAAGGTGATGGTGATGGGGGGGAAGGAGGCGATGGTTTTACGATATTTGTACGAATTATGTACAGTGCAAGTGTACTGATACACCGCCCGATGTTCCAATGTTGACGCAATTAAGCTTGCCTCCAGCTCACAAGTTCGAACACACAGCACAGCTTCCAGACTAATGCTATTGATGATACATATTCTATGTGGCCGAGAGTGGATAAGGGAGGCATCGGGACATGGGCGAGATGAGTTTCGCTCTAGCAAATGTTGCAAAAATGTTTGCCTTGCGGCTTATGACGCACTAGCTATTTTTGCTACCGGACGCACTAGCTTAACGATTATGTAGCAAGTGAAAATGACACATCTATGCCGTTGTGCATGGGTTCTTTGCATGTACTTCACGAGCGAACAACATAACCTATTTGAACTATATCTTCAATTCGATTGAAAAACTATTGGATTGCAATGCTTCTAAAACAAACACACAAATTAACGCAAATATATAAAGCACTTGAAAGCATTCAATCCACTGTTTGGAAATGATTTCTTAGCTTCACAGTAAAAAAGGAGCAATCTCTTCTCACAAATGCTCACCCCGTCCGCTTACGGCCGGCCACAATCTCCACCGGGCGACAAAAGCGATTCTCGATCTACTCGTAGATAAGGCACTTTAGTGTTTTTAATCAAAGATTCATCATTTTCTCGAGAATCGAATCTTTTGTCTTCCCGGCTTGCCGCTGTTGTCGGCATTGGCTGTTGTTTGGGCCGATTGGGTTTGATGTCCTTCCTGTTTGGCCTCATCGTGCCTACACGCCCTCGCCACGGAACACACGAATGGATTTGAAAGCTTTGCCCCAGCCACATGGGAAAGTGCAAACACTTTACCGAGCATTAACACCCATCCCCGCCCGATACACCAACCCACCCGAGTAGAATGCTTTTCTTTTAACGCCTTAACCACATCCACAGGCCCCGGAAAGCCGGCGAAAGCTCCCTGGGTGAATCCGGAGGTTTGTGGTGGTCTACGGTTTCGTTCGGTTGGCCTCTTTTTTTTTTGTTCTAAAAGCCTGGCAAACTTTCCTCCAAAGCCTGTTCCCTGAACCCATTTCCGGCCCAATTTTGGGGATGGAATGGCAGCGGAGAGGCCAGGTGAAAAACGTGAAAATCCATCATCCGGGTTTTCGGAGGAAGTTTTACTCCCCGCTCGCCTTCGGCGTATTGAACGTCTTCGATCCCGAATTGGAGGAAACTTTTGTTTTTCGACGGTTTCCCAGGGCTTTGGTAAGTTTGCACTCCTTTCCCGCTTTTCCCGCCTGCTCCGGTTCGTT